>NW_005361573.1:3276395-3279191 GCF_000412655.1 Myotis brandtii
GTGGGCGCTTGGGGGCTCCTGCACTGGCAGCCTGGTTCAGGGTCGGGGTCGAGCCTGAGCCGGTGGGGACGTGGGGACGGGCTGGGCGCTGGCCTGAGATCGGATTGTGGATGGTGGATCCCGGCGTGGGCGCAGCGATGGTATCGGCTTTGCCCCTGGCGGGAACTTCAAGATCAAAGGGCGCCGCGCTTCAAAGCCGCCGGATTGATGCAGAGAATGAGAGCGCTCCGCTCCGCTGATGTAATCTCAGCCTGTGAGACAGGTTCTTTTTTTTTTTTTTTTTTTTTTTTTTAATTTAAACAAAGACACCCGTTGTTTGTTTAGAGAGGTGAAGCGTGTGCTGCGGAGGGCACGCGGCATCTGGAGGGGCTCCACTCTGGGCCGGTAGATCCGCGGGCGGGCAGCAATGTTGCAAGGGGCAGGAGTTGTCTTAGCTGGACCTGCAGACTTACTTCCCGTGAGAGACAAACCACTTCTGTGCAGAGCAGCTGATTTTTGTCCCTTGGGTGGTCAGGTTTGTTCCCAAGCTACTCATGAGATTTGGAAAGCAGCGTCCTCTGGTGGGTGAGTCAGGCTTTGGAACACACCTGGTGAGGAGGCAAGGGGTCCATGGGCTGCTTTTGCTCCTTCCTGCCCCTTCCTCTAGAAAGAAGCTCATCTCTCCCTTCCCAGTGCATGTGGGAGGTTTGCCTGGGCTGGCAAGAAGGGCCATCCCAGTCCATAAAAATCAGACATTGCCTGATCATCTGGGTGTCCCCAGCTTAAGCCTGCAGGAGTTGTTGAGTACACCCATTGGTGAAACCTTGAGCCCATATGTACCTTCATGAGTAAAATCAGCCATCTTCCCTTTCCTTGCTTCTTAATCAGTCTTACCGACATATACACAGACAAAGCAGCCCTTAAGCTGTTAAGTCAGATTTTTGGATGTTGAGTTCCTTCCCAAGCTCTTCCCACATCATAGAGTTCAGGGTCAGTGTGATCTTAGGTGCTCACCAGTCTTAATCCTGGTGACTAGCGCCCACCTTGGCATCTGACAGGCATCCCAGCCAGTATCCCAATATGTGTAAACCAGATTGCTTCTCTCCCCAAATCTGCTTCTCTTGGGTTCTTGTCTGTTACTCAAGCTAAATACCTGTTTTCTTTCTAGACTGTCGTTCTTCCTCTGGCCCCATGATGCCTCTGTCCAAGCACATCCAATTGTCTGTAAGCTCCTTAAAGGCAAGACTAGGAGGTGTGTGTTTTTTTCCCCTTTTTAAACCACAAATCAGATTGTCCCCATTCTTTTACAAAAATGCTCTTCCCCCATATTTTATTATGAAAAATTTCAGACATACAGGAAAGGTGAAAGAATTTTATATGCACACCCATATACCCACCACCTGTATTCTACCATGGGTATTTTATTATACTGTCCATCTGTGCATGTGATGTGTCTTGAATATTTGATACTTGAGCACATGTATATCCCACACATGGTAGATGCTCGGATGTTTTAGTGGCTGTGACAGGGTTTTTTGAGATTTCCTTTTTTGCTCTGTTTCTACTACCTTTAGGTCCAGATATCTATCTCTATCTAAATCTCTATCTCTCAAGTTGGGAACAGCCCAGGAAGAGGTTATGGCTAGAGGACCACCTGGGGCATGGAGTTTGCTTTGGCAACCCTGTTGTGTTTGAATGACTTGCCCCTTCACATTTCCTGGAGCAGAGCCATTGCCCGTCCTTCATCTTGTCCCTCCCTTTGCCTTCTTGTGGTGTGGCCTTGTGGCTGCAGTGAGGATGGGCTCATTTTGTTCAGAGATTTTTGTGCAACGGGTGGGTCTGCTGTAGAGTGTGCAGTTAATCAGCTGGGTGGAACTTCTGGTAGATTTTAAACAAACTGGTTTGAAAAATCTCTAGTTTGAGCACTATTGTGGGTTGTTGTTTTTTTTTTAAGTGAATAAGACAAGTCACATTTCTTGAAATATCAGTAGGAACTTGTGCTTTGGGGGAAATTTCATTGGAATTGGCAAAGTCAGCTTATCCTATTCATAGAAAAGCTTTAGCTCTGACTTGTAAGTTTGCTCAAAGGATCCTGGGAGCCTAGAATCTTTTGGCTTTTTACATGTAAAAATGAGTAAGTTTTGTAACGTTAAGATGAACCACAATGCCATCATCACACCTATGAACTTGACATATTTCAATTTCACTAATTGTCTGAGAAATGTCTTTCATATCTGGCTTTTAAAAAATGCAGGATCCATTTAAGGTCCTACTATAGTATTTAACTTAAACTAGTTATATTGCATAGATGCACAGATACTATAATGCTAAGGGGAAGCAAAAGAAAAGACTTCCCCCGAAATCCTTCACAATAAACCAAATCCTTCTATCACAACAAAACAAAACAATTTCACTGTTCCATCTCTTAAATATGAATATTCCTTAAATATGAAGCTTTGCATAGAATTTTTTAGTTCATTTTTATAACCATCCACAAAATAATTGGAGGTATTGTGGAATGTAAAAGAGAAAAAAAAAAGAAAAAGAAAACTGACCAAGACTGTTATGCTATTTCACCACACAACCAAAAATTGCGGTCTATGAAAATTTTTGCTGAGAGACTTGGAGTTTTATTAAGAATACCAGGAAGCCATTGGCCTTTGAGTAATGTTTGAATCAAGAGGGAACAAATCAACGCTTCCTTTTGTTTGTTCAAAGGCTGGCTTTTTTGATAATGTATCAGCATCTGTAGCTCTTGGGATTCCCTTTTCCCCATGGTGGCTTCTCCACTGACATCTGGAGCTTGCTAATTCTTTA
>NW_005361573.1:3279203-3280161 GCF_000412655.1 Myotis brandtii
GGTGGGGGGTGGGGGGTGGGTGCTGTCCTGTGCATTGGAGGATGTTGAGGAGGCATCCCAGGCCCCCCTACCCACTAGATGCCAGTAGCAAACTCCCCTCTCAGTTTTGACAACTAGGCATGTCTCCAGTCATTGCCAAATGTCCCCTGGTTGAATGGGGGGTGGGGGGGGGCAGAGGGTGGCAAAATTACCTCCATTAAGAACCACTGCTCTAGAAACTCTTTAGGGTTAATTATTGAGTTGAGTTTGACTGTGATACTGATGAATTTCTGTGGAGGGATGCTTCCTGTTATAATGAGAACTAAATTATTTTAAGCCCTGCCCCCATTTGAGAACCCAGAGATTTCTAGATGTTACTGGCCAAGGGATTGAAATCAGTTGACAGATGACAACTGAGTGTGTGCCTTTCGTGATTTTCACACTTTAGCAGGAGCCTTGTTATCTGATACTGTTGGGACCTGTAGGTGGTTGGGTAAATTGGAAAAGGTCAGTTAAGTTGAAGCGGGGAATGATTTAAAAAGAATGATAGTTTAAAATTATGTTTTAATTAAAGCCTGAGAGTGGACATTCAAGCCCAGGCCTTTCTGAATGGGACTGCTGATTTGCACTCCCTAGTCTTACTTTAGCCTTACCCTTGATCTGTCACTTAAAATTACAGTTCTGGGTGTGTTTTTTTAAGCAAAGAAAGAACGTATAGACACTTGTAAAGCTATCAGGAGCCTTCTAGAATTTTGCCTTTTCATCCCCCCCCCCCCAATCTGGTTTAAAGGTTGCACTTAGTTCTTAACCATTTTTTGAAAAAGTTATTTGCGCCCTAGCTGGTTTGGCTCAGTGGATAGAGCGTCGGCCTGCGGACTGAAGAGTCCCAGGTTCGATTCCGGTCAAGGGCATGTACCTTGGTTGCAGGCACATCCCCAGTATGGAGTGTGCAGGAGGCAGCTGATCGATGTTTCTAACT
>NW_005361573.1:3280431-3346092 GCF_000412655.1 Myotis brandtii
CTGCTGGAGGAGGCCAGCTGCCACCCATCCCATCTTTGATTTAGTCAGATCAGAGCATGACAGCCCAGAAAATCACTGGAGTCAGAAGTTCTGGGCTCTGACCCTTGGGACTTGCCGAGACCCAGCACAGTGCTTTGATTTTTTTATCTTTCTGAAGTATTGGACTTAGTTTTCCTAGGATAAAATTTTATTTTTTTGCATTTTTTAAGATTTACTTTAGTTACATACTTACAGTAGATAGAGTTGGCCTAAACAGATCTAGAAACACATACATCTTAACAGGTGGGAGCACTCGTGTGTGGAGGTTCTGTAGAGCAGTTTCCTGGCCAGACGTCTGTGGTGGGAGCA
The DNA here is from genome assembly GCF_000412655.1 of Myotis brandtii. NCBI lineage: Eukaryota > Metazoa > Chordata > Mammalia > Chiroptera > Vespertilionidae > Myotis > Myotis brandtii. The sequence goes on from NW_005361573.1 coordinate 3,280,780, forward strand.
AGTACCAGTTAGTGGCCGATTGGGCAGGTCTGTTTATAGACCCTGCTCTATTCTGAAGTATGTGGAGAGGCTGCGGAGGAAGGTGGTACCCTTTCTAAGTGTGGGCCTTCTTAGGAGCTGGAAGACCTGGGAGCAAGTCCCTCAGTGGCCTCAGGCTCTGCTTGCTCATCTTTCAAGTGGTAAGGATAATGGTGCTGCTTTTAACTACTGAGCAGGTTGTCCTGCAGGTTACGTGCAGGTCACTTAACAGGACCTGCCTTTGTGAATGTTCCATGGGACAACGGTACGTTATTGATGAAACAGCTATTGCTGAGCCCGAGAATGGGTTTGCTCTTCTGGGGCTGTGTTGGCTGCTGCTTGCTCTTTGACCACATAGCGCTTGAACCCTCACAGTGGGAGCTTTTGGTCAGAATAGGAAATGGAGGAGGCTTTGCCCGGGACACATTCATACCCATTCCTGACCACACTGATGGTGAAGCCACGTGGCATGACCGGGTCTTTGCCATGGGTCTTGCTGGAATAGAGATTTCTAGCTTCTCAGGCATGAACCCAGACAGCATGCAGGGGCGAGGGGCAGGAGGTGGGAGGCCCACCACGGGCTGGGCTTGGAGGTTGAGAGGCACCAGGCTCATCACAGGTCCTCTACTCATGCTTTGACCTGAGTGCAAAGTGATGGACAGTTGTGAGGACTGCACCACCCCGGAGGAAAAGAAGAAATCACTTCAGTTCCGCATTTTAGAGTCTTCTGGAAAGCAAGAAATTTTACTCATTTTTGTCAGGATGCTTCTTCCTGTCTTGCACAGCAGGTTGAACAGATGCTGGAGCTGTCTGCCAGTCGTGTGCCACTGAATGGTTAGATGCACTGATGTCCATACCTTGAAGGACCTTTTGTTTTCATGAATTAGAGAAACCGAGCTTGCTTAGACGGAGTGGATCCAATTGCTCTTTGTAACCTTCCTCCCCTGGCCACCGAGGAAAGCTAGCATCTGTCTAGCAGGTGAAGACATTGCTTTGTGAGTACTTGCGTCACCTGAAGCAGGCTGCAATTGTGTAGCACTTAGTGTCTGGGGAACCCTGGGGTTCTTAGCGCAGACTGTTATTAGAATAGCACGAATTCTAACCTTAAGCCAGCATTATTGCTTTGACATGGGAAACAATCAAGGAGGCTGTTGCTTTGTTAGGGAACCTCATCCATCCATCCATGCCAGGCAAAGTCAAAAAATCTCTGTCCTCACCCAGGTCTCACAGCACATTGTCATTCTAGAATTAGAGGGACTCTTCCTGCCCAGTTCACCGGGCCGGACTCATAAAGAGGAACAGCTGAATGTATGATGGAGGAACATTTGGTAAAATGGAAAAATGCAGGTGAGGTTCCTATGGTCAGAAAAGGCAGTGGGCGTGATGAGGACACCCTGAGCTCGGTGACTCATCACCGTAGACAGTCTGGGAGAAGGACAGTAGGGACAACCATGCAGGTCATCAGCTCAGTGTGGGGCCAGTTTGGAACAAAGGCTGTGGAAGGGACCGGTATGGGGTGCCGGTAGCTGAGGCTCAGTTCATAGGTAACCTTACCCTGCTCCAGCCCGGTGACACACCGCTCATCACTGAGTGCCTGTGTGACATACAAGATGAAAGCATAGAAGCGGGAGGTCTTCCTGGGGCAGTGGGAGGTGGAAGAGCTGATGCTTGCCTCAGCCTGGGAGAGCTCTGTCCCCTCTCCTGGGCTCGGTTTCCTCATCTGTAAAATGAAGCTGCATCACAAAAGCCCCCCCCCCCCCCCCCCCCCCACAGCCCTGGTAACCACGAATTTTAAAAAAATCCTTTGTTAAGAATGTAACCAGTCGCCTCTCTGATCTTTGATCAGTGATCTGCATGAGTGGAAGGGGCCTGGCTTTTCCTGGTTTCCACTGTTTTTGGAGTGAATGCAGAATGTGTATTTTGCAGACAAATGGTTCCCTATCCCAATGTGCAGAGTCTCAAGCAGAGTGAGTGTCATAGCGACACTGGGTCACTGTGTGAGTGTCCCCATAATCCGACCCCAGGCTGCTCTGCCCTGCAGTCATTCCAGCTGAGAGGCAAGACTGAGCAGAGCAGTGGGCCTCTGCAGCTAGAACCCTGAAAGCCTGGGGGGTGGGGGGAGCGGGGCTGACCTGTGTTTCTCTAAATCCTTGTCTTGGGTGTCACTGGCTGTGGTTGGCTCCCCGTGAAAACCCTCACAGAAGACTGTCACCAAATATGTCTGCTTATCAGTAGCTCTGCAGCCTTCTCTTTACCAGCAGTAAATCTTCAGGCCTCTGAGAGAAACCATTCCTTCTCTTCCCTCTCCTCCATGCCTCCTTCCTCTCCCTTAAAGAAAGCAAGCAAAACCTCTAACATATGGAAACAAAGATTGCCAAGGTTTATTAGAATGTGTGTGTTCCACCTATAATAGTGGCCTAGTCTTTCAAAGTACATCAGCTGACATTGTAGTATGTAGACTTCTCATATCATCTAAACTCGTGAACAAATCCTTCTTCTCAATCATACCCCAATGCTACCAAGATCTTCTCTTCATTCTCCATAATTTCCCTAGAAATGATTGGAATCTACTTACAAAAACTGGGCACTGTACATTAGAACTGCTCAGAAAGGAATCAGTTCAAGCCTGAGCAGTCCGATAACTAAAAGGAGTTTTAGGTGCGCTGCTTTTTCCTGAGAGCGTTCCTGAACCTGAATGAGGCAGGCAGTGTTCCCGATGAACCACGGGCCTGCTGAGCAAGTGTCCGAGGCTTCGGTGGGCATCACAACTCGCAAGGAGTTAACAGTACCTCTGCCATGTTTAAACATTAACCAGAGGGCTTCCTCTGCTGTTATCTGTTATCAACAATTCCTTGGAACGTTTTCTGGCAGCCGAGCGTTGTTTTTCCTCCCAAGGAGATGCTAGAACAGGATGAGAATAGACATTAGGCCTCATCCAAGGAAGATTCTCGATTATATCCAAAGAAACACTGGCCTCATGGGTACATAGAGTGTGTTGCCTTGACATTCTGTAACCTCCTGTCAACATCCCCTGCTTCCCTAACAACTCCCCTCCCCCCTCTTACCTGGATCCAAAGGAGAGGGCTGCAGTAATTATTTCATTGTGTAATGAGAAATGGTTCCTCTTTTCCTTGTGGGGACAGTCATTGAAGTTGCTTCAAGGAGACGAGTGATGGCGAGGTGCAATTAAACACGGTCAAGTGTTTTTGCTTAAGGGCCGAAGGTATTAATGCTCTCCAGGTCGCTCATATTTGGGACAAATAAAGGGGGAGGGGCCTGATGTACTGCAGATGTGTTCATTTGGTTATTAACAAAAGGCTGGGTGACCCAGAAACTTAAACCCAGAGAAGAACAAAAGGACTTTCAAACTTCCAAATGGGAAGACCTTGGCGGCTCTTGAATAGCTCCTCTGGAGTGCTTTCTCTGCCACCTAGCTGCTTGGAGCCGTGGCGTCTAATAGCTTCTCAGCCTAGCGGGCCCCATAAAATTTTAGCCCGTTTCTATATAGAGTGCTCTGGAGTGGCCGTTTCTCTCTGCCTCTTATTTACTCTTAAATACCCTTTGGAAAAAGAGCTGATGAGGTGCATTGAGACTTGGTATCAAAAGCCGTTCATTGATAGCCATCACTCGGGTTCCCCTGTACTTCTGGCCTTAACTTTCGTTAAAAAAAATTTGGGGGTCTTTTTGTTTGTTTGTTTTTGTTTTAAGGAATTACTCTTAGAATGCAAGAAGACATACACATTGTAAGTATTTAGATTAAAAAGGAGAAGCCTTCCCACTCTACTCTTCTTCCTGTAGATACCCTGTGACCAGCTGGCTGTCTGGGTTTTCTTTTCTGTACTTTTATCTACGCACCCTGTTCCTTGTCTTGCTGACCAGGGCTTCTCTGATTACATATTTATAGTCGGGTACACGAGGTGCACCAACACCAAACCCCACCATGTCTTACGATTCCCATGAAGGTGCCCGAGTAGCTGCTTGGTCATGGGTGGCTTACTTCCAATCAGTTTTTTTTTTTTTACTTTTGCTCCTTTCCCACTCCAACCCCCTTGGCTCTAAAAGGTGGTAATCTTTAAGATAACTTTTTTTAAAAGTATTTTTTTTATTGATTTTTTTACAGAGAGGAAGGGAAAGGGATAGAGAGTTAGGAACATTGATGAGAGAGAAACATCGATCAGCTGCCTCCTGCACACCCCCCACTGGGGATGTGCCCGCAACCAAGGTACATGCCGTTGACAGGAATCGAACCTGGGACCCTTCAGTTCGTAGGCCGACACTCTCTCCGCTGAGCCAAACCGGTTAGGGCAAGATAACTTTTTAAGGTTGTATTTCTGGGCCTTTCCCCCCCTTTACTTGGCTTTCAGAGAGCTTAGCCAACAGACAAAAGCAGCCCTTTGAGTACCTCTGAAAATGGAGCTGAAATACACACGTCACAGATCTTCTATTCCTTAGGGTTGAAGAAGGACCGAGGGGCCCTCCCAAAGCCAGGGCTAGAGATCTAGCATGGCCCCTCCTTCATCTGAGCTGCTACTACATACAGGCTTAGGAAATTTTTTTTTTTTTTTAATTATGAAGATGAGAGTCTCTACCTCTTAAACTATTAGTTGTCATGCCCTGGCTGGTGCTGTTAATATAAAACTGAGACTGGAGGCCATAAATTTGAAGATGAAGATGATAAGCCGCTGCCAGCAAACTTTTCTCTCACAATAAAAAAAAAATTTTTTTTTAAAAGAAAAAACCCCATGCCAGACTTGTTTGTCTGTTTGTCTCTGTAGGTCTCCTAGGGGCCCCCACGGAAGCCGACGGGGTGGCGGGGAGAGTGGGGGGTGGACAGGACCGATCCGTTTGAGTTGGGACTGGCCTGTGCCTGCCTCCCAGTGTGTGTACCGTGTCAGGGCATGTGTCTGGTTTAAAATGCTTTTCATCCATCAACATACTGACCCCTTTTCAAGTTTCATTGTTCTTTTGTTTTGACTATAAAAGTGACACTTGTTACAAAACCAGTTTCTGTGATCTAGAACAAGGTTCTCAAAGTTATGTGTACATCGGAGTCATCAGGCCCCACCTCCAGAGCGTCTGATTCAGTGGCTCTGGGGTGGGGCCTGAGAATTTGCATTTCTAACAAGTTCCCAGGTGCTGCTGCTGACCTGGCAACCACCCTTTGCGAACTGACCTAGAAGGTGCAAGGAGTGAGCATCATCTCTAGTCTTACCGCTCAGAACACTGTTAAACATTTTAGAGTGTAAATACTTAAGTTATGGGCATATTCTTAAAAGCAAAGATAGTTCTGTGCTGTACATATTATTGCTTTTTAAGAAAATACAACCTTTTTAATTTAGAATACTTTTAGAGTTACAGACAGGTTGAAAGATAGAACAGAGTGCTCCTGTATACCCAGTTTCTCTTATTGTTAATATCTTACACTGTTTTGGTACATTAACTAGAGTCTACACTATTATTTTAATGAAGATACAGGAAACTTTTTCATAAGATTCAAGTATCAGAACTGCATAGAGACAGAAGTGAAAGACCTTTTCACGATCCCATCTCCTTATAACTTTCAGGGTATTTTTCTATACACTGTATACACATGTAATCACACACACGCACAAACACACACACACGTACAAACACACATCTTATTTTGGGACATTTTTTCATTTAAATATGGCTTGAAAAATTTCCTATACCAGTGTATCTAGATCTTCCCCATTGTGTTTTAATGGGTAGCATACATTGTTTTGTACCCTTTCAGAATTTAATAATGTCTTATCAGCGTCCGGATTTTAAATCTAGTAGATTAAAGGTGAGGTCTGGCACACCTGCCTTTTATCTTGCATTGGAGGTTAGAGATTATTTGCCCTCCTTTGTAGAGTACTTAGCATGTTCCAGGCACTGCCAAGCATTTAGCATATGTTATCTAACACAGTTATCAAAACAACCTTATGAAACAGGTATCATTATTATCCCTATTAACAGATGAGGAAACTGAGGGTCAGGAGGTTAAGCCAGGAAAACCCTCTGATGACTTTTTTTTTTTTTCCTTTATGACTTTCTAACTGGAGCAGGCTCTCAGGCATTTTGGATGCTGTGAGCCACTCAGCTTATTATAAACATTGCTTGTTCATGTTTCCTGTGTGCCATGCCCAGTGCTGGAATATGAAGAAGGAACTCAGTCTAGTTGAGGGGACATACATATAAATAAATTATTGTATGGTAAGTATTATCCTGGAGGCTTTAAGTTACTGGTGGATTTTCGATGCCTTAAGCAAAGGAAGTAGAGCATCAGACTATAATCAGACCTGAGTTTGAAATCTGAGTGCTATTTATTTTTCTCATTTCTTTTTTTTTTATTGTTTTATTGCTTAAAGTGTTACAAAGAGTATTACATATGTTTCCTTTTTTTTGAGTTCTATTTTTTTTTTTAGCTGAGTGACTCTGGGAAAGGCACTTAGCTTCTCTGAATTTTTGTTATGAGTATCTTTTTTTAAATTTTATTATTTTTAAAAGTATATTTTTATTGATTTCAGAGAGGAAGGCATAGAAACATCAATGATGAGGGAGAAACTGATCAGCTGCCTCCTGCCCCCCACCCCACACCCCCCGCGGTGATCTAGCCTGCAACCAAGGCATGTGCCCTGACTGGGAATTGAACTTCGACCACCTAGTTCATAGGTCAATGCTCAACCACTAAACCACACCAGCCAAGCTATTATGAGTATCTTAAAAAAATATTTCTTATAGTTGTTAAGATTAAATAATTACATATTAAGAGCTAGCTATTGTTACGCTTAATAAATACATAAATATATACTATGTATTTCATACACAGGGTGGGACAAAAGTAGGTTTACCATTTTGAGTGTGTGAAACAGTTTATTCTTGTATTAATGTATTTTCCATAGGAACAACTGTAAACCTACTTTTGCCTCACCCTGTATTTAAGGGGCTTAATAAATATGAATGTGTAATCTCTGCTCCATCAATTGCTGAGTGGAACCTTGCCTTTAAAAATCCTTGGACCCTCGCCAGTTTGGCTCAGTGGATAGAGCGTCGGCCTGCGGACTGAAGGGTCCCGGGTTCGATTCCTGTCAAGGGCACATGCCCGGGTTGTGGGCTCAATCCCCAATAGGGGGTGAGCAGGAGGCAGCCGATCAATGACTCTCTCATCATTGATGTTTCTTTCTCTCCCTCTCCCTTCCTCTCTGAAATCAATAAAAATATATTTTAAAAAAATAATAATCCTTGGAAAGTTCTAGATAGAAATGAGGATGAAACCAAATCTCACAGTCTTTTTTTTCTTTTATCTCTCAAGACTAAATCCTGAAGCCCTCCCAGGACCCCTGGTGCCCCCATCTCTGCATTCTCAGAGCGACCTCCTGGTTCATAGGCTGACGCTCAACCACTGAGCCACGCCGGCCAGGCTCAACAAGAGTTTTAATGAACTTTATCTTGATATATGAGTAGTCTGTGCTATGAATTAGCTTAATCCTTGGCTCTTTCAGTGGGAGGAAAGATTTATGTTGATATTTCCCCCCCACTTAGAGAAGCAGAACAAAACCTCAGCAGGCCTGCGTCTTGTGTAGCCAGGACAATTCTGACCATGCTGCCACAGGTTAGATAAAATGCTGTTTGCACTTTTCCTTCCATTTCCATGCTTGGGATGGAGGGCATTCTGGCAAGGATTATAAGCCAACAAAACTGGAATAATCTTATAAAAAAAGTTTTGGTAGAAGATGAGGCCGAGTTAAAGGAAAGACTGGTTTCTTTGCTGTGCAATGGCTTGGACAAGCTTCTAAGTTTGTCCTGGGGGATTCGGTGGTTAAAACATGTTTCACGTCAACCTGAACTGTCTAAATAGTAATCCTGAGAAGTCTGGCAGTGTTATTTTTTTCCTCCTTCCCCTGGAAAAGCAGCTGAACACCACACTTTGGTTGGAAAGTAGGCTTGACTTGTCGAGTGTGTGAAAACCCGCTCTAATAGGTTCTACGAGCAGGCTGCCCTTCTCTGAGGGGCGGTAATAGAGAGCCGCACTAAGTTTCTGCCTTTTTCTTGCTTTCTGTTTTTTTGTGGGTTTTTTTTAGGAGTTTGCTGCCCCCCTAAGAGAGCCAGCTATTCAGAAAACTTAATCACAGGTTCTTCTTCCATTCAGACTTAATCTGGTCATTCAGAGGCCCTTGCCCTTTCCTGCAGAGGTTGCCTGTGCCTGACCTGGGGCCACGGAGGTCTTCCCCTTCGGCCTTCCAGCCTCCGAAGGCTCCAGAGGGCAGGAACAAGCCTCATTCTTTGGGTAGGGGGTGGGGTTGGGTGGGGTCTCTTCATCTCCAGTTGTGAACTGTGAAGGAGACCCCCCAGCAGGGATTCCCTCTCCGTAATTTACCAGCGCAGCCAGAAGCTTCACAAATAGAACAGAAATTTATTTCACTGAGGCTGTTCATTTTATGGGCAATTGTGGTGTGTTTTTTTTCAGGCACTTGAATCACTCAATGTCATGAAGTCCTCACCGCCCCCCTCCTTTTCTTTCTTTAGTTTTTTAAATATCTTTAGTGACAGAAGTCAAAGACCTTAGAAAGGTTTTCTTCATGTAAATAAATGTCTACATCTCTCCTCACACTTCTAGTTTCCTCTGACACTACAAAAAAACAAGAGCAGAAAGAGGATTTTTAGAAAGCCTACCACTGCCAAAAGGATTACCTGAAGGTGATGGTGGTGGAAGGTGTTGGCAGTGGCAGCTAAGGAAGGAAATTATGAGGCCTTCGCTCTGGTGTACTCGGCAGTAAGGTGCCTAAAGGAAGTGCAAAGGTGCACTTACTGATTTTCATTCAGAGGCGCTTTTCTGTGTGTTTTTAAAAAATATTTTATTGATTTTTTTACAGAGAGGAAGGGAGAGGGATAGAGAGTTAGAAACATCAATGAGAGAGGAACATCGATCAGCTGCCTCCTGCACACCCCCTACTGGGGATGTGCCCGCAACCAAGGTACATGCCCTTGACTGGAATCGGACCCGGGACCCTTCAGTCCACAGGCTGACGCTCTAGCCACTGAGCCAAACTGGTCAGGGCCGCTTTTCGATTTTTAAAAAATTTCATGTTTATATGTTTCCATTGGGGCAAAGGACAAAGACTTTAACTGTTGGAAGAGCCATTTAAATTTTGTTTGCTTTTTGTTTTTAATACAGCACATTTTATGTCTGTAAGACAGATCTTGATAAAATCCGATTGCATGAGTCTTTGATTCGTGAGGATTTATGCTAGAAGAAACCAGCCTGCTGTTTTAGCTTTGCCCTTTCACGTGGGCTATGGTTCTGTGATACAGTTTCAAACCTGAACCCGTTGTATGTGTACATCCAGCTCTATGAACCTCTCACCAGTTGCAGAAAATCTTTCTGAGCAAAATGATACCTTCTTGGAGCACTTTCTCAGCAGAGAGCTGGGGCGAGGACCTACAGATGTGTCCACCTGCCTGGGCCTGACTTCTGTGAAAACCCGCTAAAAACAACAGATGTGGGTTCTTTGGAAGAGAAGAGAGACCCGGCTCTTTCATATAAGCACATCAAGCCATTTAGTAACAGCCAGAAACAAGTGAAGAATGAAGACCAAGCTTTTAGCCCCTCTCTTTGTCCCTAGACCTTTATGGGTTTTGCCCATCAGTAGAAATAATTTCAGCCTGGGAGTTGGGAGTTCTAGCTTATGGTTGAGCTGGGTGACCTTTGGCAAGTCTCTTAATGTCCTGAGGTTTTCGGAATGAGGGAGTGGAACTTGCTTCTCTAGTAGTCTCTTCCCCCTGAGTTCCAAATGATTACCAGGGCCCAGCGCTACATTTGGGGTTGAAGGTCTCAAATGTGAAAGGGACTATTTGAGAAGTTCATCAGGGGCTGCGAAATCTATTGGCTCTTGTCTTCCACCTGGAAAAAGAAGGGCAGCTTCTACCCAAAATAAGGGGCACCTTCAAATTTCCCTATGTAGAGGGGAAGTCTGTTGGAAAGGGGTCATTTTAGATCAGGATTTAGAGACTTTTCTACGGAGAGAGAATCATACTTGTCCTGTCGGTGTGTGAAGCTGGTACTTGCCATTGTATTATTAATGGCTGTGTTTCTCTTTCCATAGCTATGGGCCTTACCTTTCCATATGCCAAAGGAGTTGACTAGCACTTAAAAAGGCAACTTCGGGAAATGCTGTTTTATGTATCCCCCCACCCCCTTGCTTTTCCAATGGTTGAACAACACGAAACTACCAGGTTTTATATCCCACTGGGCAGCTGCTGCTGGACCAATGTTTTTCTCTTCCCTTCCTCCTCCTCCTCCTCCTGTCCTGACCCCCTCTTTTGGAGGCCCCCCCCCGCCCCCTGCTTTTGCTCTCTCTGAGGGGAGCTGTACCTTTGTGGTTCTTCTGCAGCTGCCGGACTTTGATGGGGACATGCTTGCTGTCTCTACACTTGCTTCCCGTAGCAACCGGTTCTTTGAAGGTGACCTCTTGCTGTTTGCCTGTTGTCTCTCATGTTGGATTATAGATGAGAGATTTACCAGGCTGGGGGTAGGGGCCCGCTGTTAGCACATTTCTTTAGGGTTCCCAGCGTCTCTCAGCTTGTGTTTTCTCTTTCCAGAATATGAGGTTTGAAGAGGGTGTGTGTGTGTGTGTGTGTGTGTGTGTGTGTGTGTGTGTGTAGGGGATATTTGTGCTGAATCAAACATAGTTTTAAGTGTGTAGGATTGCCCAAGTTGTGAGAGATAATTTGGAAATAGATGCTGCAGTGATTCCTTATTGAAGCTATTTGATTTGCTTCTCATTTTTATTATAATGTGATTAACACACACAGAAGGGGGAGGGGCATCGTTTGCTCCTCTCTCTGCTCCTCAAGTGTTTTGGCACTAAACTTGCTTCCTGATGTAATCTGAGCTCTAGGAATTGCCAAATTACCTAAATCTCCACACATTTGAACACCCCTATTTTCCCACAAAGCATCAAGTTTTCTCTCTCTCTATTTTAAAGCAACAGGATCCCCCATATGTGGCCCCATCCTGCGCAGACAGCTCCTGATGTGCTGTGCGCGCGGCTAGTATGTGAATTTCTGTTTAGCTCAGTGAACTTTCCTTGGGCAAGATGGGGACAAGGCTGGAACCAGGACCTGGTGGGACAGCAAGGACACCAAAAGAACCCTGGATTAAAACAAAAACTAGTCATTTTCCCCTAGCCAAGTAGAAAAGCTGAAATAATATTAGCACCCATTTTAGTAAAATGGTAAGAAAAATAGACACTTTCATGCATTGATGGTGGCAGGGTTGTTTGTAGCAATACGTGTATCAGGGTATTCATACCCCTTGAGTCAACAGTTTTTCTCCTAGGAACGTAACCTAAAGAAAAATCATCAGAGATGCACATCAAGGTTTTTGTGTGAGGTTGTTCACTAACATGTATTTATGACAGAAAATTGCCAACATTGAGAATATCTAACAATCAAGGGCTGCCGAAGTGATAGTACTTTTGGTCACATATAGAGTACTATGCATACCTTACAATGGTTTGAGGAAGGTATTTAATGTCGAGGGGAAGTGCTCTAAGTGAACAAAGTAGAGTATAATGCAGTATATCATATGATAACTAATTTTAATTTAAAAATGAGAAAAGAATTATAATGAAATACCTCCCCCCCCAGTTTTTCTCTGGTAACGAGATTTTAGGGTACATTAATTTTCTTTTTTCTTTTTTTAAAATATATTTCTTTATTGATTTCAGAGAGGAAGGGAGAAGGAGAGAGAGATAGAAACATCAGTGATGAGAGAGAATCATTGATCGGCTGCCTCCTGCACACCCCGCACTGGGGATCGAGCCCGCAACCCAGGCATGTGCCCTTGGCCGGAATCGAACCCGGGACCCTTCAGTCGACAGGCTGACGCTCTATCCACTGAGCCAAGCTGGCCAGGGCAAATTTTCTTCATATTCTAAGTTCTTCAGTGATCAGGCATCACTTTTTTAAGATGAGAAAGTCTTTAAAAAAATTACTCCCCACCTTCAAAAAAGTACATTGAGGATTTTTCATTTAAAACTAAGTATATTTTAATAGGTGAACCAAGAACATGCCCCTGTTCTTTTGCTTTTTTGTCATTAGAATGTGCTTGTGGTTGTTTTTCTTTTTAAATCAATGCCAACATCATTCTTTGTGTGAGAGAAATGGCTTTGCGGCTTTAAGAAGTTGCAGCTTGAGCCAAAAGGAAGTTCTACCCCTTAGCAGGGACTCAGTCAAATAATATATCATCTTTTGTGATCACGCAGCGATGCCTGACTTCCAAATGACTTACGAGTAGATGGGTGTTGGTGCTCGGAGCAGTTGTTTTTGGCACAGTCCAGGTGGATGCTGACGGTGGACGCATGGCCGTGGGCCTTGCGGGCCCTTCTGCCTGTTGGTGGTAGAAATCACTAGTTATGGGCCCTATCTTCATTTGGAAATATTTGTGATACGGGAAGAATGAGACGTGTTCGTAGATGATGGTTTTATCAGCAGGTTCTCTAGGGGCATTGGAGCAGAGGGAGAGGATTTGGGGGACCGGAGGTTGGGTCTCATTTGTGTTTGGCAGTGGCAGGTGATAGCTGCCGAGGGTAGGAAGGTCTGTACTGTCTGTTGAGGTGAACTTGGCTATGAGGTTGGTTGAGTTAGAAGGATGAGTACCTATGAGTTAGAAGGCTGGCAACCTTATGCTTCTTCAGCCCTCACTGTCACCCACTACTTGGGAAATCCATAAGGCTGGGAGGCTGATGCATACGGCAGCTATATCCTGGGAAGGCACTGAGAGGTCAGTCCAGAATGCTGGAAGGTGGGTGAAACTAGCTTCTGTTGGGTTCATCATGTGGGAGGCACTGGTGAAGTTAGGATTGGCTCTCTGGAGAGGGTTCACTTTTTTTTGACATTCTCTTCGATTTTGAATCCTTCAAGTAGGCCCGTGTAGGAACCCACAGGTGTCTAGATGGAGTTTTCTTTCAACTGGTATCCTATGAACAACCATGTATTACTAAATTATAGTACATTGTATGGATACCACATTTTATTTATGCATTCATCAATAGATGATCATTTGAGTTATTTCCACTCTGGTTATTAGAAACAATACTGCTGTGAACATTCATGTACGTCTTTGTGTGGACGAGTTTTCATATCTCCTGCTATAAACCTGTGAGTGCAATTGCTAGGGCATATGGTAACTCTCGTGTTTCATGGTTTGAGGGACCGCCAGACTGTTTTCTAAAGTGGCTGTACCATTTTACTTTGGGGCCCTTATTTCTCTCCATATTTTCATCAACACTTGTTATTGTGCCTTTTTGATTATGGTCATCCTGGTAGGTTTGGGATTTGTGTTTTTGATTTGTATTTCTCTGATGGCTAATGATGTGGAACATCTTTCCATGTGCTTATTGGCCATTTGTATATCTTTTTTAGAGAAATATCTACTCAGATCCTTTGCCCATTTAAATTGGGTTATTCTTTTTAAAAAATATTTTTAAAAAATCTGTTTTTGTTGATTTTTAGAGAGAGAGGAAGGGAGATCATTGGTAACAAATATTGTCAATTTTTTTCCTTGAATTGACAAACTCACTTCATTCATTGTTGAGAAAATGTCTGCCTTATACCCGTCTGTATAGCTATACTTTGTCAGTTCTTTTAAGTTAAAAGTGGTGTTCCATAAAAAAGTGACTAGTTCAGCTTGCAATTCAGTCATGCAAGTACTTTATCTTGAGTTAACCATTGCTTTATGCAGTGGAAGTGCCCTCTGTATACTTCCCATTTTGTCACACAGAAATATTTAAAAGCATACACTCAGGAGTTGAGTACTAATACAATTAACTTATTACTTCATCAGTATTCTTCATCAATATTGCTCATCAGCATTCTCAAGGAAACTTTTTAATTTTTTAAAGTTGTGTTTGCCTTTTTTAAAATGTTTTTTATTGATTTGAGAGAGAGAGGGAGAAACATTGATTTGTTGTTCCACTTATTTATGCATTCATTGGTTGATTCTTGTATGTGCCCTGACCAGGTACTGAACCCACAACCTTGGCATATCAGAACAATGTTCTAACCAACTGAGCTACCCGGCCAGGGCCAGGAAACTTCCTTTTTTTTTTTTTTAAATTGCACATATACAATAATCAAGAGTGCAGCTTGATGCCACTGCCTTGATTCACCCAACAGTTTTCCCCACCATGGCTTTTACACCATCAGTGCACATGACAGCACAATGTAAAAGGCAAATGATGTCTTAGTATTATTATGAAAATTATTACGAAAACAGTTTGGCCCTCACAAGTTCCCTCAAAAGGTTGTAAGGGTCCTACCTGCCCCTCACCCTGGGGTGGGGAGTGGTGGCAGATGGCTTTGAGAATGGCTGAGTTAGATGGCATTTAATGGAAACTGGAATAAAAATGTTGTGAAGGTGCTTGTTATGTGAGAATGTTAGCATAAACTTGTATGGTGGTAGAAACTAAATACATACTATACTATGCACCTTTTAGTTACATCAATCTTCCCAGTCTTCAGCAATATTCAGAATCACAGAGCCATTCCCATTGAGGGTTCTTTGGAAATAAAATGCTTTCCCATTTTCTTCCTTTTCTTTTTTTTTTCTTCCAAGAAAAGGACCCTCTTCTTCGCCCACCATTGCCACATGTGGCGTTTCCCTTATTTCATGTTTTGTGTTTGAAAAGATAGTGTTCCTTTAGGGCCTTCCTCCATCCGTCTATTTCTCAGGACACTCCTTACTCTGAAAACCCTAGACTGGTGTCTAGTTCAAGCCCAGGCCAGTGGCTGGCAATGACCCAATCCTTGCCATGTAGTAAATCCTCACTGAATGGCAGGAGACTCAAACTTAGCAGTTCATGGAATTGTAAGGTGAGCCCTGTTTCCCAGCCAATTATGACTCCATCTAAAGCCATAGCTGGGCCATTAATGTATTTTGGGCCTTGTCCTCTTTTATATCTTGCCAAACTCTGAGAGTCTACTGTATAGCTACTGGCAACAGGCCTCTGCCAAAAACAGTCTATGAATGTATCATTTTACACCTCATTTTTCCTTGTTTCCCCCTGTGGTGGCACCTTGCCGGTGTTTCTCTCCCACATCTTTCCACCCACTTAAAAAAAAATTATTCATTTAACTTATTCCTGCATTGTGATGTAGACTTTTGGCTTCTATAGTTAACTTGATTGCGAAAGAGCTGCTGAAGAATGAAAATGCTAATGTCTTCATATAGGGCCCCTCCTTTCTCAACCACTAGTAGTTCTCCTTCGGTCCCTCTTATTGGTTGAATTGTGTCCTCCCCAAATTCATATGTTGAAGGCTTAACCCCCAGTGGTTGAGGGGTGAGAATGCGACCTTATTTGGAGATAGGGTCTTTACAGAGGTGCTCAAGTTAAAATGAGATCATTAGGGTGGGTGCTGGTCAAATATGACTGGTGTCCTTATAAAACGGGGACATTTGGACACACATACACGGGGAACACCACATGAAGATGGGAGGCAGTGAAGAAGGGTGATGATTCGACACACCCAGAAATGCCAAAGATTGCCAGCCACCCACCAAAAGCTCCCTCAGTCGTTGATCTCCCACTTCTAGCTTCCTGAACTGGGAGACAATACATTTTTGTTGTTAGTTTGTGGTACTTTGTTAAGGCAGCCCCGAGAAACTAACACTGGCCTCAAGGCTGACGGCTGTCTCTTGGTTCTGTTATTCACCTTGGACCTTTGTTTTACAGGTCACACCAGGAATGGTCTCTCAGGGTGACCTGTGCCCCCACCGTGTGAGAGTCCCGCTCAGAGCAATGCTCCGTTAATGCTCACACTGATAAGGAATGCAGGTTGAGAATGGGGTCTTCTGGAAGGAGGGAGAGATGGTATCGGCCCCAGAGGCCGGCGGCTCCCTGTATCGGCTTCCATCCCTTCCCTTTGCCATTCCTCTTCCCTGCGTTGGTTGGTTGATGTTGAAATCTGACCGGCCTCCACTTGCTCCCCTTCCCTGTGGGGCAAGGAGCGTTGAGCCAGCACGGGTCTATTTGACTTTATTTTTTCCAAGTGCTTTCTCCACGGGACCCTCCTGCGGGTTCCCAGCTGACCGCCTGTTTGCACCACAGCTAGGGGAGGTGGCCAAGAAAAGCGAGCTGCTGGAATGCTCAGGGCCCCGAAACATTACCCTTCGTGGTAGTTTGGTTCTTGCCAGGATGTCCTTGTAAAACTTTTATGAAGATGTTGTTGAACTTGCATTGGAGGTTGAAAATTGCTGTTCACTTTGCTAAGTCCCGTGTCCCCCAGGAATGTGGGATGCTGAGGGAATGCCGCTGGGCCTCCCTTCTGGATGGGCGCTCGGCTGCAGCAGCTGCCTGGGCAGAAAGTTGAGCTGGATGGACGGATTAAGGGACATCAGCTAGGCCTTTGTTTAAAAATATTTAAAATATGTTTGAACCTCCCTTTATCAACAAAGAATAGTTCCTTTCAGCGGAGAGAAGTTTTTCATTTCCATGTTTTTTTGCGATTTTGTTTGGTTCTTTTGTATGTTTGCGAGTTCAGAAAAGTGTCCCCATTCACATTTTGGAAACCAAGTACAAAAGACTTTGCGTGGTTATGTTCTATTTTGCTTAAGGGGAAAGAGCAGTTTACTTCTGTTAGGAACATAGTGTTTAGGAAGATAATCTTCTCTGGCTTGAGTTAATTTTTTCTCGTGCGGAGCTTTGATGATCGGAAAAAAAAAATAACGTGTTTGAGAATGTGTGTATTTAAAACTTCTTTGGAATTAAGAGTTAATGGAGTTACGTTACTAATGAGATTGAGCTTTGGAAGTTCTAAAGAAATAAACCAGAAGGAGTATTAACCCCCTCAAAAACCTTGACTCTTAGGGAGTTTGAGTTAAGGTAGCCTTTTCCTAAAATAAGATCCAGGTTTTTTCCTCGTCTTCCTCCCAGATGATCACAGTATGTGTATCAGGTTTCTGCTTAACTTCAGATCTCTGGGCATTTGCCCATTGTTATTAGAAACCTGAGATGCTTCTCTACAGGCAGGAAGGGCCAGCGCGTTGCACAACTCCAGGGGCCCCATTCATCTTAGAGCGCGTGGATTAGACCAGGGTGTGAAGGGTGCGGGCCAGCGCTGGGTGGTGTGTGGCCCTGCACACAGGTGCTGACAGGCCAGGCAATGTGAGTGGAGGTCCCTGCTTCTTGGGTTGATTCGTACAGGCTTATTTTTAGAAACTGACCCTAGCCATAACCCCGGCTATTCTGTGTCCTTAACCCAAATCATTCATCCAAATCATTTATCTCCAGAAGTATTTGGCCAACTCTGGGTTATGGCTTTGCCCTCCAGCCGCCAGCTCAGCCACAGCTTGACAGGGGTGAGGCCACAGCCGGGGAAAGATCAATCTGGGGAATTATTAGTTGTCTCTTAAGGTTGCTTTAAAATGGCCTGAGCGCCAACCCGAAGTTTAGGAAAAGAGTGTGCTTAAATTTCTTCAGTGTACGCCTTTCTGCTACGAGTATTCCTGATCTTCATGGACTCTGGAGGCTGGAATCCGAGTGCAGAAGACGAAGGGGGCTTTGAATAGACATCCTGGGATATCTCAAAAGTTTCAGAGCTCGGATTGAGGTTAGTGATGCGCCACCGGTGACCGGGGTTCCACTGCATCCCGAAAGGATATTTCTCTCTGGCCAGGCACGTGTCAGTCGTTCATCAGACATTCAACAAACGGCACATGCGTCTATCAGGTCGGAGCCTGTGGACTTGCCATTTTTGCAAATCAGAGATGGTTGAATATTGGTAGTTTGTCATGGTCCTACCTGGAGTTCTCTAGAGAAGCTTAACAAGAGCAGGAAGCTGAGACCCACAGGCCTTGTGCTGGGCTGCGATTCTTGCCTGGGCACTTACTTGTGTGTGACATTGGGCAGGTCACCCACGCTCATATTGCAGTTTACTGCTCTGAAAGTGAGGATGATTGTGGTACCACACCATAGTGTTGTGTTAAAGATTAGATATAAATATGTCCATGCACAGAACACTCTATATGTATTGTTGTTATTTATTATGTACTCATTCTTATGACACCATCTCCGTTTCTGCTATATTGGTATGTCACCCTTTAGTCATGTGTCTTTCTTTAAAGTTACTACAATTCTAAAAATAGAAATAACTTATTTTGTTGATTCTTAGTTGCTTTTTTTTTTTGGTATCTTACCATCTCTGATACTGAAATGCCTTAAAGTCCACAGCGTGACCTAGTTTAATTTTTCCCTTGTCCACTCAAATATGTTATGGTTGATGGTATCTTAGATTTGATGGAAAGGGTATTTTTTTAAAGGAAATTTTATCAAGAATTTGTGCGGGTTATCTTTTCCAATTCAGTAAAATGAATAAACGTCTATTGTTTTTGAAAAGCCCCCCGCGTACCACCTAGAATCCTCTGTGGCTCGGCAGTGGCTTGTGGCCTACGTTTCGGGAAACACCGGTAGCCATGGGTGGTTTTCAGATCGCGTTTCGTGGAGCTGCTTCGGGGCCCCTGCCAGGAGCAAGGAAGCTAAGGAGCCGCTTGCGATCCTCTTCGCCCAGCGTCGCCCTGCCTTTTGTCCGTCTTTTGTATTCGTTTAAGTAAAACTTTGGTTTATAGAAAGGGCTTCCAGTACTAACCGTAGCTTGAAAGCCAGCAGTAAGCCATCCTTCTCTTCATTCCATTGAGGGATGGTCTGCGGGAATAAAATTTCCTGTAATAATACCCGTAGACCTTCCTGTTGATGCCAGTGTCTGAGGACATTTTTCAGATTTTCGAAGCAGCGCTTATTTTTTCTTGATTTTCTCTTCTTTTTTTAAAGCAGCACCTTCTTACATTGGATGAAACCCTGAGCTTCCTAGAAGCAAAGGGACCGCCTGACTCTCCCTGCCTTCCCTTTTCTGGGCCTGGCTTCTCCCATGCGACCGAGGGCGCCGCATGGGGAATTGGAGGAAGCTCGCTTTGCCTTGCTCCTGCGGAAAGAGAGCTTATCAACAGCGATAGGGGCCTGTCTTTCAGTCTTTTGAAGTCACCTTTTGAACCTTGAACTGAGCAAAAAAGTTGCTTACTTGCCCAAAGCAGTATGTGAGGTTAGCGTGGAAGACTTCACACATTCCTGCTCTAACTTTATCTCGGAGAGAGCTGAGAACTGTGCGAGGCATTCCTGCTTGTGGAGACCTCCCTGGGCGGGAAGGCATCCTCTAGAGGAGGGAGGGGCTCCATCCCTTCGGGCCGGGGTATAAATAGTGCCAGAGGGTTTTGGAATGAGGCCAGGTCAATTCTGGAGGAAAAATGGGGCCTAACAGCCATGAACTCTTTCACCCCAAAATGTCTTTAGCCCCAGGGACTTAGCAGCCAAGTGGGGTCCAGGGGCACCAGGAGTCCCCACTGGCACTGTGTCCTCCCAGGGCATCTTGAAGGTGGATTTGAATTAGGTCTAGAACAGCCGTGGGCAAACTACGGCCCGCTAAAACTAAAAAAAAAAAAAAAGACCGTACCCTTTTATGTAATGATGTTTACTTTGAATTTATATTAGTTCACACAAACGGCACTTTGTCCTTCCAGGGCATCTTGAAGGTGGATTTGAATTAGGTCTAGAAGGTGCATTCGAATTGGGACGAGATGGCGATGTGCGTATTGTGCAGAACACAGGGCTTTCTGTTCAAGGCCGCCGGCATTTTGCAAGTCGAATTATAGAGCAGTGTAGACTTACATGTAGCACCTTTGGGTGTATTATCACCCCAGGCTTATGGTTAGGAGCCGGGACAGTGCTTTCCAAATTCTGTCTTTGTTGAGAGTCTTTATAGTTCTGAGATTTTGCCTGGGTGGCGCTGGGTGCACGATAAGACTCACAGTCACAAAATTACAAGCTGACGAGTATCATCTGGAGCCAGTCCAGAGCGGGATCCTGGGTCTGACTCTTCACTGTGTCACAAGCAGCGCCCGTCACGGCGCATGTCACCCAGAGGTGCTTAGCACATCTATTGAATGAGTTTGTAAACTTACAGATTGCTTTCTGATGAGATAATGACGTTCAGTCTCTCTGAGACCTTGCCTGTTGTACTGCATCTAGCGAGATTGTACACTGCGTCCCCTGAGATTATGCCATGTTTGCAGGTGGAAACACATGTGGCGTGTGGAGAGTTGGTGGTGGCGGGAGCCCAGAAGGATGCTTTGAAAAGCGAACGACTCTACTGTCCAGTTGCTAATAAGAGCTGAGGACAGTGCATTGGAATGAGTTTGGTCTTTGCCGAACCATACTAACGAACCGGGTGACCTGTCAACAAGTATTTGAGTGCCTACTAGGCAGGCCGTAAGCCACTGACGGATGGATTTAGAGATGTATCAGACAGTTGGTTTACTTTTGTGTCCCTCAAATCCAGAGAATGATGAAAAAGTCATTAATTTTTCCTATTGAGAAAGGTATATGATACGTGACTCAGGAGCATAGTGGGGGCAGAGGGGTGGTTTGAACGTGGGTCCTGGTGACTTTGGGTGTGTGACCTCCTGAGCCCAGGCTCCTCCTTATCACACAGCGGCAGTCAGCTCTGCCTTGTACACCTCACCGAGGATGCAGCAGAAATGACCCGTGTTAGGAGCTGTAAAGACCGTCCACCCTACAGTGGGCCCCACTCTCAGGGGGAGAGGATATCCGAGTGGCCCTGTGGGACACAGAGGACACCAGGAGCCTCAGGCTGTCTTTGGTTCTGCTATCCTCTTTGGGTACCAATTCACCCAGTTTCCTTTACTTGGCAGACTTCCCAGTTTGGCTTCTTTCTTAGCTCAAGGTCAACAAGCTTCTGTCCGTTCAAAACGGAATGAATTGCATCTGGCACATTCTGTCCTCGCATCTCATAGCAAGGACTAGATGGTACTCTGGGAGCTTGGCGAAGGGAGAGCCAGCCTCATCACCGGAGAAGGCCACGCCTTGGAGGAGAGAGAGCACTCCTTGGGAATTTCTCACCGATCACAAGTGTTTGTGAACATGACCTTTTGTGTCCTCACTGTCCTATCCTTTCCAAGGGAGGGTTGAGTTGCTTCTCAGGTTCGTCTTGCAGCCACTGGGGTGAGGATTCTGATGTTATTGTAAAGCTGGAGCTCAGAAACAAGAAAATCCAAGCTGGTCTTCTTGCAGGAAGTAGGAAGCCCTCTTCCATGAGCCTCTGGCCCAGCAGCAACAAGGCTCCCCATGGGTAGTGACCCCTTAGCTGTGGAACGAGGCAGGTGGTTGCATGCTTTGCCCTCTGACTGTCATACCTCTTAGAGATTAACCAAAGGATGGATATCCTATATGCATAACTCATGGGCACAGACAATAGTGTGGTGAAGGCCTGGTGGTGGTGGGGGAACGGGGATAAAAAAGGAGACATCTGCAATACTTTCAGCAGTAAAGATAAATTTTTAAAAAATAACGAAAAGAGATAATTTAGCGGCTTGGTTAGAAGGAAATTGCAGCGTGCTCACCTTTGGGCCCGCCTTGCTGTCTCTTCTGAAATCAGGGTGTTTTCTGTTCTGGGTGGAGCCTAGTGGAGCCTACGTTGTCTTTCAGAGTTTTAGCTCCTGCGGGGCCGCTATGACAAAATGCCACAGGCTGGTTAGCTTATAAACAACAGAAATGTAGTTCTTACCGTTCTGGAGGCAGGAAGTCTGCGATGAGGGTGCCAGCGTGGTTGGGTGAGGGCCCTCTTCCAGGTGGCAGACTTCTGGTGGTGTCTTCACATGGCAGAAGAGGCTGGGGAGCTCTGTGGAGCCTCTTTTATAATAAAGCCACTAATCCCGTTCATGAGGGGTCCATTCTCACGACTTAAGCACCCGCCCCCCCAGAGGCCCCACCTAATACCATCACCTTTGGGGGGTTAGGATTTCAATATAGGGAATCGGGGGGGGGGGGACACAAACATCCAGACCATGGCAGAGCCCACTGCCTGCCAGGCTCCTCCTTGCGCCACCCCCCCTCCTGGAGGGTTCCCCTGCCAGTCCACGGTCAGGATTTCCCATCCGCTCCTTTTCTGTGGCCGTTCCCGGTCACTCTAAGTATAGCGGACAATATCACTCTTGGCTTCGGCCTGGTGACTCACTTGAGTGCATTGTCTCCCTTCACTTTATGACGCTGCTGTTTATTTTTTGTGATGGAAGAGTTTGCCGTTGGACATGCGTTATCTCATTTGATCCAGAGAAGTGATTGACACCCCCCCCGCCCCCCGCTTCCAACTTGGGAGAGAATACTCATGCAACAGTTAAGTTTAGAAGAGCCCAAACCAGGTAGGTGTTTAGAGGTGGGAGCAGAGACAACAAAAGCTGAAGGATTCTGGAAAGATCACAGAGAGGCACTGAGGCTAGAGGTGGACTACAAAGAATGGGTGTGGCCAGGAAATGGGGCATAAAGAACGTCAAGGGATTTAGGTGAGATTATGATGACATCTTGCTCTGAGGTAGCATTTGATACCCTTCAGCGTTCTTTACCTTTTCTGTGAATTCGATGGGGCAGGTGGGTAAATCCTCTGTATTGTGGAGACACTGAGGTCCAGAGGGAAAAAGTTATTTGCTCAAGAGGACACAGTGAGATTGGTGGTAGCCTGAGCTTCTGACCCTTGCTATCTTGAGTTTCCTGTGTCACCTGACCACCCACTGCTCTCTGACCCCAGAGCACCTTCATTACTGGTTTCCTGTTGTGTTTTGTTTTGTTCTGCACTGCATGGTGCTATTAAAACAAAATCTTCCTAAAACAACATTTCCCCTGTAACCTATAGCATCAAACACTTAAAAAAAAAATCTAGATTTGAGCAGGTTCTCACTTTAATTGGTTTCTTTTAAGATAACTTGAAAAGGACAGGGGCTTTTTCTTCCTTCCTTGAGATTGTAGGGATGTAATAGATTTCAGAATCTAAAGTCAACATAGCAGTCCCTAGCCAGATGCGACTGCTTACATTTACATGAATTAAAATGAATTAAAACTTAAAATTCAGTCCCCCAGTTTCAGTAGCCACGTGCGGTTCTTGGCTCCTAGGCCAGTGATGGCGAACCTTTTGAGCTCGGCGTGTCAGCATTTTGAAAAACCCTAACTTGTAACTCTGGTGCTGTGTCACATATAGAAATTTTTTGATATTTGCAACCATAGTAAAACAAAGACTTATATTTTTGATATTTATTTTATATATTTAAATGCCATTTAACAAAGAAAAATCGACCAAAAAAATGAGTTATAGGTTCGCCATCACTGTCCTAGATTGTCAGGGCAGAATTTTAGACTATCACCATCATTGTAGAAGGTTCTGCTGGGTAACGCTGATCTCTCCATAACCTCTGACCCTTTGTAATCTCTAACCTCTAATTTCTCGATAACCTCTGACCTTACAAAGTAGGCTTGGAGTGCGGAGGGATGTGATGATGCCGTCTGTGGTCATGTTCTTACATTCTCTGGTTCATCTCACTTGTTTTTCACAGAGAGGGGAAACCGCCAACTTTACCTGTTCTACCAAGTCTTGTACTGGTCCTCCTGTGGTTGGGCATCATGCTACCATAGAATTTAGAACCAGGGTGTTAGCGTTTGTTCCATATTTATACGTGGCGTGCTACATGTGCCATTAGCAGTGCATATTTACATGGTCACATGTGGATGGATCAGCGCCTTAAGTGGGAAGATACATGCCTGTATTGGGGAGGCACGGAGGGAGGACAGCTGCAGCCAGAAAAGCTCCTACACGAAGGAATGAACGCCATGTTGCTGCCTCTACCCTTAAGAATGTTATTCAGTTTGTAAGTTCTTTGGGTCTGCAAGAATAAAACGCTGTGACAGGTAAGGGACTGCTCCGAGTTCAAGTGCTGCATCAAGTTAAATCAGTTTATGCTCAGTGGCTTATACTGTGAGTATCAGAGGGGCGAGGCAAGGAGGGCCCTTGTATGTCTCAGCAGGTACGTTGCCTCTGACTGGATGGTAAGACAGCCCAAGGGCTCTGCTCTAGGTTTTAGTCATTATTCTGTTCTACCAAAATTAGGATTTATGAAACATGGGGAAGAACCATGTTCAGACTAGCTGTCTAGAGAAGGCATTGTCTTGTATTGGGTTTCCATGGATATTATTGGGCTTATTGTCTCATATTGAGTTGTCCATGACCCAGTTCTGAGCTAGATCTGAATCAGAAAAGGAAAGTTCTCCTTTTTTTCCCTCTGGTAGGTGCATCATGTATCTATGAATTAAAATACATCTACATAGGCTGTTGGTAATGAGCTAGTGGTTAGCACTGGGATGCTTGTGACTTTTGGTGGGTTGTATTGCTCCATGGTAAAGTTGACTCTCGTTTTAGAATGCTGTCTTTGTGCTTGCCCTGAATTCATCAACTTCTTTTTTTTTTTTTTAAATAAAACACTTGTATGAGGTATTTCCATATAATAAATTAGGGTTCAGTGTAAGGAGTCCTGACAGGTGTATCTATCTGTGAAATCAACACCACAATTAAGATACAGAACTTCATTGCCCCTGAAAGTTTCTTGTCCTTTGGCCATCCATCTCTTCCTCCACCCCAGCCCTAAACAGCACTGATCTGCCTTCTGTTGCTATAGATAAGTTTAGATTGTCTGGAATTCGATGTAAATGCAAACAGGCATTATGTACCCTTTTTGAGAGAAGGCGGGGAAGTCGGGTTATTTTATTCAGCATAATGTTTTTGAGGTTCATTCATGTTGTGTAGCATGTTTCAGTGTTCTGTTGCTTTTTCTTGCTGAGTAGCATTCCTTTGTATGATGCACCACATTTAATGTATTCATTTACTTATTGATGAACATTGGGTTGTTTCCACTTTTTGGCTTTTACAAATAAAGCTGCTGTGCCTATTTGAGTACAAGATTTGTGTGGACAAATGTTTTCATTTCTCTTGTGTAAATACCTAGGGGTGGAATAGCTGGGTCACCTGGAAAGTGTATGTTTTACTTTATAAAAAACTGCCAAACTGTTTTCCATAGTGACCGGGCCACTTTGCCCTCCCAAACGCAGCGTATGAGAGTTCCGGTTGTTGCACGAGTTGGCTGCCACTTTGCATTATCAGTCTTTTAGTTTCATCCATTCTTGTGGGCAGTATCTTCTTCTTGTTTTATTTTTCATTTCTCTAATGTCTAATGTTGAGAGTCTTTTCATGTGTTTATTGGCCTTCTCTGTCTCTTCTTTGTGAAGTCCCTGTTCAATTTTTTTTTTTTTTTACCCATTTCTGTTCCTATTATTGAGCTGTAAGAATTCTTTTTATATTCTGGATAATAGTCCTCAGTCTGTTTTGTGTCTTTGTAGTCAGGTAAGAAGGCCTAATCTTCATTTAAACGTTTAAAACGGAACTTATTCCAAAACAAACCTATTCTCTTCTTCCTTATCTCAGCTAATGGTGTACCTTTTGGGGTCGAGGGGGAAACAACAAGAGATCATCATTTTTATGAATTAAAATTTTCCCACTGTGTGTTTTAATTGAAAATATTAAAACAGCTTCATAATAATGAATTACAAAACTTTGATGATTAAGTTGTACTACCGCTTATGAGGCTTATATTCATTATTTTTGTAGACTTGAAAGAAACTTTGCATTCTTGTGTTTTCTGTTCTCCGCTTCAGAGAAAGATTATGAAGAGGTCTAAAATATATCTAAGTCAAAGCCCAACTGAAAAGCGGAAATATAAAGAGAACAAAATTTATACACAGCTGTACCGTAAGAGCATTGGTGGTTTTAGCTCACGTTTTGGGTATGAAAATTTAGCTCATCTCACACGATATGAAAGCAGGTGCAATGGTAAAGCTGAATCATGAAACCCCCCAATCAATTTTTTTAAAATATATTTTTATTGCTTTCAAAGAGGAAGGGAGAAGCAGAGAGATATAGAAACATCAGCGATGAGAGAGAGTCATTGATTGGCTGCCTCCTACACACCCCACACTGGGGATCAAGCCTGTAACACGGGCATGTGCCCTGCCTGACCAGAAATCAAACTGTGACCTCCTGGTTCATAGGTAGATGCTCAACCACGGAGCCACGCTGGCCAGGCCCTCATCAGTTATTTTTAGCATGCCTCTCAATTTTTCTCTCCCCTGGTTTCTTGTCTTCTGTGCCTGAGGTTTGAACGGGTAACCACTGGAGCGGATGCCATGGAGGAAGAGTCAGCAAACACGAAAAAGCAAATTCGGCCATAACTGTATAGACAGTCCACCTGAACTGTTCAGCCACGTACCCATAGATAAGTCCAACCATTGCCGAAAAAAGACTAATTCCCTGAGACATCTGTGCAGCCAGCTTCTGGCCCTTCTAATCCATTTGCATGGGCAGCCAGCGCAGATGCTCCCGCATAGCTGGCTGAGGAGGCGGGCTGAGAGTGCTGGCTTCCGGCAGCGAGGCGAGGGCAGCTGCAACTTGGGGAAGGCAGGGTTTGGGGACTGGCCCTGGGCACAGCTTGGAGAGCCTACCAGGCTGAGGAGTGTGATGGCCACAGCCCCGGAAGCAGATCTATGGATTACATTTTTTGAAGTTGGAACATTTTAAAGGATTTTGCTACACCCTGTATATTATCATACTTGGTGTAAATTTGTGTTCCTTTTTTCAAAATACTAAGTCAAATCAAGTTTTAATGAGATGAAATGAACTGATGAAAAGCTGGTTTTAAAACACTGGTTTGGGCTCTTTCTGATGTTGCTCAGTAATGTATCTTATGTGTGTATGTATGCATGCATGTATGTATGTATGCATGTATGTATGTATTGCCTTAGACTCCCTTCAGCCATTTCTTCCACCCCCAGGGTTAGCGTTAGGGTTGCAGGGGGTCATGGAGCTTAGTTTGGGCTTCCCCTTAACTGTGAACCTGGTGTGTATACACTGCCACCCCCCAGATTGGATCATCCATCACTTCTAGAATTCCTTGTTATCTAGATCCTTTCTCTTTGTCTCATTGGTTTTTGTTTTACTCAAGCTCAACCCAATAACCGAAGAGATACTGGGACAGGGACCATAATTAGCACTTGGTTGGGTAAAACGTATTACTTGGTTTTTAGAAGCAAGAAAGTAATAGGCCTACAGGGTGTGGCATAAGTAGGTTCATAGCCCTGGCTGGTTTGGCTCGGTGGCTAGAGCATTGGCCCACGGACCAAAGGGTCGTGGGTTCGATTCCTGGTCAAGGGCACATACCTCGGTTGCAGGTTCAATCCCTGGCCCCGTTTGGGGCTCGAGTGGGAGGCAACCAAGTCGATGTTTCTCTCCCCCACCCCCCCTCCACTTCCCCCTCTCCTTCTTCTCCCTCCCTTCCCTTCTCTGTAAAAATCAATGGAAAAAAAAGATCTTCACTCCTCGGGTGAGGATTAAAAAAAAAAAAAGTAGCTTTATAGTTGTGAGTATGCAAAACACAGAGTTTATTCTTGTGTTATTATTTATTGCATTATTTTCCATTCGGACAACTGTAAACTACTTTTGCCCCACCCTATATCTGATGTCTACTGTGGCAGGGTGGTGAAGAGCCTTGGGTTTAAATCCCAGCTCTGCTACCTGTTTGTCTGTGACCTTGAGCAATTCACTGAACCTCTCTGTCTTGCCTTCCTCATCTATAAACCAGGAATACTAAGAACGCCTGTGAAACTAGTAAACTAGCGCATAGAACACAGCAAGCCCACAAGTGTTAGTGGCTATTTTTACTATCACTGGTGTTTTAGTGCCAGGCATTGCTTTGCACCATGTGCCGTCTCTAACCCTCACGACAACCTTGTAATGTCAGCATTGGACTCCTTATGTGTGGATGATAAAACTGAGATGGAAAGAGTTCATCCGTGTCAAGGAGGCATTGGTCCGCATGGCTTACGGCTTTGCTCATTACCCAGGATTCCGCTGGATTCCCCTGCATTCTCTTTTGACAGGTCCTGGGAAGTCCTCTTGACCTAAAGCTTTGGTGCAATCAGAGCGAGGTAGATGCATCCTTTAGTCAAGCACACATGACAAGGTAAACTAAGGCCAGGGCCAGGGCCTGAGCGATGCAGCTGGTAAAGGTACTGTGAGCCACCTTTAGATTCAGACAACACATTACTTACATAGAAGTAAAAGGGAGAGTAGCCGAAGGTGCCAGATCCCCAGGGTCTTTGCCCCACACACCAAGGAAGTGTGACACTGAAGCAGGAGGGGCCCGATGGCTGCAGTGTGAACTGCGGGATGCCCTGCTGCTAGGTGATGGCTAATTTCTTCTGAGAGGGGTGGGACAGAAGCTTCTTCCTCATCAGAACCCGGGAGGTGATGAGAAACTTCTCAGGACAGCCTCTCAGGTGAGACGGGGAGGCGAGAAGGAGATGGCCTTGAAGTGCATCTCCAGATCTCGCCTTCCCTCAAGTCCTTTTCTGTTCACCAAGAATCACGTTTGTCCAAACCTTTGCCTGCATGGCCCGTGTGGATGCCTCTGAGGGTGGCATGGCCGCGCTGTCCCCTTTCCTCTCTGGCCCACAGGCACAGGGTCTCTCATCTTTTGACCTGAAGCTCTTGGGCCCCCTTTTCTGACTTCTCTCCTGGTATATACCAAGGCTAGTAAGCTTTCTAGGAATAAATGTCAAGTTCACCCAACTGAATAAAGACCTTGAAGATGGAGACCCACATCGAGTATAGTTTTTGTATCTATTATATGCACTCACACAACATGGCCTTGCCTTCACTTAGAAACGCCATAAATATAGGTTTCTTTGTAGGTGAACTGAGACCTACCTGGTTTCTTTGAAGTTAGACACAGCGAAAACCTGTCCATCACCATAGTCTGACACCTAAGAACTGAGTAGCTGAAGACTCCAGGAGTTTGTCCCCTGTGTACCCACGCCACCCTAGTGCCCTAGAATGTTAGGGGTAGGGGTGGGGGTAGGGATTGGTAACACAAAACAAAAGATCTCAATTATAAAAAAAAAGTCCAGAGGACATTTTTAGTCATTCATCTCTGGCATCAAATGTCGGGCACTGTGCTAAACTGTCAAGGTGCCCTCTTGTTGACAAGTGTGGGTTTAAGGAGTGGCTATAACTAGATCGGCCAGGCCAGGCCCAGCCTGGGTTGTGACCTCCCCAGCCCACTCTCCTTTGAGCAAGAACTTTCATAGCAGACCTAATAAAATCTAGGTAGCTTAATGAGGTGAGGAATGGGCCAGAAACTGTCCTAGCTCGTGCCCATAATTCCTGACATACAGTGACTGTCTCCAAGGAGCCTGAAGCAGAGCTCAGACATCATCTCATTAATCCTCCCCAAACCCCCACGGGTAGGCAGGTGGCAGGCATTCCCCTTGCTCCTCGGGATCAGAGAGAATGGGGCCCTCATGCGACTTGCCCAAGGTCATACAGGGTGGCACAGCCCAGCATATAATTTATCGCTTTTAATGCCTGGGCCTGTGGTTTTCTCCCCTCCCGCTCCCCACTTCCCCTGCTATTAACAGGCTACGCAAGAATATTTAATCAGGTGATTTTCATCAAGTGTCCCTTCCTAAAGCGCACTGGTTTGGAAGCTCACCAGGGTAATTACAGAAAAGCAGGGATGGGATGGGGTGAATCTGTAGCCTGTGGGTGTAGCTGGTGCGTCCTCAAGGAACCCAAGGAGCCCTTCCCCTCCCTGGCAGTTCTCGCCCTCTCTGGATTATCATCACCGTGTCCTGCTTTCCTGCCTTCATTACGATGGGTTTCTTGCTTGATTACATGGTCTTGGGGATGTTGAATGGGCTAGTTCAGTTTTTACTCTATTCCTGGTGGCATTGGGCCCCCAGCTGGAGCCCTTCCCCTCTTAGGCTGTCTGCCCCAGTCTATCTATCCCGCTTACTCATTAAGTTCGTTGCCTTGTGCCACCTCACTCAGGTGGTGCAGGCGCCATCTCTGTTTTATGGATGAAGAAACTGAACCCCGGGGCGGCGTTCTGTTCTGAGTGTTTCTGTAGGCCTGTTTTGTATGTGCGGGAGAAATGAAACGAAATTATGGTGTAGCCTCATAAAGTATTTCTATGATCAGGTGGTCCTCTTGAGCACGTTCAGAGGGTTAGGGTAACCAGAGCGAAACTGCTGCCATCGTCAATTAAAATCGTATTTATTGTTGATTCCACCCTGTGCTGCTTTATACCTTTCTCCTGGGTTTTCTTGCCGAGCCCGTGCAGGAAGCCTGTACTTGCTGTCGCATCTGGCACATGCTCCTGGCGCCTGGCTTTCCAGCTCCTACGGAGAGCTTTCTTGGCGGTGCGCTTGCTCGGCCCTGGTGGACGCCGGTTACAGATGTGTTGTGGGAAAGGAGCACATCTGTTTGAGGAGGCATGTTTCCACCTAGAACTGCCATTCGTTACTTTCCAGTTGTGTTATGCATAGAGCTGATTTGTAAGAAAAAGCCCTGGTGACCTTCAAATTTCAGTCCCCTGTTGTGTCCGCAAATGCACATACATTTTAGAATTGATTTTCCAAATCTTGATCAAACAACAATTCAACAAGGGAAGACTCAGGCCTTAATTACCTTTGCTTATCCAGTGTCTAACTCAGGCTCAGCAAATGTTGGCTTGAATGAAAACAGGAATCCGAAAAAGAAAAATCTCCCACGATCCTTACTTCTCTAACCCCGTTAACTTTTCAAATTCCTCGCTTCTCTCAGTTCTCACCCACCTGCAAATGATATTTTAAAATAGGCATTGTTTCACACATAAACTTTTCTCTACATTTCACGTGGATGTTACTTTTTATGCACATACATTATCTTCTTGTGATTACATATCCCATAAATTATGCACATTGATTTATATCGTTTTTGGCATTTTTCTTTCTAAGTTTCTATGGTTTGGCAGTTCTCGCCCACCTGCAAATGATATTTTAAAATAGGTATTGTTTCACACATAAACTTTTCTCTACATTTCATGTGGATGTTACTTTTTATGCACCGGTGTCTTCATTATCTTCTTGTGATTACATATCCCATAAATTATGTACATTGATTTATATCATTTTTGGCATTTTTCTTTCTAAGTTTCTATGGTTTGGAGGAGGACTGCTTAAGATTTTATCGTATCAAGTTTCTTCTTTGTTTTAGGTGACTTCCTCAGAATCTGTTCTAAAAATGGAATTATTGGGGAAAGGAGGCCCTAAGCATCTTGGGCTTTGTCCCATGTTGCCTGACCAGTTCCACCCAAATTGAGCCTCTTTGCAGCCCGGCCAGGTGCTCTCACAGGCACCTTTCCCTGCAGCCCTCCGCAGCGGGGTTGGCAGTTGGTTTACTCTGGTGGTCTTGCTGTGCTTTAATCAGCAGCAAGGCTGATGGTTTGTCTGTTTCCTTACTGTAAACTATTTATTTCTATATCTTATTCTTTTCTGTAACTGATCCCAGGAAGAAGTTTTAAAAACACACTGTTCTTATTATGCCTTTTGTTGCTATCGAGCAGGATAATTGACCTACAAGAATCCTCAACTCCTGTTGCCTCATCATTTCTCAGAACAACTTATGGATGGCCAGACTGAGCTTTTCTCTGCAATGCTAACCACCTGTCCCAACAGAATGTATTCAATGAATCCTTTAGCTATCCATATGTTAGTCCTGGTTTGTGTCATCCTAAGACCTTATAAAAATGGAAATTTATTTTTTTGGAATTTCTCTTCCACTTGTATTTTTCTGGTTTCAGACCAGCACCGTGTAGTTTTATGGACTGGTTGTTTTATGGTATGCTTTTTTTAAATCTGGAAGAGTGAGGATTCCACTTTTACCCTTTCCCCTCCAGCATATTTCTTCTTAATTTAATAACTCATTGGTGTGTGTAAGCACCAAGCCCTCACCTTTTAGAAACAAGAATAATCAAGTGTCCTTTATTAAGTTGCCTTGCAATTTGTAGTGAAACTATGTCAGTGAAAATCTATGTACAAATCAATACTTGTCATCTGGTAGCCATATGAGTCACTTTAAGAATGGATTTAGAATCAAATTTTGCTTAATGTTTTCAGACACTTTTCTATAGTCTATTAAATTTCCCCCTCCCCACCCCCCAAAAAAAACCACAAACAAAAAAAAAACTAACCTACAAAACATCTCCTAACCTATTTAAAATTGGAAATGGAAGTTCTAAGTGAAGGTTTGTAAAGCCAGACATGAGATATACACAGGGCCAAATCCAAGTTTCCATGTAACTATCTGGCAAAAATGAAGTTCCAGGGGATGGGAGATGGTCAAGTGAGAAGGTGGATTTGAAATACTTGCTGATATACCCGGGTTCTGACAGGCAGCTTCTTGGTTTTTCCTTTGATACAGAGGAACCAAAGAGGATGGAAGCTGTTCTTGGCTTTTCTCTAAAAGGTGACACCCACTGTGGGAGAGTCCAGCTTAGTGTCCTGAAAACCAGAGCCCTCTACAAAGAAATGCTGGTTGAATCCCCAGGCAATTCCTATTCGGATGTTTCCAGCAAACAGCGGCCGCATCCAGCCCCTTTTCTGGGTCTGGGGCAGTGTCTGCCCCCACGGCTATGATGACAGGGGAGGAAACCGTATTCAGGTACTTCCGGATTTGGGATCCAGAAAAAACGTTCAGGCTGTTTGTTCAAGGAGCAAAAGAGTTGTCTGTTTCTTTGTGCCTAGAAGAAAGAAAAAAATAACCCCTATGATTCAAGAGAAAAATGGGTGGAGCGATCCTTTTCCATTCCTTCACATAAATTACACGTCTTGATTCGAGCCACCACACCTTTTAAGGCCTGGGACTGTTGTTTCATGTGAAACCCTGTACCATAGTGACACCCTACCCCGGCCAACAGCGGCAAAGGGACAAAAGGAAGGAAGTTTCCCTTTTAAATCCCCAGGAATTTTTGGATGAGATAATATTACAGAGTGAAATGTCTCTCCTCCTATTAGTTCTGTGTTTGGCTCCTTGTGTAACAGTAACCCACTTAGAAGCAGGCGGCCCTTTTGAAGTTATTTTAAACGTGCAGTGGAGTGTAGAGATATTGTAACCTTGGATAAGAGCACTCCCAGCCCGGGTTTCAGTTTTGCCCTTTCAGACATGTGGAAAGTGCACCAGTATATCTCAAGGATTTTGTCCTGAAAGCTTCTTAAAGAGCTGGTCTTGGTTTCAAAGCTTGGCTTGATGTCCTGTACTCAAGGGAACATAGCTCTGTTTCTTCAGACATTTAACCTTGTCTGACATAGTCCTTTGGCTTTGAAATTCCCGTGGATTTTTTTTTTTTTTTTGGGTCCATTAGGAAAACGGTTGAAACCATGAGCGTCGACCTCTTTGGGCGCAGAGAAATCTGAAGTCGGTCCACGTTCATCAACATAAAACCAGATGTTCGGTACCTGGCACAGATGCCAGGTATATGCACTGCTTGTTGTTAGCGTTTTGCCCCAGCAGCTCCTTATTGGAGGAAATGCAAGTAGGATGCTCAGTGCCTCTTCTGAAGGTTACAGTACCCGCCTGTGTCTGGGAGAGAATCGGGGCATCTCAGAAGTGTCACCCTGGTTACTGTGTCTGCCATCTCTGTAACGCCCACCTCCTCATCGCCCTCGGGTGCCACCTGAGAGTTATTTTCGGTTGTGGGGGTGGTGAAGGCTGCTGGTTCTTCCTCACAGCGTGTCTCCTGGAGTGATACCCGTGCTGTGTTCCCAGCCATCCCTAGCCCGGATCCTGGATGGCTCCCAGAGCAGCTACCCCAGACGGAGACCCCCTCCAAGTGTCCACTGTCTTCTGCAGGGAGCCTGTGGGGTCTCTCTGTGGCCTAACAGGATGTTTTCCCGCAGGACCCAGAGAATCTGCTGGAACACCTGGAGAAAGGGGCTTCTGTTCAGTAGTACATATAACATTTATAGTCAAAATAATGCATGTATGTGTTTATGAAAAGGCAAAGAGTACTTCATGGCTTATGAAAAAGAACGTTCCTCCATTCCACCCTTGGCCATTCCTGATTGCTAGTCACCTTTGAATATTTCTGAATTTCTGTGAGTGATTTCGAAATACCATGCATATACTACTGCTTCATATTTTTAGTCCATGAAAAACTTTTTTGACTTCCTACTGTGAAGGGTGAAGATTTTGTTCTCTTATTCTCTCCCACCCCTTTCCTTTCCTCCCTACTTCCCATCTCTTCATTTTTGCATTATAGTTACATCACGATTATTGCTTAGATCAGGGTTTACATTATTATGGTTGTCACTCTTCTCAACTAACTGGGTCACACAGGCCATACCCTGATGATGGTTTGCAATTCTGGTGTAACTTTGTGTGTGTTTTTGGAGTTAATAATTGTGTGTGTGTGTGTGTGTGTGTGTGTGTGTGTGTGTGTGTCCCCGTTTCCCTAGTTTACTATAGTTTGCTATATAACTATCACATTTCACGTTCTTGTTCAGGACCGTAATATTCTTCTCAGAACTGTAAAACCCACTGGGTAATGACTCAGGTTATTGTTGTTGGTTGGTTTTGCCTCTCCTGCAGCCCTGATTGCTGTGGTCCCATCGGGACTGGTCACCCAGAAGATGGTTGTGTAGCCGTCCCTGGGATTCCCATGGCCTACATCCTGGGAATTCCCGTGGCTCTCCTTTGTTGGATTTCCTGTGCCCTGGGTCCCATGCCTGCCTTGTCTTTGGTTTATTCTCTTGTTGTTGGTTTTTCTGAAGCCAACAGCAGCTTCCAAGATCAGACATTGGAGGGAAAATTTGAGGTATTGCATTTTAATGCGGGACATCCTCTATTTTTTTCCCCCTCCTCCACTGCCCTTATAAAGGGCTGTCATGAGCCGGCCTGAGTAAAGGCAGCTGAGCGGTGTCCTCTGCATGTAGAAGGCATAAGCTGCCTCTCTCTGCTTGCCTTTGCTCCTGTGCCATCGCCAATAAGTCTTTTTTTTTGGTCTCAGGAATGTCTTTGGTGACTCCCGTCATCAGTGACTATAAGAGCTGGGTCTTTTGAAGTTCATGCAGCAGTTTAATTAATCTTGACCTGTTTACCCTGGTTCCTCATTTAGCTGAGCAGAGATCTGAGTGGCTTACCAAAAACAAAGCAGGGGCAGGGCAGCAGGCCTGCCTCCAGGCTAAAGGCTGCTCACCCAGCAGTCATTCACTGAGCAACTGCTGGGCGTAAGGCTCTGGGTGGGGTATAAGAGGACCTCTGAGAAACACTGTCCTAGAACAGTGGTTCTCAACCTTCCTAATGCTGTGACCCTTTAATACAGTTCCTCATGTTGTGGTGCCCCCCAATTTCATTGTTACAAATTGAACATAATTAAAGCATAGTGATTAATCACAAAAACAATATGTAATTATATATGTGTTTTCCGATGGTCTTAGGCGACCCCTGTGAAAGGGTTGTTCGACCCCCAAAGGGGTCACGACCCACAGGTTGAGAACCGCTGTTCTAGAAGCAGGTGCCCATCTTAGAGGGGAGGCTGAAAAAACTGTGGTAAGCACCAAACAGAGCATTTGGGGACATCGTGGTGGAAACAACTGGCTATATTGGTGCATTCAAGAAAGCTCCATAGAAGGGGTGACATTTAAACTGGTCTCGAAGGACAGAGTGTTCTAGGCAAAGCCATAAAGAAAAGCAAACACGACAAGTCTAGAGAAAGTGAAGGAGGAGAAGGCTTTCCCACTGATTGAGCGTCTGCTGTGCTACTATGATTATATATGTTATCGCATTTAATCCTTACAGCAGCACCCTGTTGAGTCAGATACTATGCTCCCTGTTTTACAGATGGGAAAATCAAGGTTTATAGGAACTGAATCATCTGCCCAAGGAGATGTGCCTCATCAGAGGCAGGAGTTTTAAACACAAAGTTGTATGATTCCACATCTCTTACTCTTTTCATTCTGGAACCCTCTTTGGAACAAAATCACAGAGGAAGAGAGTAGGAGCCGCAGCTTCACGATAGTGTCAAACCTCCTGATAAAGAACCCACTGGGCATTTCCCTTCAGTTGACTTAGGCAAGGACATTGAGCATCTCAAAGTTCTGATAGCAGAAGGCCAAAGATAGAACACAGGACATTTTTTCCTGTTACATCCTTGCCCTTCAATTGTTTCTCGTTAAGTGCTTGTGTTGTTGTTCTGTGGACCTGTCCCAGGATTTTGCTTGTCTTCTCATTTCCAGCCGTCCTTCCCTTTCTTCAGTGTTCTCTGTCCAGTGGAGTCTTTCTCAAATTCCATTCTAGATTTTCGAGTTTATTTGATTTTCCTTTCTATTTTCATTAGTAGTTCTTTTTGACGTCCCCGAGTTCTTATACACAGTTCAACCAGTTTTAACCTGCTTAAAAAATATTAAGACAAGAACTTCTTAAATTTCAAACATCTGATCAGGTAAACCCCATACAGTCAAACATTTTAAGAAAATAAGGTCAAATACCTATAATTTTTAAGTGCTCATCATGTACCACATTAATTTCACAGTTAACATGCTTGAACATCATTCATGGAAGTACCCTAAGGTTCATTTGGAATGATTACATATTCAGAAGTGCACACAGATCTTATATGTAGTCACTGCCTGTATGTCATCGGCTGATGTCAACATGTATGAATTAACTATCTGGTTTTTATGTAACAACTGTTGGGAGTGACCGTGTGAAAGCAATATCTAATTGACTCTTCAGGAGAGTATATGCATTCCATATGTAGGAAGTCCTCATTATCGATCTATATGATTATTTTCCAGAAAAGGACTTCGGGATCTTTTTAAATTAGGGGCTAATATTTCTTGGTACGTAGTGGGGAAAAAGTTTGATTAGGGCTTTACCTTGAAAAATGAAACTGAAAATGATAGTTTACATTTTAATTTAATAAGTTAAAGTATAATTGCTTTGTACTGATTTCTGAGAATAAACGAAGAGTGAACCCCATTTCGGCAGTGTTGGGATATTTTCAGCAAAATTGCATGGGAGTATGGATGTGGCCTCCTTCTTGTGTTTGACTTCAGTTACAGGATCATCAAAAGTCATTTTTCCAAAAATATTCGAGGACTCTCACTTTTTCCAAAGTTCTGTCTTAATCCTTTGACCATTCTCAGTGGAAACTCCTGTGTGGATTCCTTCTTCTTTAATCCTTCACTAGACTGGTTGCCATCGATTTTGAGTAGAATCCTGTTTTTGACTAATAGGACTTTTGTGGACTCCATTACATTCTGCATCAGTGGCTGATTTGCAATTCTAGTTTGCAGCTTATTTACTTGGTCTAGTCATTATATCATCGGATGTCCCAAGGGTTTGTAAGAGGCTACTAAAAGGATTAAATACAATATATAAATATAGTAGATGCTCAGTTAACAGGAAAGCCATCCCCTTCTTCATTTTCCCCAGATTGGTTTTTATCCATTTGCATTTTATGACTTTGCCTCGACTATTCCATCCTTTGAGATAGATCAGTTCACAAAGGAATGTTTTCATGTTATGGCTACTT
The DNA here is from genome assembly GCF_000412655.1 of Myotis brandtii. NCBI lineage: Eukaryota > Metazoa > Chordata > Mammalia > Chiroptera > Vespertilionidae > Myotis > Myotis brandtii. The sequence continues at coordinate 3,318,152 of NW_005361573.1, forward strand.
GTGCTTCCCTATACACATTCTGATACACTCATGACTTGGAGCCCTTGGGAAAAGAGAACTCCAGGGTGTAAATGGTTGGCGGCCCGGGGTGGTGGGCAGTTCCAGAAGCTGACATTGCCATCAGGGCGAGCTGACAGAGACCTGAATTATTCAATATTTGTTGCATGAGTGAAGAGGTCACTTACACTTAAAACGTAGTTGAGACGACATTAACAGGACCAGTAGTTTGGGCACCTGGGCATGGAAACTGGGATAAGGAACTCGGGGGAGAAGGAACTCCACAAAGTGGAGCTGGGAAGGTGGTGGAGAGCGTGAGGTGGAGTTTCGATCCTCTGAGATGTGATTTTATTTTGGTGGCCTCTTTGCCCTCCATGGGAAAATAAACAACCGACGCCAATCAATCACACCCACTGGCACTTTAGAAAAATTCCTTTTGGTTTTTAAGTCTTTGATCTCTGCTCAGAAGTCAACACCCTTGACAGGACTGACATTTTGAGCTGCTAACAGTCACCCCAGTGTCAGTGGAAGATTCGATAGGGGCGTCTTGGAGGAGAGTGGAGGGCAGAGGGCCCGCCATGAAGTGCAGCCAGGGCACCAGGCCTGCTAGACCCGAGGGGACCAGTAGGTGTGCGTGAGGCTTACGGCGTTCAGGTTCCTGGATACCCAGGGACACGCTCTTGAATGTGACCCTGGGTTTTGCTTTCCACAGCATGAGCCTCCGACCTGGTCAGACCCACTTCCTCCTCACTATGGCTTGAAAGTGCCAGTTCTCGGCTTTGCCTTCTGCTTCTGCCGCCCTTGGTTTCTGTTCCTGATCCTCCTCCTCCTCTCCCTTCTCCACATCCTGCCCCCCGCCCCCCCCCAGCCTCAGCTGTCCCTCGTCTCTTTCACTATATCCCTTATTCTTTGTGTCATGGGTGTTCAGCATTTGAGTCATATTTGCTTTAGGTTTATTCTGTCATGCGTGTATGCATTTCTCAAAGCCTGTGCCGTGAAACAGTGTGACCATATTAAACACCAAATGGGCTTATAATCAAAGGGTAGGAAATGCTGGTTTTCATAAAGGTTAAAAACCTTTTGTTTTTTTAAACCTTAGGCCTCTGCAGACCTTTAATTTATAAATGTGAATCCTGAGTCCCTCTGAAGTCTTTCTCAAGTTCTTTACTCGTACAGGAACCTGTTTTTCATCTTACAGGGCTAGTCTTCTACTGGAGCCCATCTCCAGAAGGGCTGCGGTAATCGGCTTAGGCTCTGGAAGGGGGAAACCACATCACCCTCCACTGTGGATTCCCCTGTTAGCTGAGGGCAGTCTTCTCTGAGGAAACTCTAGGGACACTTTTTACAACTTTTTTTATTATGGTAAAATTGATCTAAAATTCACCATTTCAACCATTTTAAAGTATACAGTGCAGAGGCATTGAGTACGTTAGTGTTCTGCAACCATCACCATCAACTGATTTCACCCCAAAGCAGTCCTTCCTCCCCATTCCCCCACCCCCACCCCCACCTCAACAAACACAGGTATACAGTGCAGAGGCATTGAGTACGTTAGCAGTGTTCTGCAACCATCACCACCAACTGATTTCACCCCAAAGCAGCCCTTCCTCCCCATTCCCTCCAACCCCACCCCCACCTCAACAAACACCAACTTGCTGGATTTGTCTATTCTGGATATTTCATAGCAGTGAAATCATATAACACGTGATCTTTTGTGTCTGGCTTCTTTGCTATAAATACAAGGTCATAGAGTGCATGATATCTCTGCTCCCCCAACCCAGCTCTTGAGTATTGGCCAAACCCCATACATGTGTAAGTAACAAAATGCAACTATCCATCTGGAAACCTCCAAATCACGTGGCCAGGCCTCAGATATCATGGAATACTGCAGAAAAGGGTCAACAGTGTGGATGGTTGCCATGGACACGACTTGACCTAGGGTTTCAGGAAGCTGACTTGAGTCCGGCTCAGAGACCTTTCCTGGAGGTCAGGGGTGACTGAGCTGTGGGCACGATTCGCTTATCACCCTCACCCACCCTCTCTCCACTGTGAGGTCTACATTTCAAGCTGCTCGTCACTTAATAACCTTTGAACGTTCTGGAGTGGGCTGGTTCTTCAGGGGCAGCTGGTGGGAAGGCGGTGCCATCCACCGCATGCAGAACCCTCACTGGTCCTTTGGGCACGCTCTTTACGCCTCAGGACTCACGCAGAAACTGGAGGCCCCACGGCTCATACAGACAGCAGTTGGACACCCCTTGTAGCACCCTGTGCTCATCTGCCTCACGAGCTTGTGCATCCTCCTTGTTGTTCCATTGAATTGCCCAGGATCTTTCTTCTCTGAGCTGCACTCGTCAGCCCTCCACGCATCGATGCCTCTAGAGTCCAAGGACAGTGCTGCCAGAGGTGTGTCACCATCTGCCTAAAATATGCTGTTTTCCATGTGCCATTTTTCTACTGAAGAATCGATGCTATTTTCTTGGTGTTTAAATTCCTATTTAGTCGTCTAGCCCATCCCTTTCCTTTCTGGTGTAGACTGTGGCCGTCCATACTCATCCGGCTGCTCTCATTTCTCTTCGCCCTCAAGCCCTTAGCTTCTCCGCCCTGGGCTTGGAGTGACCGCCTGCCGTCTCTCATTTTTCCCTGACCAGTCCACTCTCCCTTGGAAGTTCAGCTCAAGGAAGGCTCAGCAGTTGCACAAAGCCTCCCCGAACATTCTAGCAACCCTTGCTTCCTGCCCTAAGCTCGTGTTGCACTCTGACGCCACAGGATTTAGAGCTGGTGGGCAACTTTTTAAAATGAAGATGTTATTACTTAGCCTCTTCTCCCCAGTGAGATGACCAGCGCTCAGAGGAAGGGACAATTAAGTTAAGCAGGTAAAGTGGGAAGGCACTGGACCATGAATCCAAGACCCAGGTCACCTCTGGGTACAGCCGTCTGCTGGCTGTGTTGTCTTGGCAAAATGACTTCTCCTGAACTTATATATTCTCATCTGTAAAAGGAGTGGGGGTTAAGGAGGGTATATTACCTTCCTATCTGCTGCTATAACAAGTTACTACAACTCAGTGGTTTAAAGCAACACAAATCTATTCTCTCGCTGTTCTAGAGGTCCGAAGTCAAAAATGGGTTGGCAGGGCAATGTTCCTTCCGGAAGCTCTAGGCAGAACCCATTTCCTGTCCTTTTCAGCTTCTGGAGGTCCACTGCCTGCATTCCTTGGCTCATGGCTCCCTCCTTCATCTTCAAAGCCCATTGCTCCATCTCCTCCCTGTGTCCATGAAGGACCCTTGTGACTGCATTGGACCCACCCCGTTAATCCCGGATAACATCCCCCCCTCAAACTTACTCACATCTATAAATATAAAGTCTCTTATGCCACGTGAGGTAACATATTCACAGGGATTAGGCCGTGATTAGGACATCGGGGCCATTACTCTGCCACCGTGGGTTTTTAGATCTCTTGTATCTCTAATATGCTATAAAGCTAGACAGATTTCTCCCAGTTATTTATGGAGCCTGGCACTGTACTAGGCTCATTAACGTCTTGATTAATTATGTTTATCTATGAGGATTTTGTCTTCTCAACTTGTTATTAGGGATTCTAGGGCCTGATTCAACTCAGTGATAGATCTCTGAGTGCAAACCCTAGGATTGTTCTGTTTTCCGGTTTCCCGTGGGCGCGCTTTTACTAGCAAAAATTGGATGATGTTCCTCTACCTATCTTTGATTTCTGTGCTTTGTAAATTCTGAAAAAGCTTTAAAGAATGTAATCTGTTTCCCAGGAACAGCCTGTCCATTCTCCTGGTGATTCTACCACGTTTCTAGTGGTCTCTCCATACATTCGTGAATGTGTTTCCAGCTCCTCTTGCAGAAGTTGAAGTCAGTGCTGCGCTGTTAAGGTCTAGAGGCCAAATAGTCTTGGATACTAACCACCGTGGGTTTTTAGATCTCTTGTATCTCTAATATGCTATAAAGCTAGACAGATTTCTCCCAGTTATTTATGGAGCCTGGCAGGGATTAGGCGTGATTAGGACATCGGGGCCATTACTCTGTCTGCCACCATGGGATTTTAGGTCTCTTGTATCTCGAATATGCTATAAAGCTAGACAGATTTCTCCCAGTTATTTATGGAGCCTGGCACTGTACTAGGCTCATTAACGTCTTGATTAATTATGTTTATCTATGAGGATTTTGTCTTCTCAACTTGTTATTAGGGATTCTAGGGCCTGATTCAACTCAGTGATAGGCCTCTGAGTGCAAACCCTAGGATTGTTCTGTTTTCAGGTTTCCGTGGGCTGCGCTTTTATAGCAAAAAATTGGATGATGTTCCTCTACCTATCTTTGATTTCTGTGCTTTGTAAATTCTGAAAAAGCTTTAAAGAATGTAATCTGTTTCCCAGGAACAGCCTGTCCATTCTCCTGGTGATTCTACCACGTTTCTAGTGGTCTCTCCATATATTCGTGAATGTGTTTCCACATTCCAGTGCTTCCTCTTGCAGAAGTTGAAGTCAGTGCTGCACTGTTAAGGTCTAGAGGCCAAATAGTCTTGGATACTAACCTTGCTAGTCTCATTTTGTAACTGCTACTCAATGTTACGGTATCACACAGCAAATTAGATCGGCATTTGCATGGGCGCTATGCTATTTTTCCCTACATCCCATAGGGTGGTGTCCACCTTGGGTGACGACTGTGTACAAAACAGTGAGAAAGCATCCATAAAATCTATAATAATAAAAGCGTAATATGCTAATTAGACCGGACATCCTTCCGGATGTCCTTCCAGCCCACCTTCTGGACGAAGCCAGGCTGGAGGGAAGCCCGGGTCCTGGGTGCCTGCCAGTGGCTGGAGGGAAGCCCAGGTTCCGGGTGCCAGCAGCCAGGGGAAGGAAGGCTTACTCTTACACGAATTTCGTGCATCGGGCCTCTAAGTATATTTATAGTGGCTCCGTTGTTTTCTCCCCAGTGCTCAGCTCGTGCTGAGACGGGATTCCCCGTGGGTTGAAAAATGCGCCCCCCACCCCCATTTAATTTTAAGTTTTGAGGTACTTTTGACTGTGGAGTCTGAGAAATGTGCGTCAATCATACCTGCAGCCTGTGTATTGAAGTTTTCTTTGCCTTTTGTTTCCTAGATGCACCCACTGGGCCTATGTAATAACAATGACGAAGAGGACTTGTATGAATATGGCTGGGTGGGAGTGGTGAAGCTGGAACAGCCAGAATTGGACCCGAAACCATGCCTCACTGTCCTGGGCAAGGTAAGTCCCTCCGAATCTCTCCCGTTCTGATGGGTGTTCTCCACGCTGCCATTTCCTCCGTTCCTCAAAATAGTTGGTTCAGAGAAAATCCTTGCTGGCACAGTGCTCTTTCCCAGATGGCGTCGAGTGGGTGGAGCGCTAAGACGTGTCGTGGCTGCCCACCGTGGTACTACCAGCTTGGACTCTGATGGAGACTGCCAGCCCCCGTCAGCTCCCCCTCTTGTCCACTTTGTAGCCTTAGGCAAGTCACTTCCCCTCAAGGACTCTCAGTTCCGTACCTGTGAAATGGGTTGATAATAGAGAGTCACCATACCTGATCTTATATCCTTAGGGCCAGATGTTTCAGAATTCTGAGACTTTGAGGCTTTAGGAAGGTATTAAGGTGTCATATACACTCATATTTGTGTAGCAAACTTTATGGATAGTCACATTAGTGGGTTAACTAAAATCGAAATAGCCTCGTGTTAAGTCAGGGCAGCTTCGCCTCCCAAATGAGTTCAGGTCCATTAAGTTTTGCTGCCAAGTAAGCTATGGAAAAACTTTTGGGTCTTAGAGCTTTTTTGGTTTCAGAATGGCAGACAGCAATTATGCTCCTGTATTAGAACTTACCTCATAGGATGGTTAGGAGGGGAGATGAGATGCAAGCGTCTAGCACAGAATAAGCTCTCAAAACATGTTCGCTGCCTGCCATTGGCTGTTGTCATCCTATTTAGAAGGACTAAAATAGCCTCTCTTTTTTTTTTTAAGCCAAGAATATCAGCATTACCTCTGACTGCAGTATAAGATAGAAATAAATTTATTTTGGAAAACCATTCATCAGTGATCTTAAAATATGACAGGGTAACAACCTGTTTTAAACTGGATCATTGTGTGCAAGGGAAAGGTTTGGAGAAAGTTATTAGAATTTTGATTGGAGGAAGCGTGGTATGTCCTAAGGATAGTGTTATCGCCTGGATATTTTTTATATTCTCAGAAGCTGCTGTTCTAGGTCCTGAGGGGAGATAGCTGGGAAGGGGGTGGAGGGGGGGGCGGTCCTGGTTCCTGGGCTCCTCAGGATTTCTTGGGAGATCCACGCAGAAGAGATGGCTTCCATACCCATGCAGGATACTTTGGAGGGCGCCTTCCCTGCCTTAAAGATATCCCAACCAATTTCTTCTGGAATGTCTCATGGGTCCCATCTGTGATTTTTGCCTCCCACCTCTCTTCTAAGTAGTGCGTTAGCACTTGTCAAGTTCTTGTGCCCCTTTATAGGGAAAACAAACATGCAGGCACAGGAGTTATCTGTTTGGTGTGTAGTTCACAAAGTTGAACTGAGGTGTTTTAGGTGGCCCAGGCCCTGATACTTGGTCGTTTACATAGTTGGCCAGAACTGCCTAATGATGCTAGGAGAACAGTGACCCCCCCCACCCCCCCTTGAGAATATTTTAATGTTTTCCTAGGAGGAATGCCAGCTACATCCAAAGGCTGCAGGAACAGTGCTTTCCTTGTAGGCAGTGTGCTCCGAATAGAATTTTTTCTCCTCTACTCGAGCTGCTGCTATGCGGGTCTCGGCAGCTTGTCGTAATTTTCTTTGCCCCAGTTTGGTGGGACTCCACCTTCGCGTTTGTTGTGTCTGTAAATGGATTGGAACTGGACTCCCAGGGACACCCCCTTCTTCTCCCATTGTTTCCTCCTGTACCTAGAACAACCCTGAAGTGATTTTACTTGGAGAGTCTTGTAAGGTTTGGCCCGCTGGCTTGCGAAGCCAGGGGGAATAAAAACCCAGATGGATATCGAATCATTAAGTACTTCTTGGGTTTATTCATTCACCAAATATTTATTGAATGCAGGGACCCAGAAGCTAAGCGTGCGGTTCTACCTGCTTACAAGCAACAGGCCTCCCTCACCCCACACAGACACCATGTTTCTGTTTAGAAAGGTTGTACGGTGGCCAGACGGTATTTACATGTGGTTAGTTACTGAAATTTGGCTTAACACCTGAGTAAAACCATTAGCAAAAATGCTTGGGCAAGACAGTTTCACATTTGTTTCAAACCGGGATTGGTGTAGGAGGTGCGAAAAGGCAGGCATCTTAATTTCTCCCTTTCTCTTTCCCCCTCCCTCTCTCTCATCCTCTTTTTCATCTTCTTCTTAAAGTGTAGTTATTCTCAGCTTTATTACCTTTGCTAACTGTTTGGCTTCTTTTTCTGATCCCCCAAGGACAGTGGCAAGAGATGACTAGGGTGAAGAAAAGCCAAGTGGCCCTCAATGGCCGCCTGATCTGCAGATGGCACGGCCTTTCTGTGATTTCTTTGCTCTTAGTGGCTGTGGCGAGGCCGTGGGCAGTGGAGAGAGGCACCAAAGCAGAAACAGCCAAGTCGGCGTGGGGGTGGGGGGAGGGACTTCTCTGCATGGATGTTGAGACTTGTTAAAACCATAGAAGGGAGAATGTCTTTGAGGCATTCGGAAAAGCCGGTGGGAGAACAGGGGAGGGACAGGCACAAACCCCTCCCCCTCCCCCTTCACCCACCCTCATCACCCACCCGCCCACAGAAAATGCCATCAGGGCGAAAAGTTGGAACAAGAGAGGAATGTCCTAAATTAAAAAAAAAAAAAACATAAATGCCTCTCCAGGAGTTCAAATAAAGTTTTCATTTTAAAAGCAAAAGACGTAAACTCATCACCTTGGTTTATTACTGGGCGCTTTTGAACTCCTCAGAAACGAACACTGTAAACTCGGGAGAAAAAAAGTGATTTATGATCCTGTCCTCATCATCTTTTTGATTCTGTAGGAGGTGGGACAGACAGTAGGATCAGCTAGGGAGGCAGAGTTGGGGTGAGCATGACCTGGGGCAAATCTTAGCTTTTTGGGGCCTCTTTTTCACTGAATGTGGTGAGGCTCTTCTAGGCTCCTCGCTCTTTTAATATTTTGAGCCTCTGTATCATATTTAAAACCTTCCCTTACTATTCTAGTTTGGGGAGATTCTAATTGCAGCATTGAAAGACAGACTTCGTTATCTGTGACAATTTAAGTCCTAGGAAATGGAAATAGAATAAAGTTGACATTTCCAAGCAGCTTGCTATTGAAAGTAAGACTCTTAAACCACCCCCAAAGCGCAGGAGCCTGTTTCTATGACCCGCCAGCCTCGCGGAGAGTCATGGCAAGGAACACACAAAATCTGCTAGAGTTTCTAACAAAGCCCACTGGCCCAGATTTCATAAATCGAGGCAGAGTATCCCCCCCACCCCCCACACACACCTTCACACCCCCACTTTGGAGTCTTAAGGAGCATTTTGAAAGACAGGATAGTCAACAGGTGTGGACCGGGCTCTTTCCAGTTCGGTGAGGAAGTTCATGAAAAGACAAGGCAGGGAGTTTTAAGTCTCAGAGATCCAGCTTTGGCTGAGTGACCTTGGAAAGGTCATTCCGCTCTTGGGCCTTCCTCTTCTCATTGGGGCTCATGTGGTTTTTGTCATTGTGGTGGGGCTTCTGCAAGATGTTTGTGGAGCACGTAACACAGAGCCTGGCTCAGGGTAAATGCCCGATGAGGGGGTAAAAGCAGCCATCATGGGTTGGCTGTTCGCCCTGAGCTAAGAGTGTTATATGCAGTGTGTCTCCTTTCATTGTCAGACTAGCTCTGAGATTGTGTCCACATTCCCATTTTGCAGTTTAGAAATCGAGTCCCAGAGATGCTGTTTACATAACATAGGATCGAAATCTCCCAAGTAGCTAAGCTGAGATCCGAGATAAAGGCTGTTCTACTACCTCATCAGGGTGCTCTGAAGAGTCAGACCCTCTTGCCCTGGACTGAGGGCCAATCCCTGGCACAAGCAGAGAGAAGTGAGTCCACCGGGCTGGAGGGGCCGGTGGATCGTACAGAGAGGTGCTCGTGTGACAGGGTGAGATGTGGGAATGTTCTCCAGGAACAGGGCAGAGAGAAAGGGAGCAAGAAGTTCTACAAGGGGCATCGAAAGTTGCTGGGAAAAGAAGAGTCTTTAGACTGAGGAGCCTTCATCCCCTAGGTAGCTGGGAGCCACTGAAGGTTTCTGACAGAAGCACGGGTGCCATAGAGGCCCTCCAGTTTGGAAATGCTCACTTGGCCAAGGCAGCGAGGCTAGTTGGAGAGGGGGAGGACCAGGTTACCTTTTGCTGCTGGATGTTTTCAGGAACAGAGGGGGCCCAGACATCAATTCTTTTAAATGCTTTGATGAGGCCCAAGTCAATGACATTGTCAAGGACACCTCGTGTTTGCCTTCAAGACGTCCCAGTCTCTTCATCTGGCCTTTTTCTGTTTTCACCATTTAGGCAAGTGTGAAATGTATAGACAGGCGAGCTGGTTTGAAATCCTGGCTCTTCTGATGAGCAGCAGGAAAGCCAGGGATGAGGGGTTGACAGAGAATTGAACCCTTATGTTCATTTTCACTTCATCAGCCCACATCCAGCTCTCAAAATGTCTTGGTAACTTCTTCCCAAAGAATGAATAAAGACTCTGGTAACCAGAATGACTGGAAGACAGAAAACAGAGTCAGAGGAATTTTATTTTTTCAGGGTGGTTGTGAGGAGAAGGGAACACGTAATGGTTACCACTTGGGTTTAGACATCAAACTAACCTGAGCGAAAACCTCACTTCCGGCCCTTTAAGCCATGTGACCCGGGGCAGCCACTTAACCCCTCTGCACGGTTCTGCCTCTTGGATGAGAACAGCACCTAAAGGAGCTAGTGCATGTCAAGTGTTGGTGGTTGTTTTGGGCACAACTGAAAGCATTGAATAAAGTAGCAACTCTTATTGACCGTCCTCTCTTCCTTCTCTCTACCTACCTCATTACTCCTCAGTTTCTTTTAGCATCCAAAGTGGCATTGCTTAAGGAGTCAATCCACAGAGACAGAAAATAGACTGGTGGCTGCCAGGGCCTTGTGTGTTGGGGAGGGCGGAGTTAGTGTTTAATGGGAATAAAGTTTCATTTGAGGAAGATGAAAAAGTTCTGGAGATGGATGGTAGTGGTGGTTGCACAACAGTATGAATGTACTTAATGCTGCTGAACTATTCACTTAAAAATGGTATAGAAATGCAGTGGTGGCGTGTTGCTCCCCGTCTCCTGCCCCCCCACCCCCCAAGCCCAGGACACATTTGGCAGTGTCTGGAGAGAGACATTTTTGGTCTTCAGACAGAAATATCCAGGAGGTGGTGGGGGTGCTACTGGCATCTAGTAGGTAGAGGCCAGGGATACTGCTCAACACAGGGCAGCCCCTCACAACAAAGAATTATCTGTCCCAGTTGAGAAAGTCTGTCTTACCATGACATACAAGTTTTATCTTCCTAAGGAAACCTTAAACCCCACTTTCCTCCTTCATTCCCTTCTCTGCCCACTGCCCTCCTGTATATGGCAGGCTCGTGGCATCCTCTGTGGTATGTTCTGTTGAAATGCATGATCAGAGCGTGTTCGTGTTTTCACGTGAGTAGTGCAATGAGCCCAGATCTTGGAGTCATAGGGCCTAGATGCAATGGTAATTCTTCTATTTTGGTAACTTTGGGCCAATTAGTCTCTCTTTGCTTTCATTTCTCTCTATCTCCCTCTGGAACGATAGTGTGATCATTAATGTATGTTAAGTTCTTGGAACAAATGTGTGGATAATCAATAAATAGCAATTTCCTCCCCTCTGTAAACATACTGCTGCTAAACAGATGGAAACCCTTTTTCTAAGGTGAGCTGAGGTGGATTTCTTGTTGGAGAGGAAGTTTGGAAGGCTCTTCAGATTTATTTTAAGGAGCACTTGGGTAAATACTCCCCATATTTGGTTAAAAAGGAAAGCAGGAAAGGAACTCAGGAGAAATCAGATCAGGAGGAAAAGATTGGCATGATATAAATGGAAAAAGGAAAGCCGTAGGGAATACCAGTTTTCTCCTAAGGCCGTGTGTCTGATTTGAAAGTCACAAACTTTTCATTAGATGCCTTTCTCCTACACCTAAATCTTCCAGGAACCTCTTGGTTAAAAAGCTACATTTAGCACAATGCTTTTTTAAAAATATTTTTATTAGATCTGAGACATTTTCAGCTATAAAAGGCTAACCAAAACCATTATTTGAAATCCACTGAGAGACTTAAGGGAATTTTTAAGATAGAGTGAGTAGAACAAATAATGTCTGCCAACTGAAGGAGCACAGGCTGCTGGCTCACCTCTCTGGGAAGCCTGGCCCACAACATTCCTTCTGGCCATTGTCCCCACCGATTGAACCAGGCTCTCAACAGAGCAAGGGCCACAAGTGCGGCTGTCCAGGAAACTAGGCATGCTGTGACAGGCTAGGGGAAAGCCCACCAAAAATAGCTAATGGCCCTGTCTACCCTTGAGCGACCTTTTTAAAATATGAAAGGAGTTAGAACCTAGCATATTAGGTCATTGTAATACGGACAGTACCAGTCTCGAATCTCATACCTAAAGACAAGCCCCGAAGTTCCATCTTATCTCTGTTTCAGACAGAGGAGCCCTGCGCACACCTGGCCACGTGCATGAATTAACCCAAGTGAGCAACAGTGGGCTGTCCCTTGAGTGCGTTTCTGGCCATGTCCATGGGCATTTCAGACTTTGGGGGCTGCCTTGACAGTAACTGTGTAATTAATTGGTTCACTGTCTACCAAGCCCCTGGAGCACCTGAGGTTGGACCACAGCACCTTTTAAAGGACTTGAGTTGCACTTGTATGTGAGAGTGACACACCCCCAGGCTGGGCTGAGATTCCCGCTGGGTGCAGAAGCAGGAAGAATGGGTACACCGGCAAGATCCCGTGTGCTCTCCTTGGTCACAAGATCCTCTCCGACTGCAGACAAATGTGATTTCTTTTCCTTGTTCTGTCTTCTGTATTTGTTTCCTTTCCAAAAAGCCCCAGATTTTATTTGATAAAAGGTACCCTTCTGCTTTGGTGATCTTGTTTTCCAAATCCGACATTGGGCTCTGTGTTCTGACTAATGCTTTTTGTGCTCTGTTTTAAGTTTGAGGCCGTCTAAACAATTCCTTTGGGATACTGAAATACTTTAAATTCTCCATCATTTTTGCTAGTCATAAAAATAATAAAAGCACTTCAACACATTCCAATTGTCCTAAGCACTGCTGGATAAAATAAAATTCCAGTCAGCCTTAAGAATGTGGCACACACACAAAAAAAGTACCAATCTTTTGGGATGTGCAAAGGCACTAGGCCTTCACTCTGACACATTAACCTGTTGCTGATAGGTTTTCACAAATGTATCAGCTCTTAAATGAACCTCAGGGAGAAGAATGTGGAACATGCAAGGACCTTTTGTTACCTTGGCTTGCTTTTTAGAAATAGAATTTCAAAGTGTTTAGCTTCAAAAGCTTTCTTTTTCATTTGTAAATAGTAGGTTGTTGTTTTTTAAATGAGTTATTTTCTTTTTTCCCTTTTTTAGAAGTTTCAATTGATAGGAATCTTAACATTTTTATAACTCCTGATTTGAAAGGGATACCCACTTTTTTTTAAGTGTATAAGCAATATAATAGTTTTTTACCACCATTCTTACATTTCTAGTACCAAGAACAGTACCTAACACATATAGCAGGCACTCAGTAAGTATTTGTTGCACAAAACAATTAATTATGGAGAATTTGAAAACAGGAGGAAAACACCGCCTTTAATTCTACACCATTAACCCAAGTAATATCCGTTTTGTTTATACCCTTCCAGTCATCTTCCCTGGACCACATTTCTAATGTAATTATTATGAAGGTATAAATGTCTACTTTGATTTTAGAGAGAGGAAGGGAGAGAGAGAGAGAGAGAAACATCAATTTGTTGTTCTGATTTACGCATTCATTGATTGATTCTTGTATGTGCCCTGACCAGGGATCAAACCCCGCAACCCTGGTGTACCAGGACGATTCTCTAAACAACTGAGCTGCCCAGCCAGGGCCTATTCTGCCTTTTCAAACTTAATAACATATGCTACTCATTTTACCAATTGGATGATATTTCATAATCTATAATTGAATGGCTGCAAAATATGACAATCAAATAATTTAGTTGACTACTGCCCCCAGGGTTCAATATTAACAAATAAGCCAAACTGAAACCTTTCTTTATGTAGGATGGGCTTTCTGGGTTTCTTTTTTCTTTTTTGAATTATTCCCTATGGTAATATTTTTAGGAAATTAAAAATCGAAGGATAGGAACTTTATTGTGATTCTTGATGTCAACAGTTATAAATTGCTTCATAGGAAAGTTCCCTCAGTTTACCCTACCACCAGTGAAGTAAGAGTGAACCATTTTTCACAAAAATAATGCTAACTGACTGTTGTCATTAATGTGTTTTTTAAACTAATATGAAAGGTATTTGTCTTTCTCTGACTGGCTTATTTCACTTAGCATAATAATCTCCAGGTCCATCCATGCTGTCCCAAAGGGTAAGAGATCCCTCTTTTTTACAGCTGCATAGGTATTCCATTGTGTAAATGTACCACAGCTTTTTAAATATATATATATTTATTGATTTCAGGGAGAAAGGGAGAGGGAGAGATAGAAACATCAATATTGAGAGAGAATCATTGATTGGCTGCCTCCTGCACGTCCCCCACTGGGGCTCGAGCCTATAACTCGGGCATGTGCCCTTGACTGGAATCGAAGAACCCAGGATTTAGTCCCGTAGGCCGACGTTCTATCCACTTAGCCAAACCGGCTAGGGCTGTACCACAGCTTTTTAATCCACTCATCTACTGATGGGCATTTGCACAGGGAATCCACTGTATGGGGGAACATATTTGCCAAGGATACATCTGATAAGGGGTTAATTTCCAAAGTATACAAAGAACTTGTACAATTTAACACCAAGAAGACAATTCAATTGAAAAATGGGCAAAGGACCTGAGTAGACACTTCTCAAAAGAGGATATTCAGATGGACAATAGACATATGAAAAATTGCTCAGCATCAGTTATCACTAGAGAGATGCAAATTAAAACCACAGTGAGATATCACCTCACACCTGCCAGAATGGCTACCATCTGTAAATCAACAAACAACAAGTGCTGGCGGGGTTGTGGAGATAAGGGAACCCTAGTGCACTGTTGGTGGAAATGTAGATTGGTGCAGCCACTGTAGAAAACAGTATGTGGTTTCCTCAAAAAATTAAATATGGAACTGCCTTTTGACCCAGCCATCCCACTTGTGGGAATAATACCCTAAGAATCCTGAAATACCCATCAGAAAGAATATATAAGCACCCCTGTGTTTATAGTAGCATTATTTACAACAACCAAGATCTGAAAGAGCCAAAATAATTTTTCCTGCAAAGGTTTGCTGATGAGCACCTAACTAAAATGAATTCCCTCAACTGATGGCCAGGCCCTTCTTCTCAGAAGGGTGTCTAGGTGGCTTTGGGGGTGAGGGTCATTGACCAGGATGCTGTGCTCCTAAGAACAGCACCAACAGGCAGTGCAGGGACCTTTCGTTGAGTTCTACCCACAAACCACAGCCTGTCTGGGAAGTCTGACTTTGGGCCACTCAGCTTGGCATGTGTGAGCTTTAGGAAGCTCCTGGCAGAAACGGGAGCTGATAGGTGCACGTGGCAAGGGGACATGGTTGTGCAGTGGCTTCAGGCTTACTAGACCCGAGACTGTTTTCCCAACTTTCATGATGTCAGAAGCACCGAGAAAGGGGAAAAAATTTTTTTACAGTTGTTTCTGGTCATTTATATCATCTGAAGTTCACCTAAAACCCTGCAAATACTGTTTGTTGTTTAAGCACCCATTTTTCCTATGATATAGCCTTTACTCTGCTGATATTACAGGGCAGTGGCTTTTACATCATGATTGTGTTAAAATAAATAAATGCAGTTGGCTACCACACAGAATTTTTACTTGGCATGGAAATGGACTCTTCCAAAGGTCAAGATAGAATCAGTTTGTTTTGCAAAAAGATTACCTGTGGAATTGCTTTCAACTGTCCTCACTGCCCTGCGAACTTCCCCTTCTTCCCCCCGCCCCCTCCCCCCCCAAAAAAAGAGACGAATGCAGTATACACCCATCTCTTAAGAAGTGGTTGTATTCTATAAAGCCACATCTCTTACCAGGCCCCCACCCTCCTTATCCCTCTGTGCTATTGTCATCTTTGCTGAGGTTGGGCTCTCTTCTGTGAATACAAGAAAATAAGAAAATTGCCTGTTTTAGGCAATGCAGGTGTGTTTCAGAGATTTAGAGTTAAGAAGTCAAGTAAATATTTTGGCAGCCCAACAAAGGTAAGAAAGGGAGAACGCACCTAATGGGCTTCTCGAATTACAGGCCTGTCCAAACACTGCCTTCTTCAAGAGACGCTGGTCAAGGTCAGAGCCTGCCCTGCTCCACGGTGGCAGTGAGGCCGGGCTGAGGGGTGGGCTCGGTGCTCTCACTGGCCCTGGCCCTGTGCCCAACAGGACACTGTTGGTTGGACTTTGGTTCAGTCCGACGGAGAGAAAAGATACTCATCAGTAAGTGGACGATCTCTCCTCCTTAGCAGACTCTAATCACATCATTTCCTCTTCCTTGCTGGAAAAAAAAAATTCCAGATAGCTTTCTTCTCTTTCAATCTGGACCTTGGAGAAATGGGGCGCAATAGCACCGATAACTTTCTGGGTGTGAGGGTTTGGAGGTGGGCAACTGTGAACGAGAACCTGGAAGGAGCTTAAGACAGGGATGTTAGCCTTTTGGGCTTAGGCTCTTGGCAGCCGAGCGTACCCCCAGCAGGCCAGACTAGGTGGCTTCCCCGTTGCCTGGTTTCAGAACAGAGACGTCCCAGAAAGAGGGAGTTCTGACCTGCTAGTGGCATGTCTCCGTTCAAGCTGTGCTTTGTGTCTCTTCTGACAGAAAGGCAGACATAAAAGTGCCACTCTTCCTTGCCCTCCCCCAGTGGCTTCCACTGGATCACCTTGGCAGGGCCTCCTCCGAGGAGGGTGAGCAGGCGGGCGCAGGCGGCGGGCGGGGAGGAGGGGAGGAGGGTGGCGGCTGCACTGGCGGCTCCTTTGATCACCTCCCGCCTGGTTCCAGGCCCTGCCGCCAGCAGGCCAGCCAAAAGCCCGGCTCTACTGATCTGATGAGGTGCTGAATAGGACCCGAGGGGCAGTGACGGGAGCGAGAAGAAAGCCCCGGGAATGAAAAGGGAACCCTGTGAACCTGCTCAGCTTCATTGGCCGGATTTTCCTACCAGGGAGCCGCTCAGTTCCTGCCAGCCTGGGCCGCCTGCCCCTCACCCCGGCCCCTCCTGTCTCCGGTTTTCAGACCCTGTGTGTGTGTTTTGTGTTTGAATCACGGCTGCTGTCCCTGGTTCTCAGGCTGGGAACCCACTGCGCCTGTTTCCATGGTCACTGGGAAGCTCTTCGCGCCATGTGCTTCAAAGGGAACCTTTCCTCTCCCAGCGCTGCCACTGCCTGCCCCAGGCGGCCACACAGTCAGCAGCTCCGCCGAGCCAGGCCTCTGACCCTTGCTTGCCAGGAGGGAAACCTGGCCTTTGCGGAGTGAGGCTGTGAAACCTCACAGACAGACATAACCTTTCAGCAAAGCCTGTGGCTATGGGCAGAGCAGGCACACCTAGGCGCGCACTTGGCCAATGAGCCTCACCCGCCCCCTTGCAGATGAAAATGGATGTTGGGATTATAGGTTGGTGAGAGAGTTTGGGAGCCTTTCTGAAACTGAAGAAAAGAGCAAGCAAAACCTCAGCCCCTTATAGGAATAAAGAGGCGGCATCATTTGGGGTGGGAAAGGGAAAGGAAGAAGAATACTGGGACCGGGGAAGGTAGGGGGATCCGGAGGTCACGTGCGATTTTCTCAGCGAGACCCGTCCTCTGGGCCAGTAGAGAATGGGATGGAGGCAGGTGGCACTGTTCCTGTCCCAGGAGCTGGGGTAGTGAGGGTGGCTGGCATCTGCTCACTTCTCCAGGGCCACGAAGGCCTGAGCAGTTGCCCACCAGATCTGAAGTTTGTTTTTGCTTGTTGAGTAACGCAGAGGAATGAAACCTCCCATCTGACCGGAGAGAAAACATTAGTGGTTTAATGACCTTGGAGGGCTGCTACATGATGATGCTGGAATTAAAAGGTGAATATCCTTTGAAGAGCTTACATTTTAGATGCCAAGCCTAGCCCCTTTGCTTGGAGCTTAAGATGTTCATTTCTGCCTGGGGGTTACAGAACGATAGAGAGCATATTAGATACTTCTTCAGTAAATTTGCTACCCGTCTCTACTTTTGTAATACTTTGATTCCATCTCCTCCTGTTCTTCTGCCCATTTGCCGCTGGTATAAAAACTCTGTTTCTTTCCTTCTACAAAACTATCTGAAATTGCACCTCTCTCATTTGTATGCTCAGACGATGAGGACGGCCATCCGAGGATGGCACAATTCTTCTCTATTCAGAAATGTTACCACCACTGTGTCCCACTTGGCGGGCAGAGTACTGGCTCCAAATTGTATTCTTACTAGTGGGACTTGAAGACCCTGGACTATTGAGTGTCTGGCTAGGACCTTGTGGCCACAGGTTTGAGAGCACCGGGCCGGGTGTGGAGGCCTCTGAGGACAAGTTTGCCCGTCACCGGCTTATGCTCACCCTGGAGGTGATGGCTTTGCTCATTCCATGTTCTGACCTAACTCTCCTGAGATTCTTATCTAACTTAACACGCAGAAATCCATGTGGCGTGGTTTACGTTGGCTTACTTAAGGGTCAGGCACTTGTGTGGAAGAGACTAGGAAAGAGGGGCATAGGGCTCTGATTCACTTGAACCTTTTGGGTTTTATTTTTCTCGCTCCCCAGCATCAAGCTTTGCTCAGACGATGAGGAAGGCCATACGAGGATGGTACAATTCTTCTCTATTCAGAAATGTTACCACCACTGTGTCCGTCCCACTTGGCGGGCAGAGTACTGGCTCCAAATTGTATTCTTACTAGTGGGACTTGAAGACCCTGGACTATTGAGCGTCTGGCTAGGACCTTGTGGCCACATGTTTGAGAGCACCGGGCCGGGTGTGGAGTCCTCTGAGGACAAGTTTGCCCGTCACCGGCTTATGCTCACCCTGGAGGTGATGGCTTTGCTCATTCCATGTTCTGACCTAACTCTCCTGAGATTCTTATCTAACTTAACACGCAGAAATCCATGTGGCGTGGTTTACGTTGGCTTACTTAAGGGTCAGGCACTTGTGTGGAAGAGACTAGGAAAGAGGGGCATAGGGCTCTGATTCACTTGAACCTTTTGGGTTTTATTTTTCTCGCTCCCCAGCATCAAGCTTATCTAACTCGGACATGGCTCTTCAAGGCTGAAGGAATGAGCATCGTTTTCTGTCTGTCTGCTCCTGGGTCAGAACCTGTGGGGAGGGGCATGGAGAAGCCTGGGTCTCCTTCCGATCCGTGCCTGTGGAAAGCACATTGGTGATGGCTCTTGACTTAAATTTAATTCAGAAGAAGGTTATTGGTTTTTCATCAGTTACACCAACGATTATCTTTGTTGGCAACTATGATAAAAGGATTAGGGAAGTTGGGGGTCTCTCACCACTTGCAGTTGATTCTCCAATTCAGTTCTGTTGTTTGTCCAGGTTCTATGTCTGTGCTCATCTAGGTAGCCAGTTTATCTTCCTTGTTAACCAAGAATGTTTATTTAGTTACTAGAGGTCCCTCGGCCTGGCCTACGCCCTCTTGCAATCCAGGACCCCTCGGGGGATGTCGGAGAGCCACGAGGGACCCCACTGGTGCACCAGGGAGAGGCCACGGGAGGGCTCCAGGGCGTGTCCAGCCCCTCTCACCTAGTCCAGATCAGCCGGACTCCAGCAGCAAGCTAACCTACTGGCCGGAGGGTCTACCCCCTGGTGGTCAGTGCACGTCATAGCGACTGGTTGAACGGTCGGACACTTAGCATATTAGGCTTTTATTATATAGGATTGGCTAGGGTTTGTAATTTAAGGTATGGACATGTACAGGATGTTAAATTTACTTGATGTCTTAGAACTATAGTTATCCAGACATTCCTTTGCCTTGGTTGCCTGGTGCCTTGATGTTCAGCAAGCAGCTTTGGAGTGTCCACAAGGCTCCAACCACCCTTCGAGGCACTGCAGGGGCATCATGGGGAGAGAATCGGTACAGGCTCCTTTGGGTCTTTGCTTAGACATCACTTTCTCCTAAAAGTCTTCCTAGATGAATAGTGTGTTTGCCAGGAAGGCTTCACAGAGGAGATGAAATTGAACTTTCAAGAATGGGTGGGTGCCCGGATGGTGTGGCTCAGTGGTTGAGTTTCGACCCATGAACCAAGAGGTCCCCAGTTTGATTCCTGGTCAGGGCTCATGTCCGGGGTGTGGCCTTGATCCCTAGTAGAGGGTGTGCAGGAGGCAGCTGATTGATGATTCTCTCTCATCCATATTTCTCTCTATCCCTCTCCCTTCCTCTCTATTTAAAATCAATAAAAACTTTTTTTAAAAAGAAGTCTTTTAAAAAAAAGAATTTGTATATCTGCTTTGGAGAAAGACTATTCAAGTATTTTGCCCATTTTTTAATTGAGTTGTTTGCTCTTTTGTTGTTGAGTTGTAGGAGTCCTTTATACATTCTGGATATTAATCCCTTATCTGATATATTAATGCCTTATCTGATTTACAAATATTGTCTTTATTCCATGGGTCCCTTTTTACTCTGATTAAATTAAAACAAAAGTTTTTAATCTTGATGAAGTAAATTTCCCTATTTTTTTCTTTCGGGTGTCTGTTTTCTCTGGTTTGTGTTTGCACCTTAATTCATCTTCATCTAACATATAGAAGGTTATACAAACATATCTTACTATTAAGTCTGGCTTATAATTTACTGTTGTCCCAAGAATTCCAGAAAGGAAGAGAAATCTTGCTTCCTGGGCCAGGCTCTTAGGGACTCAGTATGTTAGAAGATGCGCTGCTATAGATACAAAGAATGATAAGGAACTGCACAGAAGGTGCCCTAGGCTGGCCGCAGGGGGCCAGCAAGCTGACTACACTATTCTGCGGCCAACCTCTTGCAAATGGGGAGCTCCTGTCCGCCTCCATGGCCAGCTGCCACCAGCCCCACGGTGTGAATGGCGAGGAAGTGGGGCTGGTGGCTGGCTGGGCTCCAGGATGCAGCCTTTGCTGGCATAGAACCAGGCAGAGGGGGGAAAAACACCCTTGTGTGTGAGAGAAATAATGCTAGCTCCAAAACCTATAATTCCCAAGTTTAAAAAAAAAAAGAAGATTTTTCAACCAAACTGTGCTTTTATCTTTGAATTCTGAATGGGAGATTGTTCACACAGCTAAGCTGGCTGCAGAAGCCAGGCCAGTTAAAACAATATGCAAGCAGCCCTCCTCCAAGTAACCAGAAACTGTTGGCTCAAAGGAGCCCGAACCGAGGAACCAACCTGCTGGGAGACGTTTTCCAAGTAACTCCAAGCAACGGCCTGAATGTAAATCCTCCTGCTGGGGAATGGCACTTTGGCAAATGAAGACCCTAATTAGAGATGGAAGGGTTTCTATTTTGTTTTTCTTTAATCCTTACCCTGGGGCCTTTGCAGGGCCGCCATGTCTCTGCTTGTGTGCAAAGAAATTTCCAGCTTCTCTTTGTAACAAGATCCTCTTTTGGGAAAGAAGCAACAAGCTGACAATGTGGGCCCACCACAGCCAGGGGACCCCGCCACCAGCCTAACCCAGAACAAAGAGCTTGGTCTGGGCCGGAGAGTCTGGGTCACCTGGACTGGCCAGTCGTTGGAAGTTGTTGGCCAAGCTGGATCTCGTGCGCCTCCCCGCCCCCCTAACCTCTCACCCCTCCGCCCCACGAGACAACTCAGATCCATGCTTAGACTACAAGTAACGTTTCTTAAGTCCCAGAGGAGAACAAAGTGTGAACAAAATGCAGAGCAGAGCAGTCAGAGGACGGCAGCTCCGAGGCACCAAGGCCAAGGTTGAGTTTGAAAAGGGTGGCGGGACCCTCCTCGTATCCCTTCAGCCTTCCACATGATTCTTTCTTTGCCTGTTAGATCTAGACAGTGAAACGGGCTGTGTGTTGTTTTTCTTCTCAAATTGATCTCAGTTCTCAGAATATCCAGAAGTATCACGTACGTGGAGAACCTGCACGTACCAGTTTCGTTCTGTTTTGATGTGGGCACCTCGTCAGCTCACCCAGGTACCCTTAGGGGCTTAGAATTGATGGCCTCGCTCATTTTAATTTCTCTTTGGTCCTAGAAAGACAAATGAGCAGCGTTCTTGGGGCCCAAAGTTCTTACCTGAGGCAGCTGTCACCCTTCATGTTGGTAAATGTGAAAAGGCACAGGAGAATGTTGTGTTTCTGGGTATTTTGTGTACTATCAAGGCTGTTGACTTAATGGGGAGGGGCAGGATGCTGTGCCTAAATGACTTCAAGACTAGGGAGAAGTTACACATTTTTGAGTCAACTATAGGAAGGATGCTTCTCTGCTCCATGCTGAGACCGGGCTGGGCTCTGTCCAGTAGAGTCTCCTTTAATATTCACAACTTCGTGAGCTGGTGGATTCTCTGTTCTAAGATGAGTACACTGAGTCTTGGGAGAAGAGACGTAGCTGCAGCCACCACACATGGCTCGGTCCAGGCCCCAAGTTAACGTCAGACCTGCTCTGTCTGGGCCCCTCAATTCTTCTTTGCACGTCAGTTCTGTCCTTTGAATTGGAAGTTAAGCCTGCAGATAGTGGCGTCCCACGGATGCATATGCAAAAGGACAGACTGACCAATTCCTAACCCACAGTCTGCCCCACCATTGGTGAGAAGCCCAGTGCTGCCAGAGTCACCCGTTCCTGGTTGTCACATGCCCACGGACGTGGCCTCTGCACTTAATTTCCCAGAAGTCCCCAGCCTGCTCATACTTTCTGACGTGGGGTTTCGGGGAATCCCAAGATGTCTCTTGTTCAGCTCTATGCTTGTGGTTAGGCTGCTGCAGCTTTTTAGCGAGAAATGGCCCAGTCTGTTGGCCGCCCGGCAAAATGATGACTATGAGGAATCCTTTCAGTGCTAGTAACTGTCCCTGTCCCAACTTCTCATTCTTGGTTTAATTTTCAGTGGGGCTCATAGAAACAACTTAATGTTATTGGGAAACAGGTGGATACGGGAGTAAAAAGAAAACTGAATTTTCAGATGCCACGTTGATCCTCTTAAAAAGATAAGACAAAAGAAACCCTTATCAATATGTCCTTGATTTATTCTGTTCTTTGAGAAGTGTGGTTCTTGGTAGCAACTTTACTTTTGTGGTTATAAAAAAAACCTTTGCTAATTTATACTCATAACGAAATTAAAGTATCAGACTGAAATTGGTGGTGGTGGTGGGGTAGTCTGATAACTTGCATGTCAGCCTGCACTTTTACCTATCAACAGCTTGTATCATGATTTGATAAACTTGTAATGACCGTGGGTGTGGAAAGAGGCTCAGATGTCAAGAAACAAATTTATCATAGATTTTTAGATTGCTTCTGGAGGCCATAAGCATGATGCTATGGAGTACATCGAACAATACTAGATTTATGACAATGCTGCTTTACTACATTAGCGTGAGGAACTGGGTGGAGTGGGCCTGGGAGCCTGGTTTAGAGTGGGCACCGTTCTCTAATGTAAACAACCATGGGTATCACAGAATATTGGTGGTAGCTTTCCAGTACAGCCGAGCATTGTTAAAAATATCCCCATGTTCAGAAAAAAACAAAAACTGCCAAAGTCTTAATAGTCTTTATATTGTTCCCTAAATATCTTTCCCCTGTATTTTTCCTCTGCCCTGGTCATTTCCATGTTGCCATAAAGTCACGGATATCCCAAGTGCTGCCATGACAACAGTGAGGATCCTAGCCAAAACCTTGCCCCCAGGAAGAGCTGAGAAATGTCCTTATTAACACTGTTGTTTTTCTTGCTTTTGGGTTGTGCCCTCCCCCCCCTCTTTTTTTTTTTTTTTTTTAATATTTTTTTTTATTTTTTGATCGGCTGCCTCCTGCACTCCCCACACTGGGGATTGAGCCTGCAACCCGGGCATGTGCTCTGATCGGGAATCGAACCGTGACCTCTTGGTTCATAGATGGACGCTCAACCACTGAGCCATGCCGGACAGCCTCTTCTCCCCCCTCCCCCTTTAAGAAAATTTTATTTGTTTCTGTTGTTTTGAACAACGCAAGTAATAGTAGCGGCATCATTGGTATCACTCAGTCATCTAAAATCATTTGTTAATTCCCCACATGCCCTCAGCAGTTTTCCTGGTAGCGGTAGCCCCCTGGCCTGCTGAGCTATAAAACAGGCTTAGGTGATGTGACTCTTGATGTACATGGGACCCCTGAGCCAAGAAGGACAGTTCGGCAGCAGTGCTGCACAAAAACGGGGGCGCGCGTGAGTGTGTGTGTGTGTGTGTGTGTGTGTGTGTGTGTGTAAGACCTTGCAGATCATCTCACTGCAGTCCCTTCATTGGACAAGAAGCAGAGTTCCCTGAAAAGATGCAAGGAGCTTGACTCTAATTAGCTTCCCTTTGTAGCTCCATGTAGAAGAACAGACTACATCTTTGGCATTCATTCACACATTCATTCATACCTCCTATATCCTAGGTCATGTGCTAGGTCCTGCTGATAGAGTGGTGACTCAAATAGACAAGTCCCCTTCCCTTGTGGGGTACACAGTCAGTAGAGAGGATGCGGAGACAATACAGCTAGTACACACACATGCACACACACGCACACGCACACGCACACGCACAATAGGCTAACTGCAGAGTGTGGTATGCAGTGTGAACCCAGTAAAGGGTGAGAGCTGAGTGGGGAGTCTGCAGAGGCTGCCTGGAGCTGAGAGCCCAGAGTCAAGGTTCCTGAAAGAAAAGACGTTCCCTACCCCTCACCACATCACAGCTTGCCTACCTCCACGCATCTCCCAGCTCCGTCATCTGTTCTGCAGGCACATCTGTGAGGTGTGCTCTCTTTGTTTCCTGCACTTCCTGTCATTTTCTAACCATCATATGGCAGGCACTTTGCTACCATTTATGTCCTGTCTGTTAAGTAATAAAATGAGGGCACTCACATCTTGCACAAAGTTAACTGCTTATTTTAGGCATCTTGTTAAATGTTATCTACTTGACTATCTTGTGACAATTGCTTTTAAACCCTCTGAAAGTTACAGAACATGCTGTGTGATGTAAAAGGATGTATATACAAAACCTTTATTCTAATAATTGCTAAAACTTACCACTTGCTGTTGTGTAATGCTTAGTTGTCGCCTAAGAAATCCAAAGGTTAATGGAAATGAGGTTTTAATGTATTGCTTTGGGTTAATATCCTTCCTTCTAGACTTCTTTCCCTCTCCCAGTGGCTTTAAGAAGGGAAGGAGGGACAGGGGGGAGGGTGATTAAAACTAAAGCTGCTTTGGCTGATGAGGGTTGTATTTTATACTCCAAACTAAATAATGTTGCAAGAGGTCAACTGGTCATTACTAAAAGGTCGTTGTCACAGTTCACGCGGAGCTTCCCAGTGCGTTGACCTCTTGTTCCCAGGGAAATCTGGAGACCAGATGAATGAAGCATCCTGTCAGCCCATGCTGGGCGCATTGAGAAGGTGAAGTGGTCTTTGCCCACCTAAGGCAGATGGAAGGGTGGAGACAGGTTGCAGCGGGTTAGAGAACTTTCTCTTTAGAAAAAAGTGAATGGGAAAGCAAGGCTTTGCTGGGGCAAGGATGGCAACGCTAGTAAACAAAAGGTTATACTAGAACCCACTTCCTTTGTTTGTTCTACTAAGTAAAGTCTTGCTAACACTGAATAATTATAGGAGGAAAAGCCCAAATGAGGCCATCCTTTCACTTGTTCAGTGAAGGTTAATTTAAGGGTTAACTTAATGGGACTTGAGATAGAGCTTGAGTTTAGGGATTTTTGCAAATTACCTGTTAGAGGCAATGGAAACAGACGTGTGTTTGTTCCTTAATATGTGAGTGACCTCTTAGTATTTAAGAGTGATTACCGATTAACCAGGGAGTTTCAAATGAGACGTTTTCATATTCTGATTAAAGAACTTGCCCCAGCTGAGTGAGTGCTGGCTTATGTTGGGGTGAGCTGTGAACAGAGGGGGGCGCTGTATCTTAGAGCACTGTGACATAGGGTATAGGAGAGCAATGAAGGTAGAAGAAGTGAGTGCTGGCTTATGTTGGGGTGAGCTGTGAGCAGAGGGGGGCCGCTGTGACATAGGGTATAGGAGAGCAATGAAGGTAGAAGGAATAACCTAAGCAAGAAGGCGTTTGTGTGTCTTAATTTTTCAGAAATGGGGCAACTGTATGGTTGGAGCACACAGTGCTCAGAGGCAGACAGTGGGAGGGGAGGTACACCAGGTAAAAGGAGTCCAAACTAAGATGAGTTCTGATTAAGGAGAGGAGTTGGGGACTTGAATCTGAAAAGGGCAGGAGGATAGCTGGGTGTGATGTACGGGATGAACTGGAAAAAGACTGGAGGCAGGGAAACTCCTATGATACAGGGTAGCAGGGGTGCAAAGGGAGAGCCTACTTGAGAGTGGTCCATTGCGGAGGTAGAGTTAAGCAAACCAAGTGGAGGGGGGAGAGAAAAGGGCTGTGAGAGGAAGGGAAGAAGACTTGGGTTTCTGGGTTAGCATGATGGCCGTTCCATTAATCTGAGACAAATAATGTTCCTTTGAGAGAAACTTGATGACTGATTTTGGTTGTGTTGGATTGGAGCCCTGGAATTTAAGGAAGGGGTCACGGCTCGAGATGAAGGTTGGGAAATCATTAGGTGGGAATGTGTATTCAAACCGAGAGTCTGAATGAGCTTGTCCAGGAAGAAAGGATAGGCTCGGAAGAGAGGGGACCAGCACGGGACTTCAAGGAAAACTTGGCATAAGGGGTGATGAGAGGGGAAAGCCAATAAAAGAGACCGAGGAAGAGTTAAGGAGAGAGCTATGGAAATAGGATATTAGTGTATGGAAATTTCCAGAGGCAAACAGTGAGTGAGTGGGACCATGTCAGAGTCAGCAAAGGGAAGCAGAACATCTGAGAGAGAAGTGAAGCAGGCGCATGGGCACAAAGCTGTGTTAACAGGACGGTGGGACAGCACAGAGGACAACCCAGGTGAGGTAGCATGACCTTGAGCGTTCAGTTAGCACAGGTGGATAACAAACCACCGTGAAACTTAGTATTTTAAAAACAGCAATAGTTTTTCATTTGTTCATGATTCTGTGGGTCTGGGCCAGCTCGGCTGATCTCTGTGGTCCGTTGTTAGTGTTCTGGGGCCTCACATGAAACAGTTGTGCCCTTTCAACATGTGGTCTCTCACCATCCGGAAGGCTAGCCCAGGCTTCTTCACCGGGTAGTCTCGGGGTTCCCAGCAGCAAAAGAGGACAAGCCCAATGCGCAGGCACTTTTCAAGCCCCTGCATGCATCATATTTGCTAAGGAACCATTGGCCAGAGTAAGTCACATGACCAAACCCAGATTCAGAGGCTTTAGACATAAACTCCACCCCTTGAGGGGAGGAGCCGGAAAGTGTTGTGGCCTTTTTTTCCCAGTCTACTCTGACAGGTGTGAGTTTCTTGTTACACTTGGCAGGAGAAGCTGTTTGATTCTTTGGATCAATTGTGTAACTCTCAATGGAGCCAGGAAAAATGGAAGATCACAATGGAGCAATTTAAATTATGAAGACCCAGATAATTGTGGAGAGGTTGTTTCAGTTCTGCTCCAAATGAAAACTAAAGATAGTTCAGGGGAAAACAGTGCCACTTGTATTCGGGACATCAAGCTAAAGCAATTACTGCAGACATTGATACACCCAGTTCAAAACTCAGAGCTGAGTTCCCGCTCTCAAAGCAGCATTGTCTGATTTGCAGCAGTCAACACCTCTTCCTGCCGTTACTCATTTAAGACTAGATCAATGAGTAGTAAGCATAGCTGCTGTTAATTGGTGCCTAACTGTGCCAAGCACTTTATATCCATGAACCATTTGATCCCCTCAGTAGCCTTACAAAGTTCTGTCACTATCCCAGTTCTACAGATGAGCAAACTGAGGATCAGACAGGAAGTGACTTGCCCAAGGGCATCTATTTAGTAATAGAACCAGGAATTTTTAAAAATCCCTTGGGCCACGGGGGTCCCCTGACTATGGCACAGTAGCTATTGCATAGGCCCATGCGCACACAGCCCCTCCACAATCCTGGCCGTCCTAGGAATTTTTAAAAATCCCTTGGGCCACGGGGGTCCTGACTATGGCACAGTAGCTATTGCATAGACCCATGCGCACACAGCCCCTCCACAATCCTGGCCGTCCTTATGTTGATGTAATATTCTCTCGAGCATGCCAACCTTGGGGTCGGCTGCTTCCCAGAGTCCTTGCAGGCTCCGTATTGCTGGTCGAACTTTCCCATTCATCCAGGTTTATTGAGGATGGATTTGTGTCGGAATACTGAGTAGTTTTAGATATCAGAAGGCGGTGTTATCTTGCTCAATCTGGATAATTTGTAAAACCGGCTTGAGTATTTTCCAATATGAACTAAAATTAACAGCATTCATTTATTTGTGTCATAAAAATTTGCTTTTAAGCAATAATAGGAAGAGAATATTTGTGGATTCTCCCCCACCCCTGTTTTTTTTTAAGTTCTGTATTGAAATATAATAGATACTCAACACCACATATTTAAAGTGTACAATTTGATAAGTTCTCTCTCTCTCGCTCGCTCTCGCTCTCTCTCTCTCTCTCTCTCTCTCTCTCACACACACACACACACACACACA
>NW_005361573.1:3346307-3367566 GCF_000412655.1 Myotis brandtii
TTTATTCCTTTTTAAATAAGAAAAGGGAACACTGCTTTTTTTACTCTGAACTTGGGCCAGGACTATTGAAGTTACCTACAAAATTGTACATTAACCAACTAATGCCAGTGATGAGTTAATCTATAACTTCATCTGTTAGCTGTTAACATGACCCCCAAACCTAACCTCCTCTTGACTGTCAGACCCTGATCCTGGGCACACTTCCCCTCGAAGCTAAAACTGAAGTTGGGGCCTTGGGCTCTTGTATTTGTAAGTCTTAGTTGGTCCCTGCCCACTATCATATCTTCCTGTAGTATGTGTTCATGACATAATGAGAGTAGGGCTATGTATGTGATGATACGACCTGCAGAATAGCAGGGGCCGGGTGCTCTCTGGAAAGCTCTGGCTTCTGTCATTTCTGTGTTTTAGAAGCTGGAATTATGCCCTAACCTCAGTGGAAGCAAACTCTGTATATGGGGGGAAATTAGAGGACTTCTGTTACTGTTTCAAAAGTACTCACCTGAGTACTTTTTTTTTACAGTGAATTCAATTGGTACATTTGAAATTATTTTAATTTACACATCTTTTAAAGACTAAATCTCCTTTCTAAGCTAACATACACCTGTCCTCAAGCAAGACCGTTATAGTGAACCTTCTTCCTTTCACAAGTCATCTTTTAAAAATTCTTCCCTTAAATGTTCCACTTCAGAACATTTATCTGAAGCGGAACATTTCAGATAGGAATGTTCGTATAGGAATGTTCTAGCAATGACTGCTTAAAATAATACACGAAATATTTATGTTCTTACTTACAGGTGCTGGTTAAATATACCTTTCAGTTATTTATGGAAAACTAACACTCGAGTGCCCTGAGTTATGATTTTCCCCCCAAAAAGAAAAACTTGGACATGACAAAACTTAATGGACTATAAAGAAGTGGGGGGCAGGGTTGACAGGATATAGTCAGTTCTGAGTTGAACGCCCTCCCCTGCTGCCAGCATACTCTGACCTTGGGAAGTCACTGCATCCTTTGCAAAACGGGGACATGGGTCGAGGTGCTCTTTAATCCCATTCCA
Source organism: Myotis brandtii (assembly GCF_000412655.1). Lineage (NCBI taxonomy): Eukaryota > Metazoa > Chordata > Mammalia > Chiroptera > Vespertilionidae > Myotis > Myotis brandtii. The sequence goes on from NW_005361573.1 coordinate 3,347,363, forward strand.
GGACCGAAAGGCCCTTAATCGATTCATATGGACCGTAGTCGAGGTCACTGTTGCTGAAGCGGCCCCCTCTGTCCCTCTGCATGAGGACTGCAGTGACTCTTCGGGTGGGCCACCTTGGCTCTTGGGGCCAAGAGAAGCAGGCTCAGTCCCTCTTCTGGATTTGGCTCATCGGTCCTTCCAAATGTTCCAGCCAATGGAGGGTATGCATTTTGACCCATTTAGCCTCAGAATGATGCCAGCCAGTCTCCATGTCCTCATGATGGTTGGGTGCTCTTGAGCCAGTGTTGGCATATTCTACAATTTATCTGCCTGTTCTGGGGGGGTAACATAGCACCTGTAGTTTCTTAGCCGTCTCCTCTTACCCACAAACCAGACTGCCAAACTCCTGGATCATAAAACAAAGGGTAAGCACCTGGATCATGACCCAGCTCCTTTCCTGTTCTTTTTGACACTTCCCCAACAGGAAAGGCTCTGGGTAATTGATAGAGATTATCCCTGATTCCCTTAATATAACCTTTTTACTCTTTCCTTTTCCTGGGATTAAGGTGTTCCTTAACAAGAAGTCCTTTTCTTAATGACACAGTCATCAACCTGTTATTGACCAAAGGAAGTGATCTAGCCCAACTCCACCTCTGTGGTTCATAGTCCCTTTTAGTCTCTTTCATAGTAATGACTTTTAAAGTTATTAACTGTGTGGGGTTTTTTTTCAATTTTCCGCAGTGTTAAAGACTATCAAACTAAACTTTAAAATTAATCTGTCTTCTTGAAATAATAATTGCCCATATACTTATTGTTGGATATAAGTGTTCGTACTGAGTAGATGTTTTAATATTTGCCAAGTGAGGGTTCCGAGGCAGTGTGCTTTCACTGTTGAGGTGTGCCATTCGCAGGATGAATTGAGGTCCGACATAAGGTGAAGACATGTGGACTCTGTCAGCAAGTACCTTTCCTCCTCCTCCTCCTCCTCCTTCCTCTCTCTCTTTCTGTCTCCCTCCCACCATCCCACCCCCCGCCCCTTTCAAGGAGTATTTCTTGCTGTGCATACAGGGTCTCTAGTGTGACTACTGGAGCTCCTGGAGGAGAGAGACTAGATCTTCTAGGACTGGGTCTTTTCAGCATACGCTTGTACCATCAGGGTAGGGGTTCAGTAAGTGTGCTGAATTAACAAATCCTGGGAAGGACAGTCACTTACAATTCAGCTTGTTGCCTAGAAGCACCTAGCCGCCAGACTGAACCTTGTGTAGGGGTCAGGAAACCCCATCCAGAGAGAATAAAATTTCAGCTGCTGATCCCAAAATGGCAGTAAACCACAGGCCGCTTGGATGCTGTGTATCAGAAGCTCCCCTGCGGGCATGCTGACTGCTACCAAAAGACAGCCCAGTCAATAAATAGCAGTCAGAGTTTATATGGTGGCCTCGCGAGTGGACTAATGATGCGTAATCACCAAGCATCGCCTTTTGTGAACCTCTTCCCTTCTGACACTTGGTCTGTATCTGAAAGGTCTGCAGCCGCAGCCCAGCTCCTGGCCAGCCTTCTCTTCTTCATTCGGGCAGCTTGGTCTTCAGGAAGCCCTTCCTGACCAGGCCAGCCCGTAACTCACATCTGTTTATATGGTGGCCTCGCGAGTGGACTAATGATGCTTCATTTGGGCAGCTTGGTCTTCATGAAGCCCTTCCTGACCAGGCCAGCCCGTAACTCACATCACCCCCCTCCAAGCTCATCTCTTCCAGACCTGTTTGTGAGCATCCTTCAAGGTGGTCTCACACAGTTTGAGCTCTTGATCCATTTGTCTTCCTTGTTGGTCTAACTCCGTTCCTCTAAATCAGTAGATTGCTCACTCTGCACAGGTGAGAACTTGCCCCTTCCTCCCCAACTGCTTCACCGCCCCGATGGAGGGGCATGGATGGGACTGTGAACCTAGGAGCAGGAAGTACTATTGCAACAGTCCTGACACCTGGTCGGGATGCCCAAGAACATCTTGTTCTCCAGCTCATGTCCATTCTTGGCCTCAGGAAGGCTAGCCTGGTGCCTTTTCGGCTTTTCTCCTTCCCCTGCATCATCACCACCATTGTGATGACTATTGAGTACCAGGACTGGAATGCATTTGGAAAAAACAAGAGTGTAGTTTCATCATGGCCTTCAACTCGTTGGCCTGTAGAAATGGGATTTAGGGTTTGTTCTTTTAATTAAACACTAACGTATGGTCTTCCTGGGATTAACTCATATTACGTTTAACAGCCTAACCTATGATCTCAGCTGCTACAGCCAGCATCCCCCCTCCACACCCCCAGTCCCTGTCACTAGAGTTGTTTCTAAGGGCAAAAGCTGTCATGACTTATTACAGAGAAGTGGGTATTAGCTGAGCAGTTGGCATCCAAGTTCTGTGACTTGGTTAACTCAGTTCAGAGTGTGTTGGAAAGCGTGTGTTTTGTGAAGAAAAATGGGACTTAAACTTGAAAATGGTGTCCTTCAGATTCTCATCTTTTGAAATATTTATCATCTTGTTATCGCAGAAGACTTCTGCAACTTGGATTCTATTGCTCTGTCCTGCCCTTGTTCAAGGTCCTGGGACCCCTGTGGAGTCCAAATATCATTGCAGCCAAAGGCCTAGCCTACGGAGCCTCTGCTGTGAACCCCAATATCTTGCCCCATACGGGACAGACATTGGCTCTTGTGCCCACAGCCCCTCCCCTCAGCATTTGTGCCCTGTAGCGTTTGCTACCTGCTGGGTTCCAGGTGCCATGCTAGGGGCTGACCCCAAGACTCCAAAATTGTGAGGGATCCAGGCTTCTGCTTTGAGGGTATCATTCCCACAGCCAGACATCACAAGAGCCTCGATTGTTTACTGCCTTGAAGCATATTTCTCTTTTTAACAAGGGCTTTCCTTAAGCATGAGTAAGAATAGTATTAAGTGGTTTTCTAGAACCAAGTACTGTAACTGAGAAAGGAATCCACCTGGCAGTTCTGGGCGGGAAGGAACAAGGATTGATGAGTTGGGATTAGGAAGCCCACTCCCGGCCACGCTCTCTCCTCTGACCTCCTTAGGGCTTGGTCTTGTGGTTGCTTATCTTGGCAATGCCTAAGAATCAGCCCCGAGAGCTTTCTAACCTGCAAAGGCCAGGTCTACCTCCATCCCAGCCACCCAGGGAGGGGTCTGACCCTGCATTTTTAAAAAGCTCCCCAGGATGTTCCCAGATGCTGCCGGGGTGACAGCCAGTGACCACCTTCTTCCTGTTGTGTGCCATGGCATCATTTCGTGCCCTAAACTTGATGTCCTCTGTGTATATGAGGTGCAGCACAGTCTCATCAACTTGCAGAACCCTGCAGAAGGTAGAGTCACTGTGACTCCTGAGTGCCTGCTGCTCTCTGTGGGAACTGGGCCTGCAAGCAGGACCAGATAGGATGCCTCAGCTCTGCTGCCTGGAGAAGAGAAAAATCCTGTACTCACAGTCAAGGGAAGGGCCAGGTGCCCAAAGGAGACACACATACTGTCTCCAAAGGAAGGAGACTGTGCCTAAATGCTTACCATGTGCCAGGCATCTTCTCATCTAGTCTCCCAACAACTGTGAGAATACCTCCTCTTAGTATTACCCTATTGTACAGGTGAACAAATGGGAGCACAGAACGGTCATCACACCTGCTGAGTGAGGTGAGCCAGGACTTCAGCCCAAGCAGCGTGAGGTGACAACTCCTCCCCCTACCCAGCCCCCATGGCCATGCTAAAAAGCATTTGGGGCTCAGTTGTTGAGTGTCAACCTGTGAACCAGGAGGTCGCTGGTTTGATTCAGGGTCAGGGCACATGCCCGGGTTGCAGGCTCAATCTCCAGTTGGGGGCGTGCAGGAGGCAGCCGATCATTGATTCTCTTTCATCCCGGATGTTTCTATCTCTGTCTCTCTCTTTCTCTCCCTTCATCTCTGAAATCAATAAAAATATATTTTAAAAATAAAAACTTGGGTTGGCCTGCCTATTCACAGGTCACCTTCAGGCTGTTTTCGTCCTCAAGCTCACCCTGATTAGGGGTATCATCAAACTGCACCCAGATAAGAATAGCAGGTGTGGGGGGCAACGAGAGAGATTTGTTTTTGTTGCTGTTATCAATGATTTTGTTATGAAATCAAGAGATTTGTATTTTACTAATAATACAAATCACAGATACAAGGAGTCAATACAATCGGATACACAGAGGACCATTTTTAAACCATCTAGATAGATTTTTAAGAAGTATCAGAGGGAAAGTTGTACTGTTGGTGAGCTTGCATTGGCTAAAATGGCAATGGATAGAACTTCCTTCCTTGAATGAAATAGCCTCTGACGAAAGAGACCCGGCTTTCAGCAGCTGATCCTGGACAAAAGTAGGGCTTTCCACGTTGCCAACCCTCTTTATGTTGACTATGAGCTGCATGACATTTGTAAAGGGAGTTTCAAAGATGAGATTCCAAATGGGTTAGGATAAGAGCGAGCTGGAATTTCCTTGTCAGACTGGGAAATACAACCCTCACATGAGCTATTGATGGAATACTTGGAGTTGCAGCATTCATGTTTCTATATGTGCACACATCTCCATCACGCTGGATTTGGGAAACCCCTAGGGCAGTGATGGCGAACCTTTTGAGCTCGGCGTGTCAGCATTTTGAAAAACCCTAACTTAACTCTGGTGCCGTGTCACATAGAGAAATTTTTTGATATTTGCAACCATAGTAAAACAAAGACTTATATTTTTGATATTTATTTTATATATTTAAATGCCATTTAACAAAGAAAAATCAACCAAAAAAAATGAGTTCGCGTGTCACCTCTGACAAGCGTGTCATAGGTTCGCCATCACTGCCTTAGACAGTGGTTCTCAACCTTCTGGCCCTTTAAATACAGTTCCTCATGTTGTGACCCAACCATAAAATTATTTTCGTTGCTACTTCATAACTGTAATGTTGCTACTGTTATGAATCGTAATGTAAATATCTGATATGCAGGATGGTCTTAGGCGACCCCTGTGAAAGGGTCGTTCGAACACCAAAGGGGTCGCGACCCACAGGTTGAGAACCACTGCTCTAGTGGCTGTGGCGCCACTTTCTCCAGGAAGGACAAAGAGAGGCCCTGACATCCACCAGCTCCTCCGTCAGAGGGGGAGGGTTTTATCTGGTTGCCTGATCACCCCTGGATCAATTGAGGGGATCAGCAGAATCAGGGGTGAAGCAGGGCTGCCCAACAAATGCCACAGCTACACGCCGGCCTCGATGTCCCCAATGGGTATATGGCCCCAAACCCTCCTGTGTAACGCTGACAGCTGCAAACACATCCTTACATCCCTCCATGCACACAGATGAAGAGATGCGCTTTTGGAAAAAGTTTTCCTGTCACTTCATCGCATTATACGTTTTCTCTCTGAGCTGGTTATTTAAAGGAGCCCTCTGTGGAATCCTTTTGTGAAGCAAATAATCAGCCCTGACTCGAACTTCGTGGAAAAGCTGGCTTTTCCCATCAGGTTTGCTTGCGGGTCAGAGAGAGCCCGTCCTCCACCTCTGGGGCAAAAGGGACGCTCCTGTAGGGTCTTCAGACTTCGCGGCACTGTTGTTCCTCCTGAAGCCTGATCCCGCCACCTAATGAACACTTGTTTACAATTAAACAAGTGTTCGCTGCCATATGCAGAGAGGGGGTGGTCCTCTTTGAAGTTTCTAATTGCTGACTTTATACAATTTGGCCTGAAGTGGGACTTCTGGAAACTCAACTAAAAAGATAGCAGCAAACAAGTTCTTCCAAAAGTGTCTCTTCCCGGCCTAGACGTCTCCGAAACAGCCAACTGCTCCCCCAGCAGCGGCTGGAAAGGAGGGGAGGACGGGCTTCCTGGGATTTGGGTGCTCCTTGTCAGGTGTTCAAACAAAGAGGATCATTGTATTGGGGGGAGCTGGTCTAAATGTCTATGTCTAAGATTAAGATCTAGGGAAACGCATTTCCTTTTGACACCCAGTATTTTCCAATTGTGAAAGGGGTACAGCCCGTGCAATGGCGCCGTGACCATGGCTGCGGAGTGCAGCCACTTCTGTCGGCTCCTTTAATTAGGAGAAATTAAGTGAGGCTGCTACATATTTTGAGAATAACACTATTTAAACTCAGGCAGCCCTAACCACTAACTGAACCGCTGGATTCTCGCTGCTACATGTCTCCGAAATAGATCAGCATAATCTTAACTAGGACTTAACATGCATCATCTTCGTTCCGGAGCGCAGAACCAGCAGCCCACGGGAGCCTCGGAGGCTTAATGACTTTAATTATGGCGAGAAATACCTTCCCCCCGGTGGGAGGGGTGCGGCCGCCGGCCTGGTCGGCTCAGGGAAGGCTGGATGGGAGCCCGCCCCCAAAGACCGCCCCACTGGGTGGGGAAGGGACTGGGGGGAGGCCGCTAGGGCCTCCAAGTTCTGAGCCGTGTTTGTGGCTTCAGCGCTTTGATCTTCTGCCAGGGAAACCTGGAAGGTCAGGCCGGGCTGCAGCCAAGCCCCGGAGCGAGGAGCCAGTGGAGCGGACAGGGCTGCACCATCCACCCTCACCCTGCACCCACCTCCTTTCACCCGCCCCCCAAAGTGAAACCGCCTGGCCACCCAGCAACCCTACCCCCCCCCCCCCACCCCGTTCTTCTGCAAATGTTCTGTGTGTTGATCCCCTTTAGGCAGTGGATTAGAGGCTCCAAGTCATGGAAGTAAACTAAGCAAATGCCCTGCAAGTTTGGTTTTGGTCAAAAAAGAAACCTGTTATTTTTTAAGCTGAGTGTACCCCCTCCCTACAAATCCCTCCAGAGGGGCAGGTGGTTCCCCTGAGGTTTGTGTGTGTTAGGGCCCTGCCCCTCCCATTTTCTTCTGACACCCGCTCCCTTCTGGGCACCAGGATTTTCTCACCGGTTACCCATGTGCTGTGGTGTGTGACCTCATTTCCTTTGGAATGAAAGGTTTCTGTAGGAAAACAGGGCTTGGGTGAGAGGGGCCTTACAAGCCCCTGTCCCTGGCAAGAGAGTTCCCTGTCACGCAGTGACTCATGCTGCAGGGAACAGCAGCTGACCAGAACAAGAGCCTGGTGCCTGGGTGGTCACTACTAAGTGAAGGAGATGGGAGTGGAGGAAAGGAAAAAGTGAGGAGGGGAGGTTTGAAATCCACTTAGTGGCCTCGAGAGAGAGGGGCATAAAGGGACCCTGTGAGTCCCCACTGTTTGTATTTGGGGAGGACCAGCCAAGAGGGACTGATGGGCATCAGGCGTGGCCAGTCTCTGGGACTGGCTGGTTGGTCTCCGTTGGTGTTCACAGTCCCTCGCCCCTCCCTGACCACAGGAGCGGGCCGGCCGCAGTGGCAGCAGAAGCAGGGCTCGTTACTGGCGCCCGGCACTCCTGGCAGCGATGTGTAGGAGGCTCGGGCCTCAGGTGAATGTGCCGCGCAAGTCTGTGCTGTGGTCTCATTGCCCCACACCGTTGAGTCTGGGGGTGAGGAATCTGCCCCCAGTTCTCCCAGAAAGCCACGCTCCAGATCCTCACGCCTGCTGGGGAAGGCTGGCCAACATGCAGGCCACGTTTCTCAGGTGGACCCCATCCGTCTTTTAGGGCTTCGCCGCAGTGATAATGGAAGGAAGGGAAAAATCCCGCATCTCATGCCATGGGTGCCATTCGTTCCTGTGGCGGTGCCCAGGGGTGGTCATTCTGTCGGCTTCCCTTTGGTGAGAGTTCTAAAGGGGGTTTGCATTCCTCCCTCCCGAGAGAGTGTCGGGAACAAACACTGCAAGTGCACAGACTTGTTTTCTAAGAGCTTTGACATCAAAGATGTGCTCGCACAGAGGCCTGAGGCCTGATATAAAGATCCATCACCAGGCAGAGCCATTTTTAGTGGCTGGGGCCAAAGTTGCCGGGAGACAGTGATATCTGCATTAGAACCAACCACCCATCAAAGGCCCATCAGCAAACACCATAGCAGAAGACCTGAATCGGTTAATAAGAAAGCAGATCCACAACATCCGAAAGGCAGACCATCTCGAGTTCCAAGAAGACCTGGTAGAGAATGGACTTTCTCAGCTTCAGAGTCAAAGGAGATCAGGTGGCCAGGAGTGATGGTCTGAGCTTAGAGTCCAGGGCCCAGGGTCTTTGATGCTAACCCCGAGGGCAAAAGGCTGATCCTTTTTAGGTTAATCAGCAAACATTTCTTGGCCTTTTACCCCTGTGGCAGGCCCTTTGCTGGGTTGCTGGGGATTCAGCAGGAAAGAAGTCTGACACATTGGCTGCCCTCTAGTGAGAGAGGCATTTTTAAGTCAACAATTACAATGTGATGTCATAAGAGCCGCAATGGTGGGGCACAGAGACAGGCCACAGGCACTAGCAGTGCAGAGGGAATAAGACCTGAGCCAGATGAGAGAAGAGAGAAAGGCTAGCCAGTGTTGGTGGGGGTAGGTAGTGCGTTCCTCGGTGGAAAGGGTGCAGGAGGTCAGAGAACAACTAGAAGCTCAGCCTAGTTAGATTGGGAGCTGGAGTGTTGAGTTTGTGATAAGCAGTGGATAGGTTGTATCTTATCCAGAGTCATTCAAGGAGCGTGGTACCGGTCAGATCAGTGACTTAGAAAGGACCCTCTGTCACTGAATGGAGACCATACTGGGGAGCAGGCAGGGTGGGCTAGGGACACCCCCAAGGGAGGATATTGTCAGTCACCTGAAAAGTGTGGTGTCCTAGACAGGCGGCAGCAGTGGGGATGGAAAAACGGTGGATGGATTTGGAAGATGGAATCAGCAAAACATGGTAAGCAGCTGAGTGTCGGGGTGAGGGCAAAGCGCTTTGGTTTGACCTGCCCCACCCCATCCCCGGGAGGGGGACACTTCCCTGAGGAGGGAGTCCAGCTTGTAGGAAGGGAAGGATTGGATGAAGAGTAAGCCCATTGCAAGACCCAGTGCATCCATATCAGCCTGAGCAAGACATGACCATAGATATCTTGGGGACCCAAGCTGAAGCAAAATGCTGACGCCAAGTCATAGGAACCAAGCCCCGGGACTCTGGTGCCATTTGGATTCTCCACAATCATGGTTTCTGCCACCTGGGGTCACCCTGTTAGAAGCGTGTCAGACGAGAGCCACAAGTGAACTCCTGGTTGGCTAAGAAGGGGAGAGACTTTTCAGGAACACTCATTGCTAAACAAGGTCTCTCCCTGCAGGACAGCAGCAGGGGTGTAATACATACAGACACTTCTAGAAGGTCCTGGCTTGTATTTTTCCTGGGGTGCCTGCACACAGTCGGCCCTCTTAAATACTTGGCAGATTGAACCGTATAATTGAGTGTTTTCATAACAATAACCATCTCATTCAAATTGTGATGTATATATCCTTATACATTGTTTTCCAGATCAAAATGTAGGTCTCTGTCACATCCCTGTCTTTCCTACCTGTGAGTTACAGCAAGGGAGTGATTGGGGGGTGATACTTCTCTAACCTTAGTGTCCCATGTAGCACATTCGTTGGGTCCCAAACGTCTCCCATGGGGGGAAGGGTGTTGACAGGAGTTGCTGTTAAAAGCATGTGTCCCAACAAATTGGGGATGCCAGGTAGAAAGAGCCTCTAGGGTACTAATGTGCTCTGTGTCAGGGACAACAATTCGAGAATATTCAGCATTTCTCGAAGGACACTGACCAAGAAAACCTGTCATCCCCCAATCATACTTTAGGAAAAGCTCCTATAGGGACATGGGCTAAGTGATCCCATGGCTGTAATATCTTACTCATTTGCCCATGGAACAAAGCTCTCGGATTATTCCTATGGCTCCCCTGGCCTTTTGATCATACTTTAGGAAAAGCTCCTTTATAGAGACATGGGCTAAGTGATCTCATGGCTGTAATATCTTACTCATTTGCCCATGGAACGAAGCTCTCGGATTATTCCTATGGCTCCCCTGGCCTTTTCAGAGAGGTCTGCCTGCTGCTCACTGCTGAACGTATCCCCAGGGCCTAGCACACACAGCAACTGGTTAATTACTACTGTTACATAAATTCATAAGTGGCACTACACGTAGAATTAACTCCGTTCCCACCTGCTATGTTAATTGGTTTAGTGTAGACAATCCCAGGGCAACCCGCTTTGGTAGGCTTTATGGGGCTCACAGACTGGTCAGTGAGAGCTACCTCCTGACCCCATTAGACCCGGAGGGCAGGTTTTGGTTTTGGTCAGGTGAGGCATTCACACGTAAGTTGTCTATGCCCTCTGACTTGAGCAAGACCTCTTGTGGGTATTTATTTTTAAGGATGGATGCCACCAGAATGGAAGTATAAGAATAGAAATACAGCGCTGTTTTTAATAGTGGAAAGTTAGACTGGTCACCAAAGCAGTACTGCATGTTGGAGTTACCTTTACCTTTTCTATAACTTGTACCAAATCATCCACTCGTCTTTCCTTTGCACCATTCCGTCAAAGTAATTTGGTACAAAAGAAAAAAAAAAGTTAGACATCCTCTAATGCCTTCAGAAGGAAAGTCTTAAACTCTGGTACAACCATATAATGGAATAATATGTGTAGCTGGTAAGAAGAATGAACATTTTTCTACATCAATGTTATTGAATAAATTATTACATTAAGGGGGAAAATAGAGTACAGAACAGTATATACATTTAATTTATTTTTAAGTGTTATTTTGATATGTCAGTATATACATATGCATTTTATTCCTGCTAATGTATGGCTTTTAAAAAAAATATGCAAGGATATAAACCACACTGTTATAAAACTAGGATAGCCCTGACCGGTTGCTCAGTGGTTAGAGCATCGGACTGCAAACTGAAGGGTTGAGGGCTGGATTCCCAGTCAAGGGCACATACCTCAGTTGCAGGTTCGATCCTCAGTCCTGGTTGGGGCTCGTATGGGAGGCAATCAATTGATGTGTCTCTTTTGCATCAATGTTTCTCTCTCTCTCCCTTTTTCTCTCCTTCCCCCTCCCTCCTCTCCTCCCTCCCTCCCTTCTACTCTTAAAAAAGCAATGGAAAAAATACCCTCCATTGAGGACTTTTTTTAAATTAAATTTTTTAAAAAGTAGGATACAGGACGAAAGGTTTTTCTGCTTTTACTTTCAGAATCACAGTAAGTCCTCATGTAATGCCATCCATAGGGTCTTGGAAACTGCAGCTCTAAGCCAAACGACAGGTAGCAAAACCAATAGGACCACAGGCTAATTGATAGAAACAAGAGTTAAGCTCCTGCAGCATATTCTTGGTCACAAAAACACACCCAGCTTCTAAAGAAAGACCTAAAATACTTCTAATATTAAACATTGAACTGAGCACTTAAGAAAGATGAATGCAAGAAAATTCTTTTCAACCCGCTTATTCCAGTCGAGGGTTGCAGGTGGCCAGAGCCTGCTCAGGACCCCAGGTGGGAACCCACCCTGGACAGGACACCATTCATTCACTGGTCACAAAAACACACCCAGCTTCTAAAGAAAAACCTAAAATACTTCTAATATTAAACATTGAACTAAGCATTTAAGAAAGATGAATAAAAAGAAAATTCTTTTCCAACCCGCTTATTCCAGTCGAGGGTTGCAGGTGACCAGAGCCTGCTCAGGGCCCAAGGTGGGAACCCACCCTGGACAGGACACCATTCATTCACACACACACACACACACACACACACTCTCACATCGTAGACACACCACTTCACCTCATGGGCACATCTTTGGGATGCGGGAGGAAACTTGAGTCCCCGGAGAAAATTCACCAGACATGGGGAGAACATGCAAACTCCACAGTGGCCCCCGCTGGTAATCAGTGTGTTTGTGGTTTTGTTTTGTTTTTTTTCATCAAGGTTAGAAAAAAATGAAGTTATTCAAGGACCTGCTGTATTAAAATGTTCACATCGAGCACATATTACTTTTGTAAGTAGCAAAGACACTAAAGGTGGTCATGTTTTGGCGGGAAATGCATCACAGAAAGTGCTAAGCAGAGGAGAAATCCTTAGAGATATCAGAGCTCAGTAAAGAATAAGAGCGGTTTTGACTAAAGAGAAGGACTTGTCAGTCTCAGGGGAGGGGTCACACATGAACTTGACCTTGAATCCGTAGGATAGGTCTGATCAACTTATACTTCACTCTGGGTTATCTCTCTGCATGTGAAGTTTCATGCAGAATTACTAACAAACTGACTTCCCTCTCCCAGCTAACTTACCAACAGGTCAGTTTACCCAGAAGTTAAATCTCTTGATAAACTTGTCTCATGTTGTGGGTGCCAGCCTATCTTGTTATTACTGCAGATAAATTAAGTTATGTGGGTTTATACGGAGGGGCATTAAAATCCTATGTGGATTATATTAAGATTCTTAGTACTAATCTTCATCTTCTTTGGCCCTGGACCTCCATCCTAAGGAAATTGAAAAAGTAAGCCAAGATTTATTTAATGTAGCGTTAATTATAATAAAAATCTGGAATAGCTCAAATATCTAAAACACATGAGTAAGTAGATTATGTGAAGGGATATATCACAGCCTTTAAAATATTTACAATGAATTTTTAATGACTTGTTGGGAGCTTATGATAAGTACAAAAAAAAACCAACAACAACCAAAATCGTATTCAATGGAGGGAAAAAAAGAATTTGCTCGGAGCCCCTATACGTCAGAACTTCCTGTGAGAGGTTGAAGGCACATGTCTTCATATCAGCGGTTACACTCCAGCTTCCTTGGTGTCCCCATGGACAAGAGTTTGGGACAAAGGACATTTTCAGTAATCTCTTGGGTTATTTCCTATTAAGGTGGTATTTTGTCAAAATTTTCTTACAATAAAGATTAGGCACTGGGGGCAACATACTCAGTGCTTGACAAAGAAACAGGCAACAGGTGAAAAATGGAGTCTGTGCCCAGGGCCTCTGAGAAGTGAATATACCGTGGGACCAAACCCAAAACCAAGTCTTAGTAGACCGAAAGAGTGCCAGAGCCATTCCTGATTAGAATTCCTGAACTTAATTGACACTAATTTAGTCTCTAGACTAAGTTTTCCCGTCCACAAGGTAGTAATGGGAATATTCTCATCAGAATGCCCCATTCACATCTGGAAATTTAAGAATCAGTCAGCCCAGCCCAGCCAGTGTTGCTCAGTGGTTGAGTGTCAACCCATGAACCCAGGAGGTGATGGTTCAGTCCCCAATCAGGGCACATGCCTGGGTTGTGGGCTCAGTCCCTGGTGGGGACGTGCAGGAGACAGCCAATCAATGTTTTACTCGCATTGATGTTTCTATCTCTCCATCCCTCTTCCTTCCTCTCTCTAAAATCAATAAAAACATATTTTTTAAAAAGAATCAGATTGATAGAAGCACTTCCTTAGGGGAAAGATGGTTCAATCCCCGATCAGGGCACATGCCTGGGTTGTGGGCTCAGTCCCTGGTGGGGACGTGCAGGAGACAGCCAATCAATGTTTTACTCGCATTGATGTTTCTATCTCTCCATCCCTCTTCCTTCCTCTCTCTAAAATCAATAAAAACATATTTTTTAAAAAGAATCAGATTGATAGAAGCACTTCCTTAGGGGAAAACCACATCCACATTCAGGGAACAGTAACCCAAGAGTGTGGTCCCAGGAGGCTTTCTCTCATGGAGAATAAACATGCACTGAATAACCGGAGGAGCCTTGCATGGCAATAAGTGCCAGCCACAGTGGGACCCTGTCTTCCAGGGCTTAGAATTGTGTACTTTACAAACCTCGCGTGTGCAGATGTTTGCACTTTTGATACCTGTTTCAATGGCTATGGGCATTGTCTAGCCTCGGGTCTTGCAGGCCGGGAAAGGTAAATAAAGAACCTTGACAACCTTTTATTCCACATTCTGCTGCTGGGCTTCTGGTCACCTGCCGGCTGGTGCGGACCTGCCCTGTGCCTGATCAAAGCAGCAAAGCTGATGAAAGATGGGAAAAATACCTGTGTGGGTGGGGTCGAGGGGAAGGGCATGCGGAGGTCAGCGAGGCAAGGCCTTTGGCTGCTTCTGGGAGGACTTGCCGAGACTTCCCACCTGTTTCCTGCTACTCACACCCTTCTCGTGCTCTTCTTTCCGCTCCCGTCTCTCTGTGCACAGTCCAGGGTAACCCAGTTTACCAGTGACCTTCGTCTGGCAACATCCACCAGGGCATCTCGCCCATCCTGTCTGAAACAGCCTTATCTTGAGAATGTTGGATGTTATAAAGATAGGGTTCCTGGCAATCGGAATCTCCCCACTGTGGTTTAGATGGGTTTTTAAAATAGTCTTACCAAGCTTGACGAGGTAAAACGGTATACGATCCAAGGTAGGAAGGTTGGTTTAAGGAATATGTGTCATCCATCACACTGAAAACATGGCGAGGGGGACAGTGTGACCAAGTAGTGTCCTGTGCTTTTCAATTGGCTTTGGGAATAGTATAATAAACGTGTCCTCTTCTAAATAGGGGTTATCTGTGGCCTCTTTCAAATCCCGAGCCGGCTCCTAACTGGCAAGTTCCCCAGGAGGACCCTGCTCAGCCCTGGTATATGCAGGAAATAAGCCTAATTTAAAAGCAGCTTACATTAAACATGACTTTTAACGTTAAGTCAACTGTGAGAATTATCATTTTCTCAAACTAAATATTTGTGCTTGGATCCCGTGCATGAGCCCGGCTGTTTCTGAGGTTAGGCTGTAAATGGGATTTAAGCACCTTAATATTGACCTGCTCTCTTCAAAGTGGAAACCAGGAGACTGGCCAACCCTCCTAGATGATGTTGAAAATGTCTCTTTAAAAGTGCCTGCCCTGGTGGGTCGTTGCCTCACCTCCACAGCCCGAGACTGCCACGCTCCTGTGGCGCAGGGGAGCCTGGAAGCCTCACAGGTCCCCAGTCTTGCAGGCGTTCGCCCGCAGCCATTCGCCTCGCCAGGTGCGCCAGCATCAAAGCGGGGGTGCCGGGTGCTCCTGATCTAGATGCTTCTGAAGGCTCCTTCCCCTCAGGTGCTGTTTGATGTGTTTGATCGTGGAATGAAAGCCAAGTTCAGGAATGAGAGGTCCTGTTTATTACCTCGTATTCCGTATTCCGTGCTGTTCCTCCAGGCGCTTCGACATCTTGGGAGAGTGTGAAAGACTGGGACACAAGCACTGGCTGACTTGGGGTCCACGGGCTGTTGGCCTCAGGCAAAGGAGTCTGTGCCATCACGCCCTCTCCTGCTGGAGGCAGGTGATAGGACAACTCCAGCTCTTTCCGCGTTGCTCTGGACAGTCAGTTGAGTGTCCAAGATTGGAACTGGGCCCTAGCTGGTTTGACTCAGTGGATAGAGCATCAACCTGCGGACTAAAGGGTCCCGGGTTTGATTCCGGTCAAGGGCACATGCCCGGGTGGTGGGTTCAATCCCTAGTGGAGCCAGAAAGAGCTTCTCAAGGGTCACTCCTGACTGCAGGGTGGTGGTGGTGAGATGGGGCGGGGTGGACCAGTGGCAGAGGAGACGTTATGTATTCAGAGTAACACACTGAGTCTCAGATCAACAAGAAGGAGTCCCGAGCAGATAGGACAGCTTCGGCAGCACAGCACCAGCGTGCCCGAGCTCGTGAAGTTGCAGAGGCCTCCGCAGTGTCCCTGAGGATTTCACTGCCCTGCTTGTTGAGTGCCAACCACAGGGAATGGACTTGTTCTAAAAAGGTGGGGTAAGACTGCCCTCTAGTGGGCTGGTAGAGCCGAGCCATTGGTCTAGCCACCTCATCCACTTAGGTCCAGTGTTGCTTTCTTACGCTGCAACTATATGGAGTGATTATTCCTTTTTTTGTTTGTTTTTAATTTATTAAAACAAAATTAAAATTTGGAGATTTTGAAGAGAGAGAGAGAAAGTGCTGCAACTATATGGAGTGATTATTCCTTTTTTTGTTGTTTTTAATTTATTAAAACAAAATTTTAATAAATTAAAATTTGGAGATTTTGAAGAGAGAGAGAGAAACATTGATGTGTTGTTCCACTTATTTATGCATTCATTGGTTGATTCTTGTATGTGCCCTGACTGGGGATTGAACCTGAAACCTTGGTGTATTGGAACAATGCTCCAATCAACTGAGCTACCCGGCCAGGGCCTAGAGTGATTATTCTTATGGAAGGAATTCAAATTGTATACTTTCTCAAAAACCCTGGCCCTAGAGACTATCTTGACCTCAGAGCGTTAGCCATTCTTTGCCCATCTTATAGGAGGTTTTGGTCCTTCCGTGCCTCTTTCTTTCTCTCCCCCCCGTCCCCCCCATGTTAGAGGTTGTAACAAGATTCAGGTTTCTAAATGCAAAGATTATGTCTTATGTCTTTCTCTTCTGTAGCTTCTTCCCATCTTCCACTTAGCTGGACATAAAGTTAAAAGGTACATCGGGATGGAAAGGAATCCTTTTCCCAAAAAAAGAATCTCACCGCTTCTCATTTGTTCCTAAAACATTCTAATCTCATCTCTCTGATCAATAGTTTCCCAAGTAGTTAAGTCATCAGAATCCCTCAGAAAACTTTTAGAGCTGTTTCCTGGGCCTCCCTCCAGCCCTGCTGAATCAGTCTCTGTGGTTTGAGCCAGGAAATCTGCTTTACAAACTTCCCAAGTGGTTTTTGATGTGCAGCCAGGTTTGGCAGCCAACTGCTCTAAATCCCCATTTACAGTGATTTCTCCTAGCTTTTCCCTCGGACGGCGTCTCCAAAGGCCTTCGGCCCGTGTCAGTTATTAAAATTGACCATCTTGAGATGCCTTCAGAAATACTCCGTACGCTGCTCCCACTGCAGTGCCGGGTGCCACGGGAAGAGAGAAGGACCACAAGAGAGGGACCAAAGGCATTTGCTTTGGTTGCCAGTGGCTCTGTGTTCATAGCAGAAAATACTGAAACCAATACCTTTATGCTGACGGGGCAGGTTGTTGGTTTGTAGTTTGTTTTTAATGTTTAGGTTGGATAGGGAGACAGAGGTTGACTGAGTACCCAGTTTTTTATCTTCACCTATTCTAACTCATCTTGTTCTCAAGGTAGATGGTCTTGCCCCTTGATGTACAGAGAGGAAAGGTCAGAGGGCCAGAATGCCAACCTGCTCTGTTTCCTTCTGCCAGGCCAAGCGAGCAGTGCAGCGGGGAGCCACCGCAGTCATCTTCGATGTGTCTGAAAACCCAGAAGCTATCGACCAGGTAAATCCTCGGACCGTGCCGGCACCGCACCCTCCCGAGAGAAGCCCCGCCTTTGGGTAGCTTGGCCTGTCACAGTCATGTCAGCCTCATCTCAGGGCCTTGGCGTTGTCTGCTGATGGTTGCTGTCCGTGCTTGGACATCATACTCAAGGCCAGACTATGGAGAGGGGTTAAGAGCCAGGAAAGTTGGGATATAGGGGACATTTCCCAAGACCTTCTGGGCCTTCAGTCTGCCCGGTCCAGCCTAGAACCAGCCTCATCCCCAGCCTTGCCGTCTGGGAAGCTCCGAGGCAGTCATGCTTGAGGAGTCGGGTGATTTCCAAACGGGTATTCCGTATTCGTTTCCTCCAGCCTTTCTCTCTCTCTCCTGCTTCTTACAGTAAGCACGTCTTCTAACCGGGAGCGTCTCTTCTTCCTTAGCTAAACCAGGGCCAGGAAGACCCGCTCAAGAGGCCCGTGGTGTACGTGAAGGGCGCAGATGCCATCAAGCTGATGAACATCGTCAACAAGCAGAAAGTGGCTCGAGCAAGGATTCAGCACCGGCCCCCTCGAGTGAGCCTCCGCCCCGGCCACCACGCCCGGCCCCTTCTCTGCTGCCACCTGAGCCTTCATTCCCTTCAGGCTTTGGGCTCTCACTCCTGTCTTCTTTCTGATCTAATGCTGATGCGCCCCAGGTTCCTATCGGTTTAGGTCAATGCTCCTTTAGCGGGGGTTGGGAAAGCCCTACCAGAAATAGCTGATTCGGGCCAGGATCTCCCTGGTCTCTTCCACCCAGTGTTCCCTCTTGGGAAACTCTTTTCTCTCTCCTGTCCCGTCTCCCTCTGAAAGGCTGGCTGAGGAGGATTGAAGGGAAGGAATTCTCAGCACAGAGCTTCCCACGTCTCCTCCTTCCATGTGACCTAGACCCGAGGGAAGAAGCCTGTGCTTCCTTCTTCCGTGGGGTCAATAGCGTTATTAAAACCCCGAACTGATACTGATTCTGGAAAAGTTAGCTGTCAACTGGGATTGAAGTTCATGGTTTGTAGGAGGTTAATGAATAGTCTTTAAGGCTTCCCTTAAGGGTGTCGACACTGCTGACCATGAACTCTTGTCTGGCATCTTCTGCCTAAACTTCTGAAGATTCTAGGAACCTGGGACAGGTGCCCCATATCTGGTTTATTTCCTTCTCACAGATATTGGGATCTTCACTCTAGGATGGTTCTTTTCCGTGCACATCATAGCTGGACACCTGAGGCATTCAGTTAGCAAAATTCTATTCCTATTGGCTCAAGGCAGGTCCTAGATAAGGTGACCTCAAGGTCTGAGGAGGCAGTGAGACGTGAGGAAAAGGTAAGAACTAAAAGTAGAGGGAGTTTGCAGAAGAGCTGACATGCTGGCTTCTTTTTTAAAGGGAAAAAAGAGCACTTTGGTAAATATGACTCATTGTAGTGGAAGCTGATATTTGTGGAAGCAGCGTACAATTTTCTGAGTTGTTGTAAACCATTAATTACATGGTTAGTAATCACTGCTCCCTCAAAACATGACACTCATTCCTTTGTCCCAAAAATGTGATATTTGTGTTTATTTGGAGAAGCCTCTCCTACCGGTTCTAGCGAGCTTTGCACTATTCCGCTGGGAGCTGGGCTTTATGAACTGTCAGGAGACCTGGCTGAGACCGCTGCAGGCCTCCCCCTGGCGACACTGGAGGGTACTACCTGGCCTGAATAGCACCCGGTGTGCCTGTTAGCAGATCCCCAGGTGTTCCCTGCAAATGGGGGGGCTAGGGGGAGTGCACCCCAGTTGCCCCATCCTTATTCCGACTTGAGCCAACACAGCCCGTGCGCCGAACCTCAGGCTGAAGAGAGCGGTGACTCACTGTGTCTGTGTTCTGTTCCAGCAACCCACGGAGTACTTCGACATGGGGATTTTCCTGGCTTTCTTTGTCGTGGTCTCCTTGGTCTGCCTCATCCTCCTTGTCAAAATCAAGCTGAAACAGCGACGCAGTCAGGTAATGCCTCTGAGCAGCCCGTGCACACTGATGCCAGCTGCCCTGCCCGGTCCCAGGGGCCTAGAAATAGCAAAGACAGAAAAGCTAGAGCACAGCTTCCAGCGCTGTGTCTTCTCTGTTCTAAAAGGCCCGGTCCTGCAAAGGCCGAGCATTAGGGGTGTTGCCAGCCAGGCATTTTTCCAAAGAAATGTTTAAATGTTCATGTGGAACCCAGAGCCTTGATCTGGGCACCAGCAGCAGCAATGTCACCCGGGAGCTTGGTAGAAATGCAGGGTCTCAGGCCCCGCCTCAGACCTGCTGAATCTAAGTCGCATCTACCTGGCTTTCCAGGTGATTCTCAATGAACAGAGTAGGCGCTCTGGGGCCCCAGCTGGCACATGGCTGTGTAGGAAGGATTTGGGGGTGGAAGGTGATGAGAGGCTAAGCAGGAATCTTGACTCTCAAATGGGTAGCAGCGTGCTGTCGGGGGAGCGATGGTGGACCTTGGCAAGCAGTCTGTTGAGAGGAGCATCGCCGAGTTCTCAGTAGAACAGTGGCTGGTGTTTGCCCAGCACATCTGATTTACCAAGGGCTGAGCCCTCACGCACACTGTCTCATTTGCCCTCAGAACTTTCTCCAGGGTAAAGGGGAGGAACCCTGGCACAGAGCAGGGTCTTGCAGAGTTGGCCAAGCCCTTGAAGTAGACCTCTGCCGGTCCTTCCCCTGGGGGAGGCCTGGGTTGCTGTCATGGGCACTCAGGAGCCTGGCACATCTGGGCTGTGGCAATCTGGATTTTCAGTGATGTCCCAAATGTCTGCTCTGGCCTGATCGAGACTAGCATTACCCTATCCTGGCTGATCGAGCGCCGAGGCCCTGAGGGTGCCTCCCACTGTTCATACGTGCCAGACCCTAACACGGGCCACACTCTGCCATGCAGAATTCCATGAACAGGCTGGCTGTGCAGGCGCTGGAGAAGATGGAGACCAGGAAGTTCAACTCCAAGAACAAGGGGCGCCGGGAGGGGAGCTGTGGAGCCCTGGACACACTCAGCAGCAGCTCCACGTCCGACTGTGCCATCTGCCTTGAGAAGTACATCGACGGAGAGGTAACGGCAGAGGCTGGGCTCGTGGGGA
>NW_005361573.1:3368155-3369537 GCF_000412655.1 Myotis brandtii
AGCCTCCAAACACTGCGGAGAGCCTGGCATGAAGACTCGCCCTGAGTTTGAGTTTTGGCTTTCACACGAACCCGCGTCCTGGCCTGTCCAGGCCTCAGGCCCACGATCTCTTTAGAGGGAATGACGGTAGTGGTGCTTGCCCGTGCCCGGTGCTGCGGAGCCGTTCCCGGGCCACAGGGGATGGTGACTGGGAGTGGCAGGGTCGTGCTGCTGCTGCTGCTGTCACTGTGGTATTGGGTGGCGGGCCTGGATCGCAGGGTGCACTCCAGGTGGCTGCGTTGCCATGAGGGACGGTACCTTCCATCTTAGTAGCCCTGTTGCCCTCTGCAAACTCCTGTGGTGCCTTTGTGGGGCGGAGCAGTGGGAGGTGGGGGGTGAGCCCTGATGGGAGTGACCGCCTTTCAGAGAAGCGGGTCAGTCATTCTCTGCCAGCGAGGCCGAGTTTGGTGACAGCTTAGAGCAGATCAGGGTCGTGAAATGGGCACCGAGGTATGTGACCAACCCTGCTGCTTCGGTCTTTGCCCTGACCTCTATGTCCCTCTAGCCCTGCTGACTTTGCTTCCTCCACCTTTCCCCAGAGCAAAAGGGGAACCCGAGCAGTGTTTGCGTGGAGACCAGCAACCTCGCACGCAGCCGGCAGCAGAGGGTGATCTTGCCGGTGCACTACCCCGGCCGCGTGCACAGGACCAACGCCATCCCAGCCTACCCCACGAGGACGAGCATGGACTCCCACGGGAACCCCGTCACCCTGCTGACCATGGACCGGCACGGGGAGCAGAGCCTCTACTCACCACAGACCCCCGCCTACATCCGAGGCTACCCACCCCTCCACCAGGACCACACCCTGGCCCCTCACCGCTGTGGCCTGGAGCACCGAGCCTACTCACCGGCCCACCCCTTCCGCAGGCCCAAGTTCAGCGGCCGCAGCTTCTCCAAGGCAGCTTGCTTCTCCCAGTATGAGACCATGTACCAACACTACTACTTCCAGGGCCTCAGCTACCCCGAGCAGGAGGGCCAGGCCCCACCCAGCCTCCTTCCCAGGGGCCCGGCCCGTGCCTTCCCCCCGAGTGGCAGCGGCAGCCTGCTCTTCCCCACCGTGGTGCACATGGCCGCGCCCTCCCACCTGGAGAGCGGCAGCACGTCCAGCTTCAGCTGCTACCACGGCCACCGCTCCGTGTGCAGTGGCTACCTGGCCGACTGCCCCGGCAGCGACAGCAGCAGCAGCAGCTCCGGCCAGTGCCACTGCTCCTCCAGCGACTCGGTGGTGGACTGCACTGAGGTCAGCAATCAGGGCGTGTACGGGAGCTGCTCCACCTTCCGCAGCTCTCTCAGCAGCGACTATGACCCCTTCATCTATCGCAGCCGGAGCCCCTGTCGCGCCA
>NW_005361573.1:3369853-3385287 GCF_000412655.1 Myotis brandtii
CCCCCGCCACCCGAGGAGCTCCCAGCAGCCCACAGTCAAGGTGCTGGGCGGGGAGAGCCTTGGCCGGGCCCTGCCTCTCCCTCCGGGGACCAGCTGTCCACCTGCAGCCTGGAGATGAACTACAGCAGCAACTCCTCCCTGGAGCACAGGGGGCCCAACAGCTCTACCTCAGAAGTGGGGCTCGAGGCTTCTGGGGCCGCCCCAGACCTCAGGAGGACCTGGAAGGGGAGCCGCGAGGGGCCGTCGTGTGCCTGCTGCTGCGAGCCCCAGCCCTCCGCACTGGAGCCCAGCGGGGGAGTGGCTGGGGGCAGCACCTTATTCCTGGGCGCCCCCCTCTGTGAGGGCTGTGGCCCCACAGGTGTGGAGTCCCAGCCGGGAGGTTCCCAGGGCCTGTGTGGCCTTCACCCAGACCATTTGCCCAGGACAGATGGGGTGAAATATGAGGGCCTGCCCTGCTGCTTCTATGAAGAGAAGCAGGTGGCCCACGGCGGCGGAGGGGGCAGCGGCTGCTACACTGAGGACTGCTCGGTGAGCGTGCAGTACACGCTTGCCCAAGAGCCCCCGCCCAGCTGCCACCCGGGGGCCCGGGACTTGAGCCAGCGCATCCCCATCATTCCAGAGGATGTGGACTGTGACTTGGGCCTGCCCTCGGACTGCCAAGGGACCCGTGGCCTCAGCCCCTGGGGTGGGACGCTGGGCCCCAACACCCTGCAGCCCCACAGGAGCCTGGGAGCAGCCCAGGAAGAAGAGCGGGTTCTGTGCTACCAGCCCCGGGCACCGCTGCCACCTGTCCGCCCTCCGGAGGAGGCAGGGGCCACCCGGGCCAGCTTCCCCAGTGCTTCCCAGGACACTCAGGAGTCCAGCGCCACGGCCGCTGAGGCTGCAGGTGAGAGCAGGTGACAGCGGGCCGGAGCCGGGGTCCTCTTCTCTCTCCGCGGTCATGTTCTAAGGGCTCTCTTTGTGTCGTTGACTTGAAACACCATCTGTACCTGGCAACTTCCAGTGTTACTCCCCAACTCAGCCCTTCCCTGGGTGCCAGACCCATTGGGCCCTTTGCTTCCATAATTTCTCCCCCTGGATGCCACGCAAGCACCCCCACCTGTCAGGTCCACAGCAGCCTCTCAAATTTCTCCTGCACCCCCTCCTCCAACGTTCCCCACCCAAAACCCCAGCACCATCTAACCCTGGGCCCACCCTGCCCCTCACACTTGTGTCCTGGGCTTCTCAACCTGTGAGAATTGTCCAGAAAATTGAATTCCCAGAAAAATGAAACTTAGCAAAAGACATGTCAAATCCAAGTCCAGAATTCTTATTAGATTCAGCTGACATCATCAGATTGCTATAAAGTTCCCAAACATTCTGTCTCGGTAAGAAACAGTGCGATCCAGCACCTTTGTGTGGTCTCCTGTCATGGGTCTTGCCTTCTCTTCCACCTGGGAGCTGAAGTGGTCTTTGTTTGTTTGTTTTTTCTTCTTTGTTTTTTATAAATTTATTTTATTTTATTTTTAAATATATTTTTATTGATTTTTTTTTACAGAGAGGAAGGGAGAGGGATAGAGAGTTAGAAACATCGATCAGCTGCCTCCTGCACACCCCCTACTGGGGATGTGCCCGCAACCAAGATACTTGCCATGCCCTTGACCAGAATCGAACCTGGGACCCTTCAGTCAGCAGGCCAACGCTCTATCCACTGAGCCAAACCAGTTAGGGCTATAAATTTATTTTTATTTTTTGAGAGAGAGAGAGAGAAACATCAATCTGTTGTTCCACTTCCTTATGCATTCATTGGTTGCTTCTGTGTGTGCCCTGACCGGAGATCAAGCCTGCAACCTTGGTGTATTGGGATTGTACTCGAACCAACTGAGCAACCCAGCCAGGGGCAAAGTGTTCTTTTTTGAACATAAGTCTATGTATTTGCACTAGAAAACCTTTAATGACTTGCATGCCCTTTGGAATTTTGAAAAGGTAGCCCCCCTGTGGCCGCTATCCTGTTCCTCCAACATTCCTCCAGCTCATTCTAGCCTCCAGACCGCTCTGCTGCTGCTCCCCCAGATCTCAGTTTAAATGACTCCCTCCAGCTACCTCTGAGGTTACCTCACACCCTGTGTCCTTTCCAGGTGATCACAACCCAAAATCACTTTGTTTTGAGGCCTGTAAGCTTATGAGAGGGTGAGGGGGTGTCTTCTCCCCTCCCTGCTCTCCCCAGTGCCTGCAACAGTGTCTGGTGCACATCTTCTGAACATTGTGTTTTCATGCTACCTAAGGGCTTCCAGAAGGTTCTGTAGGTCCAGATGAGGGAGGCTGGCTCTCTAGGAGACACCTGTGCTCGGCACAGCATGAGGAGCTCTGCTTAAGCCTTTTGCCGTATGCACAGTCCGTCCAGTGCTGTGAGCTGTCACTTCTGAGAGCCGGCCCCGTGCTGGGGATGGGCAGCCAAGTCCCTTGTCCCTGTGCATTGTGCCCGAGGCCTGCAGCGCCGGCTCCTCCCTGACGGCTCTTCTCTCTCTCCCAGGACAGAGGTCTCGCCCAGCAGACAGCGGCGGCACGGGAGCCTGAGCCCGGAAGGAACTCTGTGGAAATGGGAACTGTACGGAGACTCCAAACTCTGACTTCTTCAGAAAAAAAAAATAATTTTTTTTTTTTTTTAGCTCTGACAAACACACAAAAGTGGTAATAAAGAGAGCCCTCCTTCTCAACCCAAAATGTGAGCCCCTTTAAAGTGTGTGTGCTTGGGGTTCCGAGGTGTGTGGGATTGAGTTCTCGGCTTTGTTTTTTAAGATATTTTATGTAAATGTAAAAAGTTATTTAAATATATATATTTTAAAGAACTCTAACCGCCAACTTTTGCTGAAAGAAAAAAAAAAAAAGTCACTGCTGCGTTAATTGAACCACATCATGTGTAGATACTGTTGTCTCCTTGGAGGGAGCTCAGGCCTTTGAAAAGCTCAGGGCTACACCTGCCTTAGAAAATGAACCAGAAACTTGAAGTAAAGCTCGTCGATATGGGTACAAACTCTGAGGAACGATGCAATGCTGCCTCTTTTCTCGTGGCAAATCCCAGTGTACAAATCATCAGGTCTCCGAAGCCATATTCCTCCAGCCCACCTTAGGCAGCTGCTGGAAACCGCTGGGCAGGGGGTAGGAGGTCGGCAGTACCAGGGAGTGGGGCCAGGCCGTTGCCGCAGAAGCCCCGGGTGCGACAGGGACGATTCTGCCCAGTGCCCTCAGTCTGTCCCCTGGAATCATCCCGAGGGAAAGGGCCAAGTTCACAGTCATGATCTCGGGCTCCCTGCTACCCACCGGCTGCAGAAAGGGATCGAGGGGGTGTGCGGGGACCAGCACCCAGGAGGAATGTAGTTTGCGGCTTTGGTGTCTGAAGGGGCTGGGGACCGAGAATGCGATGGAGCTGCTGTGTCCTAGGGCTGCCTTCCTGGGGGGCCGCGTGGCCAGGACCCCATCGGGGCTACACTAAGCTCTGAATGATACGGTTCCCATCCATCTCCCTACGGAAGCGCCGCTTCAGGGTTATTCAGCCCTCTGCCCGTGGCTGAAGTTGCTCACCTCGCCTGCAAATGTCTACTATCCTTTCTACCTAATGCACTATTACGTATTGGTTCTCCATGAGACAGAGAGAGAAAGAGACTATCAGATAGTTTAGACCCAAAGGGTAGGTTTTTGTATATTTTTCCAGCCTTTCGTTGTTGTTTTTTAAAAGAGGGAGGGAGAGCTTAAAAACCCAACCCATTTTTAAAAAGATGTTTCCATTATAAAGGGGAGAATCTATTTAAAGCTATTTCAGATCAGGGATTGACTGTCATCCTTTTTGTCCAATGTATTTCTTGTCCTTAAAAAAAACAAAGCAAAACTATTTTTAGGAGAAACTAATCACATTAGCCCCGCGTTCACTAACTCTTTGGTCACTTGTTTACTCACTTACTCGGCAGATAGTTGGTGCCACCTGAAAAGCTCCTTTGTGAAATAGATACCCTGGGAGCTGGCCCCTGTAGGTGGGGAACTAGAGGCCATCCTGGTTGCCAGGAGACTGTGATGACTCCTCTCCAGTTAGGCTCTGGGGTCCAGACCAGAACATTTTGAATGAGAATCTCACTGTATCAGAATCCCTTTTTCTTAAAATCCTCAGCCTGTGATGAGGAAACGTACTTAACTCCAAGCCAGGATTTGACAAGCCAGGAAATGCCAGCGTCAAATGATGGAGCCATTTGCCATTTAGGAACTCACCCATTTGCCATTTGGTGAGATTTGTCCTCCAGCCTCGAAGGTGCAGTCCCTTGCGGGGGTTGCTCCCCGCGGGCCTGTGCCCAGCACACCTGTTGGCGAGGGTGTGAGAAGCGCCAGAGCTGTTGACATGTGATCTGGGCCGCCTTTATTTCTCGGGCCAGGACCAGCAGCTGCTGAGGACAACAGCTTGCATTACGTGGTTTTGGGGCGAGGGGGGGTGGGGTGAGGGGATGGCTTTTAACATGAACTGCAAAAAGCAGCTCCTCATGGTTGAGATTTTTGTTGTTGTTGTTTGTGGTTTTGTTTTTAAATGCCTTTGAGTGCGTATTATCTTCCTTGTCTGAAATCATACCCCCAGAGTGGCTAAAGCCCCAGCTGGAAAAAAAAAACAAAACAACCACTCCTCAGAGCCTTAAGCAATGAATAGATGAGTAAAAAATGTGGCTTCCACGGGGCTTATTCAAATAAATGTGTCCAATTCTTCACTTGAAAGAACAGTAACTACAGATGGCGAAAGAAGCACATTTCATGTTGGTAGTTTGCAGGGTGGTAGAGACAGAAAAATGAAATTTTGAAACTTTTCAGTATCAGCCACTGTCTTAAATTTGTGTTGGCCTATCCAACGGGCAGGGCACCAGAATCAAGGAACCAACGAGAGTATTGCCTCACCATTGAAATCAAAACATCTTCTGTGAAGTTGTAAGACTCCGCTACTGATAAAGTACCGTTTTCAGTGATCCCTCCGTGGTGTGTGGGGCTGACGGAGCTGTGGAAACTGGGGGGCATCACATTTTCCATTGAGCACATCTGCCCCCACCCCCCACCCCTGCCAGGGTGTGACCTTTGGGTTTGGTTCCATGGCCCAACCCTTGTGTGACAGCGGATGTAAACTGAAGAGGCCTAGAACCAGTTCACATGGGGGTGGGGAGGGGGGAGGGTTGGGAGTTCTGATCAGCAAGGTACCTCTTTGCAGACACAGCCCCAGTACGCAGGTTCAACTCAGCCTCTTCCCCTCGCCTTTGAACCCAAGCCATTTGTTAAAGCCCCACCTGCTGTCCCACTGCTCAGACCCTCCCTTTTGTGCTGCTAGTTTCTACTCAAAAGTTCCTGCAGGACTAATGCTTTTAAAATGAGGTCTAAAAGATAATGACTAATCAAGAGTACTATTTTTTAAACAGAACTGCCTTTTTCTATTCTTTATATAAACTCTATTGTGTTGGGTCTAACAAGGCACTATTTTAAAATGTGTGTTGTTGTTTTTTTTAAATTTTCTCCCATAGCACTTAAAAGATATTTTGTAAAGACTTTGCTGTAAAGATTTTGTAATAAAACGGTCTAAGGGCTCCTTCTCCAACATTACCATTTTTTAAAAATGTTTTAAAAGGCTAGAAAACAACTTATGTATATTCTGTATATGTATAGCAGCACATTTCATTTATGGAAATATGTTCTCAGAATATTTATTTACTAATATATTTATCTTAAGCCATGTCTTATGTTGAGAGTGTGACATTGTTGGAATAATCATTGAAAATGACTAACATGAGGCCCTGTAAATACATGATAATTGCACACAGATTTTACATATTTGCCGACCAAAAATGATTTAAAACAAGTTGTAGTCTTCTATGGTTTTGTAACAAATTGTACAAATGACTGTAAAAAAAAAATACAATTTTATCAAGTACATGTTCTATGTTGTCATCGCTCTGTTGGGTAAAGGTCTACACATTCCACAAAGGAGAGGTTTGCATGAAGCAGTGCCTTTTTTGATGGTTTTTGTTTTTGTTTTTTTTTGTTAATCCTCACCCGAGGATATTTTTAGGGAGAGTGGAAGAGAGAGGGAAAGACAGAGAAACATGGATGTGACTCACATCGATTGGTTGCTTCCTAAAGGAGGCCCAACCAGGGCCCGGGCCAGGGAAGAGTCTGCAACCAAGGTACGTGCCCTTGACCAGAATCGAACCCAGGACCCTTTGGCCCACAGGCCAATGCTCTATCCACTGGGCCAAACCGGCTAGGGCTGAAGCAGTGCCTTTAACTTCAGCTTGCTCGTGGGAGCACCCATATCATTTCCTCTTTGGTTAACATAGCGTTCAGGTTATTGGGGATTTCGGTGGCATCATGGGGTTATGTCCTTGAGGTGATGGTAGTTTTTCTGCTCTTCCCTGTGGAGGGTGAGAGGGAGGGACATGATGGTCAATCCTAGCAGTCCTCTTTTTAAAAGTTGGGAACATAGGCTGGATATACCAGTAGACCATCGGCTTTCTCTGCCAGGATCTTTCCTACCTGGAAGACAGAGACCCTCAAACCCCAAGGGAAAGGGGCTTGGAGGGAAAAAAGCCCCAAGCACCTAGCCCTCAAAATTACCTGCTCATGAGAGTGGAGGGGAAATGAATCTTGTACCCATTTGTCACGTTTCCGGGGAGGGTGGTTACTAACTTGGGGCGCACTCGGAGATGACCGGAAAGGTGCAAAGTGGTGTTTATTGTTTAGACATCTAGCAGAGAATAGCCTCATCTGTGCGATCCTGTTTCTATTTCTCCCTCTTTAACCTGGGCCACTTCTTGGGCACAGGCTCCTTGTCGACCTCCAGCCACATCCTGACGGGCAACGAGTCCCTCTGAGCACCTTCAGGGGTGGCAGCCTGGCTGCACAGAGCCTCCCAGAGCTTCTGTTTGATGGCCTTGCCCAGCTCCAAGCTGTACCTCTTGGGGGTCCCCGAAGGGTTCCACAGCATCGGCTCGACCACAGCATGGTACAGAGCCCGGTAACCCTCTGTGGGCAGGCCGTGGATGGTTAGCATGTCTGACAACTGTTGTCTCTTCCTGGCTTCAGGAAGCAACGCCTGGCCCTTCCAGGCTGCTGTCCCCGCGTCCCTGCGTAGCGCTTGGGTGGCGGCCACATGTTCGGCATATCTGCTCTCAAGATCTTGGCTGACTGTTACTTTTTCCTCCTTTGAACTTTCTTTACTCTGGCCAGGAAGAAAGCAGAGAAGTCAAAGCTAAAACTTGAGAAGGGAGCTCAGAATAATTATCTGGGATTTGTGTCCCAGAGTCTTGGTTACAGCCACAACCAACATTCGTCTAGTAGTGTGTGCGAGCTTACTGAATTCCTCCGTGTATACCACTGCGTGCGTCCCCCCCGGAACCCTGTAAGGTCGGCAAGAGACAGCTTTAAAGGCAAGGGAGCGGGAATTGGTTTGCCCAAGGCCACACAGCTAGAAAGTTAATAACCACAGTTGTTGTCTACTGAATGCCACAACAGGATCCTAGGCATTTAGCCTGTGCCAGGCTCTGTTCAAAAGCCCTTTGCACGTATTTACTCATTTAATCCTCACGAAACCCTATGAGGAAAGAGCTATTACCCCTCATTTTGTAGACGACAAAAACCAAGGCAGAAAGAGGCCAAGCCCACTGTTGTCCTGAATTATAGTCAAAGCTGGGATTTGAACCCGACAGCCTAGCTCCAGGGCGCGTGCTGAGCTGCGCTGGCCACCAGGAGAGATGGAGGTGGATTCAGGTCAGGCCTCTAGATGCCGAGTCCTCCATGGATGTTCATAGCCGGGCCTTGGTCACCTCTGCATGACCAGCGTGTGTTCTCTACACGTATCCCGGCCTTTCCCGTTCTTTTTGTCCCTTCATGTCCAGCACCTTTCATCTGTGTTTATAAGAGCTACTTCGCGCTCCTATAGATAGTCAATCCTAGCAGGCAGGGTGTAAATATCATGCCCCCAGAGCTGGTGCTCTCTCCATTATACCTCACTGCTGCTGCCCACCCACCCTCTACCCTCACCCCCTCAATCCTGTCTTCAACTTTAGGATCTCCTTTGCTTCATAAAAACCTTTTTTTAAAAAAATACTTTTTTAATTGATTTCAGAGAGGAAGGGAGGGAGAGAGAGAGAGAGAAACATCAATGATGAGAGAGAATCATCGATCGGCTGCCTCCTGCACGCCCCTGACTGGAGATGGAGCTCGAAACCCGGCATGTGTCTGACACAAATCGAACTGTGACCTCCTGGTTCATAGGTCGACGATCAACCCCTGAGCCACACCGGCCCGGCTCATATAAACCTCTTAAGTGTTCAGTGTCTTCTAGCTGACATCTCCCTGTCCCCACCCCATCACATTTTGTCCACCGCCAGCCATCATCTACCTCGTTGTTGCTTCCTGCAGGCCTCCTGCGCCTCGGCGAGCCCGGCTGCTGTCCGAGGGGCTGCTTGCTCTGGGAGCTGATGGAGTTCCTCATCCTGCCCCGCCGAGTGGATTTCGTTGCTGAATCGTCCTTGGGCTCTACTAGCTTCGACGGTTTTGCTTCCCCAAACTTGCATGGTACCGGGCAGCACTGATCCTTCAGTCGTCGCCTGAGCACCAGCTTAACCAGGGAGAGCGAACTGGTAATGAACGGATTCTTGACAACTTCCCAGGAAGAGGTGGTACCTGGTGCTGGGGCACTGATGGTCCGCTTTGCACATGTCCTGGGCGTCCAGATGTTGGTGAGAGCTGGGGAGTCCACATAGCAGTCCTGAAGCCTGCTGTTCAGTAAGATAGACTGCCGGAGTCCGTAGGTGGGGATGCTGGGGTCTCGCCTCACGTAGATTGGATGCTAGAATTATAAGGAGGGGGAGAGGGAACAAAAAAGACCAGTCCTCAAGCAGAGACCAGAAGGTCTACTTTGGAGGCAAAGTATTCACATCTGTTTCTTCCACACCTGTCTTAGAAATCGTTCTACACATCCTCTCTCCTTCTCCCCAAAGCCTTTTGTCCCAGGGTCACGGGGACAGTCCGCCTCTCAAAGAACATCGCATGCTTGGGCCGGAAGTGGAAGGGCAGGGAGCTTTACAAGGAACCAAAGACAGTTCCCATCTCCTGGAAAGCTAAGGGGAGCCGTGGTAGGAAAAGGATGGGCGATAGG
The DNA here is from genome assembly GCF_000412655.1 of Myotis brandtii. Classification (NCBI taxonomy): domain Eukaryota; kingdom Metazoa; phylum Chordata; class Mammalia; order Chiroptera; family Vespertilionidae; genus Myotis; species Myotis brandtii. Next base: position 3,379,008 of record NW_005361573.1, read on the forward strand.
ATCACTTCCGATTCCTGTAGGACCTGTAGTGACTCCTCAGCCAGGTCAAGTCCTGCCAAACCCTGAACACTTTCTAACCAGGAGGCCAGGAGCCAAGAAAAGCTGCGAACCAGGGACACACACTCTGGGGTCCATAAAGGCAAAGGCACAATGTAAATGATGCCTCTATTTCCTGGGACCAGCCCAGAACAAGAGAATAATCTGGATAGATCAGAATCCCTCATGGAGAGAAACCTGGCTTTCTAAGAAAGGTCATCTATAAGAACATTAAATCACCTTACCATATTTCGGTTGCCTTAAATTTTATTTTAGCAAGGGGAAAGAAATATGTATTTTCTTTTCCTTTTCTCTCTCTCTCTCTCTCTTTGTTTTTGTTTTGTTGGGATCTATCGAATCACCTATCTTTCTCTGCCTCAGTCACGTATGGGCAAATTGCAGTTTGCTTAGGGTTTGGCTTACATGCAGGCAGGTTTGAGCCATTATCTCTAGTATTTGTGATGTCACTTTGTTTTGTGATGTGGGTGTGGGTGGGTGTTACATCATCAAATTTTATAGTGAAATTAAGTTGGAAGGAGTTCTATTTTATTGTCTCCCCAGCCCCAGGAACTTCTGAAGTCCTCATTTCCCCCCCAAATGGCTCGGGTGAATTCGGAAGGTCCTCGCATTCTGAAGGAGTGGACGCTTTGCACGCCACGCAGTCAGAAATGCAGAGCGGATTGTAGGTCCAGGGAGGGAGGTGCATTCTTCCACGTGCAGAAGTGCCCTCCTTCTGCACATAAAGAAGGTACTGTTGAATCCTCCGCGTGGCTGCCAAGGTTAGGGACCAGAAACGAAAGAACACGTTCCTGCAGCCCTGGGCACCTCTCTCTCTCGGTGTCTCTCCCCGGGAGACTACACGGGTTTCTGGAATGTGGTTTTATTTTACATCCCATGGCAAATGCCGTAATTAGAGCTGTTAGCAGTGTCAAGGGCTTGAAACGAGAACAAAGACGCCTCTTCCTGGGAACTCTTGGGCAATGCCTCGCTCCTTATCAGGTGCTCGTCCTGATGGTGGTTTTGATTTTTTTTTTTTCATACACAAAATGCCCAAGGAGGCTCCCTCCCCCGGGGGCAGGAGAGCGGAATGATGGAAAAACAGAGTGTGAGTCTGGCAGGCGTTCCTGGAATCGCATGTGTTGCCCGTTTGATTTTTTTTCTTTCTTTTTTTTTTTTCGAGTGTTGTCCCTGGAGTGAATCAAAGTCTGCAGGCAGACCGCACCGCAGGCCGTGGTAGAACCACCTCCAGGTGGACCCACAGACGCGGGAGGACAATGGGGCCCATTCAGCCGCGAGCCCTGGCCTCACCTCCGGAGAGGTGGGTCAGTTTTAGAGCAGGGCGTTGGAAAGGGTTTGTCTTCGGGAAGGGTTTGCGTATGTCTGGAGACGGGGCAGGCAAGCATCCGAATCCCAGAGAGGCGGCACCAGGCTCTTGGGCTACTGTCTGCCTTTGCTCTGCAAGGTGGAGGGGACAGAAGGGGAAAGTCGGGCCAGAAAGGCATCCTGGGGGTAGCTCTTCTGTTTCTCTTCTTCCCATTCATCTGTTGTACTTACTTTCCTAGGTCTTGCCCTCAGTGACCAAGTGGCATTGCTCTGGCTCCGAGGGGCGCTCTATATCTCCTGCTTCTGGCCACATGGACGGCGGCTGAGACTCTTCAAATTCCAGAAAATTCTGCCTTCTCTCCCTTCAATAGACTGTACCCCAACAAGAAACCCTGACGTTCCTTGGAACTAACCCAGCGTCATTTGGCCTGTGCTGTTTCTCCTACGTCAGTAAAATCTGTATTTATTGAAGGCCTACTGTAGGCCAAGCACTGTTTTAGACACTTTACAAGCGTCATCCCCTGAAATGACACCAACGGTCTTATGAATTTGGACACTGTTGCCATCCCTACTTGACAGTTGAAGAAACGTAGGCACACACTGCTCAGGAACCATGCCCCACAGCTGGTAACCAACAACAACAGCTGGACGCAACCAAGCTGTACACCACTCCACCCTTGCTCTTCCCCAGCTATTACTGGTCGGCCCGTCCACGTACCACACCTGCGCCCAGTTCTAGTCCTACCTGGCCTTGTCAGGAGACTTCCTCTGGGCTCAGGAGTTGGTCTGTCGGAGTTGACATCCCAGATCCATCTCTCTTTGGGCAAGTGAATTCACATCTCTGAACCTTATTTGCCTCATCTGTGAAATGGGGTAGCAAATCGTGCCTCCTCCAGGACCACTGGGAGGATGAAATGGGACTATGCATGTGAAGCCCTTGGTATGGCTCTTGGTGCATAACAAGCGCTCAACAAGTCATGTTCTTATTAACAGTATTAATACTGTGGCCCATTCCCCCGTCTGACTCTTTCTTGAGCCCCTGCTGCCCAGGGTCTGAGTGACATAACCCAGTATTTGATATGGACTTCATCTCAGGTCCTTCCTGTGCATCCATCTGGTCTATGAGGACAAGCAATGGGCCTCTTGAAGTGGAAGGATTCTGATCTGGCTTGCGTCTCCCCACATTTCTCTTCCTATGATCCATCTTCACTAAGCATTGGTCAGACTCATCGACCTCACAGAAGTGGGATAGTTGCAGGAGGTACATGTCTCCCTGGTGGTGGGAGTGATTCATGCTTCATTCGACGGAAAGGGAAGTGGGTACCCGAGGATACGCGAAGGAAAGTGACTAGTCTGTGATAGCGATTGTTCCATCCAAGGTTGTTCAGAATTACAAAGTCAAGATGGAAAGACTCTTTGGTTCGGGGTCCTGACACCATGGCCAGAGTTTCCACTGTTGGTGCCAACCCTTGATTCTCGAACCTGGGGTTGAGGCACTAGGGCTTCCATATTGCTCAGCGGCCTGTTCCTCAGTTTGACTCACCACTGAACCTTTTTTATTCTGCTGAGCTCAGTCTAAATAACTTTTATTTTCCACCCATCATTTGGAGCTGTGCTTCCTGACATCTCTAAACCACCGCTTCTATTTGGAAACACATCTGCCCTTCTTTGATGCGTAGCCAAGCTCTCCTCACTGTATTTTTAGCTCCTATAATGTTTCGTCTTTCTTTTTTTCCTTTCCGACAACCTTTCTCCTCTTTAATTTCTCTTAGCTCCTCTTCTTTTGCTGGAGGATCCATGAATAAAGAAGAAATGGAGCCAGTTTAGATGAATTCTTGTCTTTCCCCTTCTTGCCCAACTCCCAAATTCTAGTGGAATTGAGTTGTTTTTAATCTTCTCAGAAGATGTTTTGATTTTAACACCCAAGCAGTAAACTTCCACACCCATATGGGAACATATCTGAGGTTTGTGATGTAGAAGGTTTGGGGAAAAAGAGAAAAACTTTGGATGAGAGAATTTGCAAAGATTCCTGAACCATGATGCAAACTCCGAGGACCAGTGATTTAGACCACATGTGCTGAGTACGCACCCATCATGGGCCAAGCATACGAAATCAGGGCACCCTGCCCGCCCTGCTACCCCTTCTCACCTGGCTCACGGTCACCTGGATGTCCCACAGACACCTCTAACTCATTATGTTCAAACCAAATTCTCTCTCCCTTCACATCCATCAGAACAGCAAACTACTACTTCTCTTGAATTTTCCATCACTAGTTGCCTGGCCCAGAGACCTGGGAGACAGGATCAGTAACAGTTCTGTACTGAGCTGAGCCTGGGCCTAAAGGAAAATCAGAAATCTATATCCTGCTTTTACTTAAAAATTTAATATTTTGTTCATCTTGAATTTTGGGTCATTCATTTAGATTTTTAAATATATTAAATTAAAACTGTTTATTAAGTAGATTCAATATATTTTAAAACCCGTTATAGGATATTTATTTCTTTATCTTGATTATTGAATTTTTGGGGCTTTCTGAAATTTTGTGCCTCAGCTGAACGCCTCACTCACCTCTCACCCTCATCTTGGCCATGGACCACTCAGTAAACACATGTCGCCAGGACCCTATAAGGACAAGCCAATTCACCATGGCGACTAGGAGCATAGTCCTGTAGTCCTTACTGCCTGGGTTCGAAGCCCAGCTCCACTGCTGTATGACCTGTGGATGAACCATTTAACGTCCCTGTCTGAAGGGAATGGTAAGGGTGCCTCCTCCATAGGGGCTATTGGGAGGATTGTGTGAAATGCAATGCCAAACACTGCACCCTACCTAGTCGAGTCCTCAGTAAATGTTTGCTATGGTTGTTATTATTATAATCAGGCTCCCCATCCAGTGCTCGCTTTGCAACATGACTGCCCTGTGAGCAGAAGTCACCCCAAGTGGAGTTTCAAAGATACTAGGATCATCCAAATGCGACCAGCTGAGATATCTGTTTCTTTTGTTTGTTGGTTTTTAACCCTCACTCAACGATATGTTTATTGTTTTTTGAGAGAGAAAGAGAGAGAGATTGATGTGAGAGAGAAACATCAATTGGTTGCCTCTCATGCATGCCCAGACTGGGGATCGAACCCACAACCTAGGTATGTGCCCTGACCGGGAATCGAACCCGCAACCTTTTGATGTATGGGATGATGCTCCAACCAACCGAGCCACCCGACCAGAGCTCTCCCAGCTTCTTGGCAAATCCAGCCGCCCACAGAGGAATCCAAGGGTCCAACTGCAGAACACAGGAGGCAAACAGACCACCAACACCACCTTCCTGAAGGCCCAGGGGCTACAGCCCGTGTCCTCACTCTCTCCATGAAATAAAGCTGCTCACCGACCAAGGCATGTGAAGCACTGAAATGAATCTCTGAGACTGCTCCTTGGCTCCTTGCCGGACCGCATAGCTGAGCAAAAGACCTTGAGCCATTAAGTGCCCTGACCTAGACTGGCTCGGCTGTATTTTTGTATTTTTAGCGCTGTTTCCATCACCTGTGCTGGGCTTTACGCTGGAAAAGAGAGGAGGGAGGCCTGGAGAAGGCATGAGGGATGTTTCTCATAGCAGCCAGTGGGGGCAGGGGCTTGCACACTATTTCTGAATTCTGTTGCACAAGCCAGATCCACGGGCATGCAACCTGGGTAGGGACATAGGTCCCCGAACTTAGAAGGGCCCCACACTTGGTATAATGCCCTGTGGTTGCCATCTTAAAATTCCTGGTCACTCTGAACAAGGGGACCCCCCCACACACATTTTCATTTCTCACTGGGCCCTGCAAATCACACAGCCCTTTCAGTCTGTACACAAAACCAAGACAGCCAGACACAAGAGGTGGCTGGTACCCACACAGCAGGGTACCTTCCCAGAGGGGGCCAGACCAGGCCAAAGCTACTGTCATGAGGCATGAATCCCCAGACTTGGGCCAAATAAACCTTACTTTGCACCTCCTGTCTGCCCCTTCCTACGTGCTCCTCAAAGACTGGGATGGGATGCGAAAGACTTGTAAACTGTAGAGCCGTGTCCTGCTTCGCTAAAACCCCAGCTCTCTTCTTAAACTAGTCCACCCATCGTTCGTTCTCTGCCAACATCGCTTTCTTGGCTCTGTAGTACTTTCTGTTCTCTGAGATCCACCTTATTTTCATGCTGGGTGACGGGCCCCCTCCCTTCCCTTAGAATTGTAAATTTGTGCTGTGTCTGCTGTTGGCCTGTCCCTCACTGGATATTTTTAAAGCCATTAAATGTATTGAGGTACCAGTGGTTCGTAGCATCAGCTTCAGGTGTACAATGTTACATTTCCTTACCTGTGGGCTCTATTCCGCACTCACCACCCCAAGTTTACTTTCCTTCCGTTTCTCTTCGCCTCTTGGCTGAGTATTTGTGGGATGGAGGGAGGTTCACCTGTATTGAGTGCTTTACTCTCTGCTGACGGGTTCACCTGCATCTTCTCATTTAATTCTCCTTCCACGTGTCCGGCCTGCGCCTGCAAGGGCATGATAGAGGTAGAGCTCCCAGGTCCTGCCAGAGGAGGAGGCGTTGGAAGTGGCAAGGGCCCACATGGGGAAGAGAGGGTGAGCGCCAGGTGGGATGGGGAGGGTGTGTCCTCCGGGGACCAGGTGTCGCTGGGTGGGGGGTGTCCCCCTGCTCCATCAGGGAGCCCGGAGGATTCCTGAACTCGGGAATGCCACCGTGAAGACAATGACGGAACAAGATTCTTCTTGCCGCAGCTCTGGGTCATGTGGGTGGAAAGGGACTGAGCTTGAGAGGCCTCGTGGGAGGTAGCTGCGCCTTTGAGGCCCAGCCCTGGGAACAGCTTGGGGAGAGGGCGGGGGGTGGGGTGGAAAGGGGACCCTGGGAGGGGGTGAGGGGGCCGGTGCACCGAAAG
>NW_005361573.1:3385629-3386438 GCF_000412655.1 Myotis brandtii
ATCCTCGCCCCAGCCACGCCTGCACCTCTGCGCGTCGGGCACCCGCTGCCTTTGCTTCGCTGTCACCTACTATCGTGAAGGCCTTTTATGAGGCCCGTTTTGCAGACGACTGAGGCCCAGACGGAGTAGGAAACTGGCCTCAGTGGACAAAGGATGTGCGATAGGATTAGGAACCGGGCTCGGTGTGCTGCTTCTGTAGCTGCAAGAATGGGGGTGGTGAGAGGAACCCAGCATTTCCCAAGCTCCTACTGTGCGCGGGTAAAAAGTTTCCACCGCTGTGGGAGCAGTTGCTGTCAACGCCCCCGTTTCACAGGCGAGGAAATGGGGAACAAGGGAGCTGTTTTCCCTTGAATGTCGCCCAGGGTAACAGGTGACCGGATGGGGACTGGACTGAACAGGCACCGGCTGCCTCCACTGCACCCTTAAAAAATATATATATATATTTTTTATTTTTATTTTTTACAGAGAGGAAGGGAGAGGGATAGAGAGTTAGAAACATCGATGAGAAACATCGATTCAGCTGCCTCCTTCACACTCCCTTCTGGGGGTGTGCCCACAACCACTATACATGCCCTTGACCGGAATCGAACCCGGGACCCTTCAGTCCACAGGCTGACGCTCTATCCACTGAGCCAAACCGGTTAGGGCTGCACCCTTTTCTTAACCACGACGGTGAGCCAAGCAGGGGAGAGCGGTTTGCAAACGGCTGTTCTGATTATTCTCCCCGTGGTTGTGCCTGCGTTTGGGTCACCACCCGAGTGAGGGTGGACCCGGGGTCACGGGGCGCCCAGCCCGCTCCAGCCCGGCCA
>NW_005361573.1:3387469-3417264 GCF_000412655.1 Myotis brandtii
TCGACTTGCGGGCTCTGCAGGTCGCAGGTCCCGGGAGGACCCGCTGTTCGCCGCCCGAGCGCCCCCTCGCTGCCCCCCCGGCCGCTTTGAACTTCCCGGTGACTCAGGTGCCGGCCCAGCTCAGAGAGAGGAAGGAAGGGAGGGAGGAAGGAAGGGGTGATGATGGGACACGGCTCCCCTGCAGAGCTTAGGGGTGCGATGCAGAGTCCCGTGTCCCGGGTGGCCCCCTACTTTGAACAGGGTCACCGCCCCCCAGGCCGAGGCCGACGCCGAGGCCAGGTCTCCCCGAAGTGGGGCCCCGGACCGGGATGGAAGCTGGGACGCTGCTCCACACACACCCTTCTGTGCAGCAGGACCCTCTCCACGCTGAGAGGCGAGAGGGCGTTGTCTGGCCCGGTTCCGTGCAGCAGAACCCTCTCCACGTTGGGGAGAGGCGAGAGGGCGTTGTCCGGCCCGGTTGGTTGCATTTCGCTGCAGGTTGTCTGGGCGTTGAGACTGGGGCGCGAGTGGAAAAGAAGGCAGGAGCTCGTCCCCCCGAGTGTCCGAGCAGGAGGGCCCCCCTCGGGGGTCTCCACCCAGGGTCGCAGGCTGTGATGTCGGAAAGACAGGAGTTTTTGCTGCTGAGAGAAAACCCCAGAGTTGCTTTGCTTACTCAGCAGCGTGGATTCGTGAAAAAGACAGGACTTGGTGTTGTGATTTACAGCGTGACTGCGCCCCGCCTTCAGTTCTCTGAGCCTCGCTCTCCTCGCCTGTAAAGGTGGGATGAGAATGATGACCGCCTTCCAGGGGCTGTGAAGATGAAGTGATATATTGCAGGTACACCCCTACGGAGAGAAGGCAATCGAATCGATACATATATTTTTAATAATACTTTTTTTTTATAGTGCTTCACAGTTCACCAAGTGCTGGGCACCTCATTTGCCCTGAGAATGCTCTGAGCTTACAGCCTGATTAATCCCTGTAAAAGGCAAAGCTTGGCTTTAGGTGTGTGTGTGTGTGTGTGTGTGTGTGCGCGCGCGCTTTGGGGGGCAGGGGGGTGTGTGTCTCCAAGTATTGTAAACCTTAGGCTTAGGAAGTGGTTTCTGAGTGATGGGTGGCGGCCTTCTAGGAGACTTGTACAAAAACTTGTGCACAAGTTTGATCACTTCTACTGTTTGCCGTGTGTGAGGAATGAAGGAGGGACTTCGGGAGAGCCAGGATATGTCAACATCACTGTAACCTAGTAACGCCCTAGCACCGCTCTGCCATCTGTGTGGTCAGGATTTAAAGTCCTCCGCGGCGAGAGAGGTGCTGGTGGACATAAACTGGTCCCCTGGTGGGAAGGGCAGAGGAGTCGCTCTGAGACGTGTTACGTGAGCCAACTCTGCTTTCACTGCTTGTGAGGAGATGGCATCCTTCGCTTCCCCAGGAAGGGTCAGATGCAGCAGCTCTTGCAAAGTTTGGACCTCAGACCTCGGTGTGCTTTACTTTGGGAGTCTGAGGTAAGGACAAGTAAATAACCACGGGGAAACGACTTAGGATAAGCGGCCCAAGATCCCAATTCAGTGAGCCTCATCCGCTCTTTTTGCTTTGGTCCTGGTACTGCAGAGCTTCTCTGACTTCCAGGAAGCAGCTTTAGGGAGATACCACATGGTCTTGAGCATCACATCCTATCTAGAGCCTGCCCACTAGTTTTTAAAATCCTTTCCAATAATAATAATAAAAAAAAAAGACGAAAAAAAACACCCAACCAAACACATTTTTTTCCGAGGATATACCAAACTTACCATTTTATATTTTTTGATACTGTAATTTTCTCTAGAATTTTGTGGATGGAAAAAATTATTTCAAGTACTTATATTCTGTACAATTTTGTAATATTTAAATTACTGGTGGTTTGCATTTTTGAATGCTGACTTTTATAAAAACAGTTAGCTCATTCCCCATCAATGCTACTTCTAATTACAGTGTATAGCCAACCCCAAATGATCTCTCTTCTCCTTTCCATTTTTCCTTTGAGACTCTCTTCTTCCTTCCCAACTGATAAGGAGGAAGATAGAGGTTAATGGCGGAATCTAGACTCCCTTTTTTAAGGAGGAAAGCAGCCAGGGCCATGGGGCTGATGGGCTTTTCGAAGTTGAACTCCCATCTGGAATGTATTGACCTGCAGGGGAGAGCCAAGAGGTAGGAAGAATAGAGAAGCCTGGGTGGACTTCGGCTCTTTGAGTTTTCTGTCAGAGGCAAACTACCTGCTTGGGTGTTTCACAACATTTGGCTATCAGGTGCGCTTTCTTAACTCAGGTTACAGATGCCGTGAACTGCGATTTATAGTTGATGCTCATTCTCCTCTAAGTCCTCCCCTAGAATTCATCCTATTAGCCAGTGGTATGTCTTGCCATAAAACCTGTGAGTTCTGCCCTGACTGGTTTAGCTCAGTGGATAGAGCGTCGGCCTGCGGACTGAAGGGTCCCGGGTTCGATTCCGGTCAAGGGCATGTACCTTGGTTGCGGGCACATCCCCAGTAGGGAGTGTGCAGGAGGCAGCTGATCAATGTTTCTAACTCTCTATCCCTCTCCCTTCCTCTCTGTAAAAAATCAATAAAATATATTAAAAAAAATACAAACAGATATGCGCTCTTCAGGGAGGAGCAAGCTTTAAAAAAAAAAACCTGTGAGTTCAGTTAACAGGGAGAGCTTCACACTGTACAGAGCCCTGTCCCTCTTGGGGACTTCCTTCATGTTAACAGAATTACCTGTGTGCAACAGAGGGTCTGAGAGGAGTAAAGTGGACTGGCATGCATACCAGTTACTTTCGTGCTTTGACTATTTTAAGAAACACAAAACTGTCAAAACTCACCCGGTATCAAAGAACCCTGGTCTTTTTGTGAACATTTGATTTGGCCCCTTAGACAAAGCTATTTAAAGGTTTGAGATATGCAATGAGACATTTTATAAATCTTAACCCAAAAAGAAGGTCCACTTAGGCTCATTACTAATAAACAAGTTGTTGCACTTAATATAGATATTATTGACACACTTCCATATGATTTAACATAGTTGGATCAACAGCAATAAATAATGAAGATAAAATGTATTGCTTTAAATACCTTCATAGTACAGATTAGGGATTTTTGGTGGTGGGCTATATGCCAACTTTAGTTTAGGATTTTTGAGCCTATAATTCCATCGAGGGCAGGTGTTGGCAAATGTGTGTGTGTTTTTTTTTATAAAGGGCCAGACTAAATAATTTGGACTTCATGGGCCACATACTCTGTTGCAATTACTCAACTCTGACTTTGTAGAACAAAAACAGCCAGCCATAGACAAAATGTAAATGAATTGGCGTGGCTGTGCCCCAATAAAACTTTAAGGACACGGAAATTTAAATTTTATGCAATTTTTATATGTCACACAAATTGATTGTTTTCAATCATTTAAAAATTTAAAAACCATTCTTAGCTCATGAGCCATACAAAAACAGGCAGTGGGCCAGGTTTGGCCCACAGGCTGTACTTTGCCAAATCCTGTTCTAGGTCCATATGTATTGATTTATTTTCACTGGCCTGGAAAGGTGACAAGGAGGCTTGATTTTGGTGAATGAATGCACCCTTTACCTTTTCCTATTAACTAACTTTAAAAGACATATGGGAGAAATGGTCAAAATGGTAAATTTTATGTTATGTGTATTTTACTACCAATTAAAAAAAAAGTTACATATGGGGGGAAGTTCGTGCACATACATTTGGATATTTAATAAGACTTTTAAAAAAATGCTTTAAAAAGAAATCCAGTGTGGTTCAGTGTGCGCTACATAAAGAAAATAGTGCCTGCCTTGGAACTGGTCCATGGTTTGTTCAGCTATGCAGATGTTGCTTGGAACAAACCGTTGAGAGATCTGTTTCTCAGAGGAAAGCCCAGGCAGCAGGTGGCACCAGCCCCGAGACTTAGAGAAACAGCCAGGGGAAAAAGAAGAAGAAAACAAACTTCTATCACTTTCCTAAACAGTTGAATTTTATTTCCATGGTTCTATCGTCATTTTTAAAGTGGCCTTTAAAAAAACCCAACAATGTGCTTAGGCTGGTTATTCTGTTTTAATTAAAACATTTTTGAAAAAAAAACAACAAATTGAAACATTCAAACATACCAAGTTGATTGTGTTTGTACTGTGGAACAGTTAATGCAAAACACTTGAGGGAGGCCGGAAGTTTGGATCTGTAGCTTTTGTCTGAGTTTTTTGCCTCCTGAATAAGGACAACAGAGGAGGAAGTGAATAAAAGTGTCCCTTATAAAACTACCTGTGAAAGTTTTGAAGTGAGATCTCCTCAAGCCCCCTGTTCCTGGCTGGCTCACTGTGCAGTCCCTGAACGGGTGGGAACAGTGATTGGCATTGACATTCCTTCCATATTCTGTTAGACCTTGAAAATCCAGCTGGAACCTGGAAGTATTCATCTAGGAGGAGCAGTATTCATCAAGGTTACTCTATGTTTCCGTCTCTCTGTTGCCTTCAGTGTCTTCCTGTCAATATGGCAGTGCTTCCCCAGACCTCACCTCTGAGATATTATCCTGGATTTGGACTGACCAGGGAAAGGAAGGAGGCCATTGTAGAAACATCATAAGGGTGTTCCTACTACTCAAAAACAGCTACCCTACAGAAACTTGCCTTCTCCTCTAAGAAAGTCTCCCCCTCCCCACCCCCTTTTAAACTTCTTTCTAGGTAAACATCTCCCTGGCCTGAACTTGCAGCAGTTTGAAGAGGGTTAGGGTTAAAGGAATGAAGCTGGGTGCTAGGAAGACAAAAGATTTTAGGCCATCTCACATGCAAGGTTGCCTCCCTCCCTCCCAGTGATAGCAGGACCCTCTCAGGGCTGTCCTTCTGCTGGGCCCAGTGTCTAGGTTTTTTGTTGGTTGTTTTGTGTGTTGTTTTTTTTTGCCACGGATTTAATCCCTGGCAAGTAACCAAAGCATTCAAACTTTTATTGTTCAATTTACCACAAGGGCGGGGCCTTGCTTCTGGTGGGCTGAGGCGGCTGCAGCCACTTCCAAACCCCAGTGTCACACCACATTAGCAACTTCAGATTTCGAGGGCTGGATTCTTTTCAGTTTGGTTAGATTCTTGGTTAAAACCAGAACAGTTTACTCACACTCAAAGTCTGAAAGCTAGCAAATAGTAAAACAGCACAGACAACTTTTAAAGATGATTCAAAATGGGTGCAGCATCAGCATATAGGACTCACTCTACAAAGTTTCTTTATACCTCCCAAACATATGTTAAGGGCTGTCCATGTTCCTTGGTGTCCTGAAGTTGGATGAAAATATGGCGACTAAGTAGTTCTCTGCTAGAATAGTAGGGCTTGTTAACCAATGCCATCACAGTATGTAAATTACTTGCTGCTGTTCAATCTATAAAAATTCATCTTCAAAGAAAATTATTGGGCTGGTAAAAATATTTTTAATAATGACCACAGAAGCCATATTTGTTTTTCTTTGATGTTCTTCCGAAGACCCTTCTGGTTTTAATCAGATTGTTCCCACATAAAATACAGTGGAAATCTACAATAATAAAATCCCTATTCCTATTTCTATGGGGAAATAAACAGGATGGGACTGTCCTTTTAAGGGGTTTTCCCCTTCCCTTTCCCCAGACTCAAAGCCTCTATTACTGGTGGGTGTTTTGGCATCAGTTAAGGGCCTTCAATCCTTCCCTCCCTCCATGTTTTGCTCTTTCATTAAAGTGTTTCTGTTGTCTAATTATATCCTTTCAATCAAATTAGAGACTGCAGCATCTGGTGAGGGCCGTAACTGCTGCCATCTGCACCTCGTATATACAGGCCTGTTCAGCTGAGAATCACTCAACTTCCAAATGGCAGGAAGAGATTTGGAAAAAGTTTAGTTGGGAGGGAGGTTAACTTAAAAGGAACGTCTTCAAAGGCTGGGTGCGACGCCCTGCTTGCTGTGATGTGTGCACTGCCATGCAGAGCTCCATTGGCTTGGCTCGCCCAAGGTTCTTCCTGAGCGCTTCTGGCAGACGAAGGGTTTCTGATTGTCTGAGCTGACGCGACCAGGCCTTCTCCTCCTTGTTAGGGGCTTGAAGGGACCTGGGGAAGCTGAAAATCTCTCCCTTGAGAAGAATCTTTTATATGGCCACTGGTTAATGGATATGACACTTCCTGTTTATCTGACCATTTCTTCTAATTCAGCGGTTTAAACCAACTAGAGGAGGTTTCGCTCCCAGGGGACATTTGGCACTATCTGCAGACATTTTTGGTTGTCACACCTCGGGGTCGGATGGGATGTGCTACTGGCATCTAGCAGGGAGAGGCCAGGGGTGCTGCGAAACATCCTACAATGCACAGGATAGCCCCCCAACAAACAATTATCCAGCCCAAACGTCAGTAGTGTTAAGGTTGAGAAACCCTGTCCTAACTGTATTATTATTTTGTCCTTCCCTTCACTGTGGCCCAGGAGTAGGCAACTCTGATCAATGTTTTTCACTCAAGAAAGTAGATTCTTCATTTGCTTGGCCAGCGTGGCAAATGAAGCATTGACCTACTAACTAGGAGGTCACAGTTTGATTCCTGGTCAGGGCATAAACCCAGGTTGTAGGCTCCATCCCCAATATGGGGTGTGCAGGAGGCAGCCAATCAATAATTCTCTTTTATCATTGATGTTTCTATCTCTCTCCTTCGCCATTCCTCTCTGAAATCAATAAAAATATATTTTAAAATAGAAAAGAAGAGAAAGTAGATTCTTCATTATCCATATTAAGCTCCTTAAGCATTTCTGTGAACAGCGTTTCAGAAATCTTGATGGAATAAAATCTGTGATTCACTGTATGTTTCTGCTCTCTAGACTGAGATTGCCAGAGTAAATGCAGGACACTCAGTTAAATTTGAATTTCATGTAAACAGTGAATTTTTTTTAAGTCTGTCTCATGCAATGAAAACTTAAATATCTTTAGAAATGATTTGTTGTTTATCTAAAATTCAGATTTAACTGGGCATCCTGTATTTTCATTTGCTAATTCTGGCAACCCTACTCCACAGCCATGAAACTTTAAACCTTTGAGTGTCAGATCAATTTGTTAGCCATCGCTGCCCTTATTGCTTTGGGTGGCTGGAGATGACGGCACTGCTTGTTCCTGTGTATAGGTCATTGGTACAATGGAGTCTTCCCTTCTGCCCCAAACTGTCTCCCTGGTCAGAACTTTGAACCTGTCACTTAAGTCATTTTTATCTTGAAACCAACTAACAAGTGCTTAGGCAATGCCTGCTGCATTCCCTAAATCTCTGACTAGGACTCATCCCTGTGCCATTTCAGAGAAGACTACGACTTCGTTGCTTCAGTTTTTACTTTAAAGACAGGCTCTGAAGATATGCTGTCTTCCTGGCAGTCAGCTCTCCACCCAAGAACGCTAGTATTATTTGGCAATCTCATATCAGCCAGGGGAAGCTGAATAGCCCAGAGGCTGGCTTCCATGGAGCATTGGCTGCCCTCCAGGACACCTCTGTTGGGGAAATTTCTAGCCATCTGAAATTAAACAGAGAGTCCAGGCAATACTGATAGAACTTGCCCAGACGCTGGATTATTTTATCAGTTTATTTTATCTCCTTTTAGACTGACTGAAAGCTTCAAACTGTGTGAAATTGGGTTGCTCAAGAGACGGTAAGGCAAAGTGTAGATTTAAGCCAGGTGTCTCCTGCTTAAAGCAAACTCACAATATAAAAATGGATATTCATTACAAGGGGTTGATTGTTCCCTATTACAAATGGCTTCACCATAGGTTTCCTTTAAATAGCAGATTCCCCCAGTTTAAATAGCAAGTATTTTACCTTCAAATGCTTGATTTACATAAACTTCCCTGGCACTTCTCATAGGTCATTGCTAGGTAAGTTATGATTACTAGCCTAGAGACATAAATTGGTAAGGAAAATGGGGCACTCTGAATATGTCTATAATGGGTGTTTTTTTTCTCCCCACTCTCTAGCTGCCTACACCTGCTTCCCTCGCTAAACTATCATTTGCCAGGCACATTCTGTATGGTCTGTAGTTGTTGAGGATACAAAAATAAGTGAGATGCTCAAGAAGAAACTCACAGGCTAGTGGAAGCAGGGCTAGGTGCTTCTCGGGCAATTACAGCTCAAGGTGATCAAGTCTTATCAGAGCTGTGGCAGCAGGCACCGTGGGACTAGTTTTAAAGGCCCTGGTTTCTATAGGAGTGTCGTGCTAACTATTCTAGTTTTTGTGCTTTCAAAGTGCTCCATTTTTTGTCTACTTTTTTGTTTCCTTTAGAGTTGACTTACAATGCGCAAGTTATTGTCCATCAGAGAACTGGACTTTGAGCTTTAAAACATCTATGGTTCCAGCTTCTTTATGTGTAAACTATTTTTAGTGTGAAATTTTTTTCAAGATTGAAGTGGATCTATTTGTATTCAAATATATATCAAGAGCGGTACCATCACCAAAGTGATAGAAAGTGTTCTGGTAGCATTGGCAGTAAAATCCATGGTTAATTAATGAAATTAGTTCATTAGAGTTCTGCTGAGTCCATTCTTTAACCAAGGGTTGGCCTAATCTCCCTTTATGTGTTATAGAGCTAGATTCTTTCTCAAAAGCTGCCTTTTGTTTTTCAATTTGATGATTGTATGTGTTTATAATATCCTAAATGGTAGCCATAAGTTCCTCAAGCACTACTGCATATCCATGGTGACCATTCCTGGCAAAAACACTTGCACTTCACAGTGATGACCGTCCAGTGGGTCCTGCCTGGGTGGAAGTAAAGCATGTTCAAGATGAGAGCTAGATGAGAAAAGAGTGTTACCCAAGCAGCACTGCATTCTGGGCCTCTCTGCCTTGATAATTGTGTTTTTCAAATTTTTATATAACAAATAATAAGCATCCCTCTCTGAAGTGTTTTCATGGGCCTTCTGATTTTAAACTTCTGGTTTTATGCTTACCGTTGGTTCAGTTTTTCTTGGAATAGCCGTGTAAGTAATTAAATATTTCATCTGTTAATAGAGATTAATAAACTGCAAATTCAAAGAGATAAGCCTTGAGTTTTCTTTCAAAGTATTTTTTTTTTAAGATTTTTTGAGAGAGAGGAAAGGAGAGGGAGCAAGAAACATTGATGTGAGAATGACACATCCATCAGCTACCTCCTGCATGCCCCTCACTGGAGATTGAGCCCAAAACCTGGGCATGTACCTTGACCAGGAATCAAACTGGCAACCCCTTGGTACCTGAGACAGTATCCAACCAACTGAGCCACACCTGCCAGGGCCAAAAGCATAAATTTTTTAGTTAAAATAACTTTGAGAAGCATGGCCTTTTTCCTGTTACTGTTATTAATGACACTTTTCTCGAACGAAAAGAAGATCTAAAAGATATTTTAATGAAGAAACTACTCATAATTTAAAAATTACAGTGATTATTTTTGTGGATAATTCTACTTTGGGCACAAGTACAGCTTGGTATATGGTCATTTGAACTGTTAATATGTAGTCCAAGGACATGATATGTGGATGTCTATCTTGCTTTTAGATGACTGAATTTATGACTGATTGAGTTTGTTTATAGTTCTTGAAAAGAAACTAAGGTAGCCCTGGCCAGTGTGGCTCAGTTAGTTGAGCATCATGCCATGCACCAAAAGGTTGCTGGTTTGATTCCCATCAGGGCAGGTGCCTCCGGGTTTCAGGCTCTATATCCCCAGTAGGGGGCCTGCAGGAGGCAGTCGAATCTGATGGAGGTTTCTCTCTCTCCCTCTCTCTCTATCCCTTCCCCTCTCTCTCTCAAATCAATTTTAAAAAGAGAAACTAAGGTAGTAAATTGTAAAACAACATGTTAATAACCATTTTCAAGATGCCCTTTAAAATATTTTTATTATAGGAAATTTAGAACATATTCAAAAATAGAAGAGTGTAAGGTAATCTCATGTATCCATCTCTCAGCTTCCGTGATTATTATCCATGGCCAATATTATTTCATTTGTATCCCTTTCATTCCTTCAACTAAAATATTTTGTAACAAATCTCATATATTATCTCATCTGTAAATATTTCAGTATGTATCCCTAAATAATAAAAATTCTTTTCAAAAACATAGTAATGGTACTATTACCCTTATTACACCTAGAAAAATTAGCAATCATTCCTTAATATTATCAAATATCCAGCCAGTCAATGTTCAGATTTCCCTGGTTGTCTCATCAGTGTGTTTTACAGTTCAAATCAGGATCTAAGCGATGTTCAGATGATGTGTCTCTTGAGTCTCTATTAACCTACAGGTTTCCCTCTTGCTTTTTTCCTTGAAATTTATTTGTTAAAGAAGTAGTTCCTTCTAAGCAAAAAGAGTGCTTAGGTGCCTTTTCAGAGGGAGAGCCCACCTGGGAGGTGAGTTACTTTTTTACCATAGAATTCTCACTTCCAATAGAGAAACATGTAGAATTAGAGAATTTGAAGCCTGGAAGAGATTTTGAGCTCTCAATCCATTTTAGTCACATCACCCCAGACTTTTGAACCTCAATACTATTTTGTTAAAATTTGTGTGAAATTAGTTAGAGTGAAGAGACACTGAGACCATGTGGTTCAAATCCCCCCATTTCACAGGTGAAGAAACTGAGGCCCAAAATGTCCAGGTGATTTCCTGAAACCACACAGTGTAAGCTACTTAACTGGTGTCACTGCCTCTGTATCCCAGTGAATCTCTATGTGCTTGCTACATGTGTGGAGGACCCCAACCCTTCCTGACATGGTCCTTTCTCTAGTCTAGACCTGATACCTTCCTTGATATAATCATGGGACTCACTGCTCCTGGGGAGCCATTATTAAAGACAGGAGAGTATCTGAGAGCCGCAGCTGTGTTGGGGTGAGAGAAAGTTGGGTACCACTGCCTTCCCCGTGCTGTGAGTAGTGCAAGGCACACAGTAGGTGTTGAATATATATTTGTTGAATGAATTAATGAATAACACCCCTAGAGATTAGATCTATTGCCCTTGCTCATTCTCTTTCACCAAATGCATAAATATATAGCCGGCCATGTGATATTTTTATTTTGTTTTTTGGTTTCAGCTACTCTTGGCCCGGCTAGCCAAAGCTTATGTCAGTTTCATAGCAGTAGAAAGGAAGGGAGGCAGGGTCCTCATTATCTGGTACCACACCCTAGTATTCTGATGAAATCAAGATGCACACACAACTTTGATCTAGACACTCAAGTTTGTTTTTCTTGCCCTTTTTTTTTTATCATCGACATGCTCTGGGCAAGTCTGTTCAAAAGATAATCAGACAATCTCGTACATTGCCTCAGTTTCCCTGGTGTAAGGAGAACAGGATTGGGCCTGGGAGAAACAGACGAAAGCAGACACGTGTGCACTTTCCCATTCCCTCTCTCAGATGCCACCTCATCCCGTTCATGAGGATTGACTCCTGTGTGGGTGGCTGCCACACTCTGTGTTTCAAGTCAAGTCATCTGAGCCTCTGGGAACACTGAGCCCACCATCCTACAGGCTGCTGTCTATTGCGAAGGCCTGCACTTCTGGCTCCCGGGCCACTCCTCAACCGCTCATAGGAGAAGAAGATGTAATAACACACAGCAATTAAAGTCCTAGTAATTGGCAAAGATTGGCTTGATGTTCTTAGAATCATCTAGTCTAGTGGTTTTCACACCTGATTAATTAAAAGAATCACCTGGGCAGCTTTATAGAAATACAGGTTCCCAGGCCTCTCTCTAACTCTGGGGCTGGGAAAGGGCTCTGGTGTGATATACACACCCCTGCCCACAGCCTCACTCTCCCCCTCTCTCTTTTTCTCTAGCAAACAAACTAAGGGCAGAAGAAAGGAGTGGAGATGTTGGGGAAGGGTTTTCTGAGGAGGTAACATCTAGTGTCATGGCAGGTATTAGGGGAATAAAATTTCAGACAGGAAGTAATGTGGTGTGTTGACGAAATCAAAAGTAGACCAATGTGCCTGGTGCACAGTGAGTGACCAGGGGAAGAGCTTGGGGGGTGTAGCAGGAGGGAGGGCCCCGGGCCATGTCACGGAAGCTTTGCAGACAACAAGGTGGAAGGTTTGGGTTTTGTTCCCAGTGCTGTCTTCCTGAGAACTTGGAGCAGCTGGTGCACAGCGAGTGACCAGGGGAAGAGCTTGGGGGGTATAGCAGGAGGGAGGGCCCGGGCCGTGTCACAGAAGCTTTGCAGACAACAAGGTGGAAGGTTTGGGTTTTGTTCCCAGTGCTGTCTTCCTGAGAACTTGGAGCACTGCGTGGAGAATGGGTTGCAGAAGCCCAAAAGTGGAAGCAGTGAGACCTGAACAAGGCTGTACTGTCCTCCGATGGTGAACAGGACTAAAGTGCTGGCACCCAAGACGCAGGGGCGAGGGTGGGTTTCAAGGCATATAGTTTAAGAAAGTCAGCAGGATTTGCTGATGAGTGGGAGGTGGTGTGAGGGAGAATATGGGGAAAATAAAAATCGCCTAAGACCATTGGAAAACTCATATATAATTACATATTGTTTTTGTGATTAATCACTATGCTTTAATTATGTTCAATTTGTAACAATGAAATTGGGGTCACCACAACATGAGGAACTGTATTAGGAAGGTTGAGAACCACTGCACTAGAGGCAGTATGGGGTGTGGTTGAGTGCCCCAGTTGCCTCATCTGTAAAATGGCAGAATGAAGGAGCCGCCCCACTGGGTTGGTGGGGAATTGATATTTGTATAACACTTAGAACAGAGCTTGGCACACGGTAAAACGCTCTGTAAGCATTAGTGGTGATGTGGATGATGGCGATTTGTCCAAGGTCGCACAGCTGGTCAGCAGCATGTCCAGGACGAGAAGCCAGGGCTTCATTCCTTGGTTCACTGCATTTTATGCTACACTGAGCTGCCTCCTTCAATTACCTTTGAACTTCTTTATTTTTGCAGACTCTGGTTGAGGGTTTGGTTGTTGTGCTACATGAAAAGTCACACATCATAACATATGAATGTCGCAACAAACACGATAAATTACTCGAGTGTTCTGTGCAGCCGGGATTCCAGATTGTTTTGGCTCTCCATAAAACCGTGCTATCCCAGACAAAACACAGAGCCCAGAGAGTGGGAGAAAGGGGTGCAGGAAGAGAGATTTTTAAATAGTAAAAGAAATGTCTTCTAGAATATAGATGTGCTCACATTGTGCACATGCGTACGCGGGAGCAGGCGCATGCACTGCAACAGGAGTCCTTCACGTCGGAAGTTAGAGGTCAGTGCATGTCAGGGGAGGGGAAGAAATAAAGCTCAGAATGGTAGTGGGACTCCCCCAGATTGTCAGGTTCCTAGTGATACATCTTAAAGAAGTGTTTGAAGTGTTTCTATCTGTCAGTTTCAACTAAGCTAATTTTTAAAAATTGCTCTTTGTACTGTGCCTTTCTCATGAACCTCTGTGAATTTAATGCATGCAATATGTGGGGGGAAATCCTATCAGTCTCAGTTCCCATCCCCCCCCCCCAAAAAGTCTGAGAAGCAGATTTTATTCAGAAGCACATTGTTGCACCTGCAAGGATTTTGCCATTTTACAAAATAGACCCGAGACCATGTTCAGTGTGTCTTGAAGGGATTTCAGAAACAGGTGAGAGAAAATGCCAGCTCGGCCCTTCCTCCCTGCTGTTGACTATTTTGTTGCACTTCTATCTCAGGCAGCGTGGGGAGGACTGTTCTTCATTACCAGGGAATGTGAGTCATTCCCAGACTTGTGTGATTGGGATTCCAAAGCGTTGCTGTATCCGATGGTCTTATTAAACCCAAGTGTCAGTGCAGCCTTTCAGACTGTAGGGGAGAGCTCAGTTACAGCTGGTGACCTGGTTCTAGTTACCACACAGAGACACTGGCGAGAGCCGTGACCCCCTCCGAGCACCCAGAATTCCTCGTGGAGGGCTGTTACCAACTGTTCCCAGACTTGGGGGTTTCCTGGTTCACTTCATGGGCTTCAATACATTTAAACTCGCTGTTTACATCTTAGTTGGAATCTGTATACTTTAAGGGGAAATGTTCTAGTGTCTGTAGACAAACCAGTGCCAAGATGAGCCGAGCATTTGGAGGGTACCTCGATTCAGATTACTCAGCCCTTGCGATGTTAATCTTGCTGTGTCCGGGACCTAGCAAGACACTATCCATTTCTAACTTGGTCCAAAGAAAACAAATAAAACATCAACCAGAGAGGGAGGAGACCAGAGATGTTGCCAAAAAATTAGTTTGCTCTGTCTTTTCTTTCTCCTAGAATGTTTCACAACCAACGGTGCAGATTACAGGGGGACGCAGAACTGGACGGCACTCCAAGGCGGGAAGCCATGTCTGTTCTGGAACGAAACTTTCCAGCATCCATACAACACTCTGAATTACCCCAATGGGGAGGGGGGCCTGGGCGAGCATAACTATTGCAGGTAAGATAAAGCCACACAGTACTTAAAAAAAATAATAATCATCTCGTCTCCTCTTCCAACCTTGCTCGCTACTAGGGAAAGCGTCTTTGTCTCCTGTTGGCCAACTCAGAAGGCCTTTCTTGTTACTATTTTTTAAATCTTTCTCTCAGACCTTTTTTCTACCATTCTTTTCCACTTGGGCTGCTTTGACACTGGTTTCCAGAGCTCTGCTTTTCTGTCTGGTCACTTATATGTCTCTTTGGGAGGGTTTTCTTAGTTGGTCCTTCCACCAGTGGGCACACAGACAGCGAAGCTTCTTAAGCTGCCACGAATGTAGTGGTCAAGCAAAAGCACCATCTGTGGCCCAGACCTCCCTGTGCTTCGGGCTGCCCTGCATGATCCCCTTTTTGCCAGACCAGGATAACCTTTCTAGGGGCAGCGGCAGCCATCACATGTGTGCTGTTTCCTTCCTTTCACTAGACGGGTGTTTCTTTGCTCTTCACCTGTCTGACTCTAGTTCTTAACCTGAGGTCCATGGTGCTCCAAATGTGTACTGGCAATTTTCTGGGGAGGTGACCCATGACTCTGATCAGATTCTCAGTTGTTAGTGATCCAAAACAAGAAAAGAATTACTGGTCTGTGGGGATCAGAGCAAAATTCTAAGCACTTTCGGTTATAGCTTTGTTTTAGCTGTTTATACCCAGGATCCTGGTAATGTGACTCACGGTTCAGCAATGTGTTGAATTTAATTATTATTAGGACAAGTGCAAAGGCAGCCTCTTGAGCCATTGGAACAGGGAAAAGTGATTCCTGAGCTACAGTGTCCCCGGTTCCATCAGTAAGCTAGAGTCTCAACCATGGCGTGTTGACCCAGCTGAGCCAACACATTTATCCCCTGCATTGCATAGGCCACACTGTTTACCTTGTGCCCTCTCCATGTATTTCTGTTAACACTCTAGGACCCTTGTGGTTGTCTTGCAGTAACCAGGCCTGTGGTCCATGTTCATTATCCCTGGGCGTTCAGCTCTTTCCTTCACCTCTGCCCTCATTTGTACCAGCCGGCCATTTCCCCACAGTTGTGTTGCATTAGTTTCTAGTTTGTTACTATACAAATATTAAGAGCTTTTTCAAAAACAACAAGCATATATTGTTTAAAGTCCCCCATTTTACCTCTTTCCTGGCAAATCCTCCCCACCAAGCCCCACTTCCCAGAGGCAACAAGTTATATAAATGCTACTTCACATTTTGCATTTTATTGTTGAAGTTACAAATGCTCATTAAGTAATTCTTTTATTTTTTTAAATAAAAGAATTACTTATTATTTTTTTAAAAAATACTTTATTTTTAAAGCTATACATGTTCATTAAATTTTTTTTGCATAATTAAAAAGTTAACCCCACTCCATTTCTGGTTTATTCCCTTCCCCTGGTTTTTCTATTCATGGGAATAGTTGGGTTGGGAAGAGTGTTTAGGAAGAGAAACCAGTGTTTGTTTTTACATATTTATGTTCTTGTTCTAAAGTATCTCTTGGTAGTGGGCCACTGGTTTCTTCTATGATTCTGTTGCTTTCTATCAAACAAGTCTTCTCAGAAGAGCTCCTGTTTTTAAGTCTGACTTTAAGGTAAATTTGAAATTTCCAATGAGGTTTCATTCAGATGAAAAAAAAAATCTTTTCTCATAGATTAGCACCCTATTCTCGCTACAGGCTCCAAGACACGCACTAGTAAGTATTCATTAAGAGAGCCGGGGGAGACCTCCTTCCTCAGCCCTGGCCGCTGCAGCCCTCCCCTGCATTGACTTGATGGAATGTCCCTGACCTGGTCTCCCAGTGTATACTTCAGAAAAGAGAGGCTGAAATTGTTGATTGTTGTCACATCAGAGAGTCTGGGCCTTTTGCTTTTAGCACTGCAGTGAAGTCAAAGATGAATTTGCTTGTTCTTTATTAAGCTATTCTGATGCTTTTCAGAATGATTTTGACATTGATAACAAACAGTTGTTTTTCTAAGGTCTCTACCAAATACTACATCAAAGCTGAACACTGAATAGAGGGAGGAAAATGACAGTGAAATGCTGTTTAAAGCAGGGCTTTGTGCAAGTTCTCCTGCTTTGATTTTTCAGCTGACATCCGACACTGTTTGTCTTGTGTGATGTTTCCAGACCCATCACAGTTGAGATGTCTGAGAGATGGCGAGTGATGGGAACGCACTTTTCTGGGCTCGACCTATCTGGATTAGAGGGAAGACAGAGAGACGGGGAAGAGCAGAATTGGCACTGGCACCTGCCTTTGGGCACAAAAAATAAAAGGACCCTTTGTGCTTTAGGGCGGCTTATCTTCTGGGCCACACAATAGACTTATCCCTCTCGAGCCTGATAGGGGTTGCTCCAAAGCTCCGGCTGTTGGGTCTTTATGCCTGTTTCCGGCCTAACCAGAGTGTCAGGTTTCCAGTGTTCTGAGTCTAAAGAAAGGGACTTGGAAAGAGTGAAGAGAGGCCAGGCTTTTCTGTGTGTCCAGTAACCCCTGCCCTTTTTTGTTCTGGTTCTGCAGTGTTGCCCGTTATTGTCATGGCATCTCTGAGTTGAAGACCCTGAAGGGCATTCATTCCAAGCCATTCATTCAGAAATGTGAAATTAATTTTTTTTAAATATTATTGCTATATCAGAAGTTGGTACCAAGATTACAGGATTTTAAGTTCTGATTGAAACCCTTTGGCCTAGTTTTCTTCAGAATTCTCTAAGAAATTCATGTTTTAAGATAAGAACAGGACCCATTTTTTACATTGAATTTATTGGGGTGACATTGGTTAATAAAATTATGTTGGTTTCAGGGGTACAGTTCTACAATACATCATCTGTATATTGTATTGTGTCACCACCCCAAGGACCCATTTCTATGAAACATAAGTTGACCAGACTGATCTGATGAAAGCTCATCAATGGAGTCTATGATATGTAAATTTTCCATATTAATAAAGTGTGTCTCTACACCACATTTTAACAAGCTGCCTAGCATTCCTTTATATGGCTATAACATATTTATTTAAGCAGTCATTAATTTTTGTTTCTAACTTTTTTGTATTATAAAAATGTTGTGATGAACATCTTTATAAGTAAAGAGTTCCTTAGAATAAAATACTAAAGGAGAAATTGCCAAGTAAAGGGAGTGTGCATATTTTGAGGGCTTTTGACTCTTAATTACCAAATTGCCATCCTGACCGTTTGCATCCTTCACATTCTTATCCACAATATCAAGGAGCACCTGTGCTCTCTCAGCCGTGGGAATTGCCATGTTTACACAGTGCTGTTTGTCATGATTTGTTCAGTGGTCAGTTGTCCCGGTTACACTGTAGTGAATTTGTGTAAATATATATCAGCTTTGCTCACCCCCCAACGTCCTCCTGCTCCCATATTCTGAAATATATGTTGGAGGAAGAAGGTATTACCAATTTTTTCTTCATAAGAGGTGGCATTGAGGTATATACCAATTATAAAAAATAACAGAAGCTGAAGCATTCCTTTTTGGTAAAACTGAAAAGCAATGAGCCTGTTGACTTAAAATGACAAAAATGTTACTGGTATGTCCTTTTCCCCAACAGAAACCCAGACGGAGATGTGAGCCCCTGGTGCTACGTGGCGGAGCAGGAGGACGGCGTCTACTGGAAGTACTGCGAGATCCCCGCTTGCCAGAGTAAGACCCTCACGCACCCCTGCAGGTTCAGGACCCTCACGCACCCGCTGCAGGTTCAGGACACTGAACACTGAGAGTGTAGAGTGAAGGCTGCTGCCGGAGGGCAGGCAGTTCAGGTAGCTGGATTTCATGAAGCAGGTGAAGGGAGAAGCCATCCTGGCCTGAGGATTTTCGCTTCTCTTGTTGAGCTTTTCAGAAATGGGGAAGCCTGGTTCCCTCGGGATCCCATTTCCTTGATGGATAAACTCAACCAGAATTTTTACTTCTACTCAGTTTCCTCATGCTTATTCTTTCATGGGTAGAGATGGCAATAGTAGCAAGCCAGGGAAAGTACCTTATACTTTTGTGAATGAATTTTTTTTTTTTTAGAATGAATAAAGACAGTGAAACTAAGTTATGACACTACTTATTATTTGGATTTAATGTGCTGTGTTCCCTGAAACATGATATTTAGTAAATATCTAATTAGATACCTTCCAAAGCCAATGGGATAGACCTTTTCCTCACATTAGCATTTAGAGGTTCTGTTGTTTTTATGAAAACTTACAACTTGTCCCTTTCTACTACCAAAAAAACCAAATCCCAAACATCCCAGTTTCTTTAGTCTTTTACTAGGAAGCCTGTTTTCTAACTGTTTCACTCCTTTATTCCTATAATTAGTGTTTATGATATCCAAGATACAAAGGCAGGAAGATACCCTGACCCTTGGGAAATATATGATGTGGCAGGGAACCTTAGAAAGATACTTTAAAACAAGGTAGAAAATATTGTAGGAAGATTTAAAGTACAGAAACCAAAACTAAACATGGTACTATAAGGAGATTCCGAATGTAGTGTTTGTAATATCTTCTTAAATATGCCAAAGGGGCAGGGTTTCTCAGTTCCTAGAGCTGAAACAGGACAGCTCATTTATAGTCATTTAACCTGAGTAATTTTTTTTCCTTGTTATTTAAACCTGCTCCTTGCCCTGCCTCCTTCCGTATTCCTCAGGTCAGGAGCCTGTGTATATAGAGTGATATGGTGGTTTGCAGGGAACCTGGGACCCCCACACTCATGCTCACTGCAGCTTTCCAGATTCTGATGCCTCAAGGGGAAAGGGTGGCCCCTAAATTGGTGCTGCAGGCCCAGTGCTCACCTTTCATAAGTTAAACTTCCAAATGTCACCCCTGCTTGGCAGTTAGGTTCTGGTTTCACTATCCTTCCAGCATGCGTATGTCTTGATTGAGTCCCACAGTTGAGAAAACAGTAAAGACCAGAGGAAAGGGCTTTTGCTCAGTCTGCTTAATCAAATTTTTAAAATGAAAAACATCTCATTTGGCCCTAGTTATGTAAAGAAGAAAGGGACAGGGGGAGAGGAAAGCAGATTTTCCTCGGTCCATTTATTCGACACAAAGATAGTCTTTTAGTACCAGCCTATGTGTGTCATTCTCTCAGGAATGGCAAAGAGGGGATTTCAATCTGGCAGTTTTGTTTGGAAAGATAATCCTCGACTTGCATTTATAAAATATAATTTGGGCCAGTGGGAGCTGACTCAATGTGGTCACTGAAACTAAGGTTCAGAAGAGAAAATTAGAGCAAAAATGGTACAAGCCATCTAGTACCCCTCTAATTCAATATTTGTTGCTCCAAAAAGGGAAATTTAATATCATTTCCTTTTTGTATGGCCCTTTGATAACCCTCTCAAAGCTCCTAATGCTGGCCTTGAAATGGTCTAGGTAGGGAGACTTACAGAAATTTGGAATAAGCACTGGGCAGTACCTAGTTTGAGGGGGTTGGGAGGGCCTGGCTTGATGATATTGAGGTTCTTTGGAAAAGCCTTACGTTCACCCTGTGGGCACCAAGGCTCCCCACCAAGCTGAGGCTCAAACCTTGAATCTGGCAGAACATTGTGCATCGAGTGTGTCTGATTAGCATAGTTGAGAAAGACTCCTGTGATAGTTGCAGCAAGAGACCTTGGTAATTGCCTTAGTGGACTCAACTGAATACATGCCTGCCTATTTTAGGCCAGTTTTGCCCTATTTCTGGATGTGGAGTCATAATTTTCATGAATAATACGAACCCTCTGTGTGAAGCCCCGCTATTCATGATTAGCACTGAACTTGTCATACAGGAAAAGGCCTGTGACATGATCAGACTCCTGGAAAGTTCATATCTGAATATAACAGACCCAGCAGGAGCCAGGGGGAATGAATGTTTAGGGACAAAGCAGAGTGTGGTTGAATGGCGGGCCATTGTGTGAAGACCGGAATCTCTGCCCCTCGGCGTGTTACACAGAGAGCTAAAACGAGCAGGGAGGCAGCGATGGAGTGTGACTCAAAAGGGAGCACAGAGAAATTTGAACTGTGCTCTTGACCTACAGAGCACGGATCAGAACTTGCCGTTCCAAGGAGCACACTCTACGGTAATTGGATTTGCTCCTCAAACCACTTCTGCCGATGTGTTTCTCAGAATCCCCAAGTTTTTAGTGCAGGCAAAAGAAATACAGAGTTTTAAAAGCAAATTCCAACATTATCAAATTTATCATCCCTCTAGAGTCCACTCTAAATCTGTAAGTCCTGCTGGTTTGACTATTACGGGGGAAATCATTTGGCTTAAAATCTGTTGTTTGCTTATCTCTCTTTTGTAAAAAACCTTCCTCACCAATCTAATTCCCACTTATTTCACTGCTTGAGTGACATCTTGTATGGACCTCAGCATTGCTCTTGCTTTGCTCTATTTTTCTTATCGGTTCTTTATAACAGTGTTGTTTTTTTAAGTAGATAATCTAGC
This sequence comes from Myotis brandtii, assembly GCF_000412655.1. NCBI lineage: Eukaryota > Metazoa > Chordata > Mammalia > Chiroptera > Vespertilionidae > Myotis > Myotis brandtii. The sequence goes on from NW_005361573.1 coordinate 3,408,288, forward strand.
TGTGAGTTGGGAGAGGAACCTGAAAATGGCATTAAAAGCTAATATAATTTTCTTCACACACAGCTGATTTGGGCCACATGCATGAAAAACTTACCTTTCATCTCTGAGAGCTATTTTTGTTTACTATCATTCACCTGACTTCTATAAATCCAACTATAAAAATTCATCTTTGAAATAATAAAATTTGAATACAGACTATTAGATTATATTAAGGAATCACTGTTAATTGTATTAGGTACAAGAAAGTTCTTTTAAATTATAGATACATATTGAAATATTTGTGGTTAAAATAACATTATATCTGGGATTTGTTTTAAAATGGTTCAGCCTCCCCAAAAGTGAGTAGGTGGGGTGAGGGAAATAGATGAAATGAGAATTTTTTTATTTTATTTTTTTACAAGGTGGTCATTTGGCCCTGGCTGGGTGTATCCTGTGTATGGAAAGGTTGCCGGTTAGATTCTCTATACGGGCTCCATTGTGCAGGGAGCCGTGCAGCAGACAGCCAGTTGATGTTTCATTCTCACAATGTTTCTTTCTCTCCCTCTCCCTTCCTCTTTCTCTAAAAATCAATTAAAAAAAAAATCTCAGAATAAAAAAAAAAAAGTGGACATTCGTTGATGAAGAGTGCCAGGCTCATTCTTCTTTCCTACTTTTGTGTATATTTGAAAGTTTCCATTGCACAATATAAATTTTATAATATTTTTAAATTATATGATATTTTAAATATTAAAAAATTAAATGCATTCAAAATATATGGATTCAAATGTGTAATAAGAGTAACCTAGACCCTGTCCCGCTGCCCCGCCCGGCCCACGCCGCGTCCTCACAGCAGCTGCCCCGGCCAAAAAAAAAAAAAAAAGAGTAACCTAAATTGTAATACTTTTACATGTAGCTCACAAGTATCTGTGTTAGTTATTAAAGTTAGTGATTACAATTTTTGTTATTGAAGTTAATAAAGCTATTAGTTATTTAAGGTTATTAAAACTGTTATTTAAGTTAGTTATTATTAAAGTTAAAGATAGTTATTTAAAGTTAGTTACTAAAGTTTAAAATCACAAGGACTCTAGAGGTTATTAGCTGTGATGAATAACATTTTTTTAAGCTCCAATCATATGCTAGACCTTATACAACATGGGGACACAAGAATGGCATTGGTCTGCAGCCTGGGGTAGGGGGAGCCCCTGGTCTAGAACTGAAGACAGACACATAAACAGATGGTGATATACAAGATACTCTATAACAAGTGAGATGAGCAAGAGGTTGGGAGTACTGAAGAGGGCAGCTGCCCTGGCATGGTGGGAGGCAGGGGCTCCTGTTTGTCAGAGAGGACATAAGAACTGGGGTCTCAGTGCGGGGCTTCTCCAACTTTAAGGTTCCATGTAAAAATGTAGCAGTGCGGTCCGCAGGGACCTTACTCAGACGCAGATTCTGATTCAGTAGGCCTGGGATACACTTGAGACTCTGTTTCTAACAGGCCCCTGGGATGCTGGAGCTGCAGGGCCATGCTTTTTAGTAGCTGAACTCTAGATGGTAGGGTCAGGTGGAGCAGAGAGGACATTGGAGGCAGAGGGAACAGTTTGTGTGCACACGCCCACACACTCAAATGCTCAAGTAAAGCCAGGGTTGCTGAGACAGAAATTTTAAGAAGGAATAGGAGTTGAGGTTTGAAAAGAATTAGGTGGGGCCAGATAACGGGAGGTCTTATGATCTGGATCCAGAGCTTGGACTTGACCCAGGAAGATGGTGATGAGGCTGAGGAGAGTTTAGAGTGTTAGGAGACGTTTCTCCATAGTTTCTTAAGTCTCCATATTAGGGATTTAGGGCAAGGCTTCTCCCTCTTAATCTGTGAGACGTTCTCTAGTGACTGTATCAGCCACACAGGCCAGCCCTTCCAGGATGCCAGTGATAGCACCTGGGCAATATGGGACCTCTGGTCAGTCTCAGCCAGTGACCTCACAGGCTCAAGTTCCTTTTAATTGACACCCTGACCTTTGTTAAAACAGGTCTGTTGTTCCTTACAAAAATGCAGCCCAAAAACCAGGATTTGAAAACTTCAATTGTCATCCTACTAAGAGTTTTTAAAGCTATGTTCAGAGTTTGGGTAAAAAGCCAAGGGCACTTTGGCAGCGGTGGTCAAGGCGGTCTCTCAGTTATAGGAAATGTTTTCTGCATTTTAATGTCAACACTGATTTTTAGTATGTTTTCGCTTTTATTTGAGCTATTATTGAGTACCTACCGTGTACAAAGCATTTATGTTCACATTATCTTATTTATCTTTTTTCAACAGTCCTATGAAGCAAGTGGTATGTCCTCTTCCAACCACCCATGCCCCATTGTTCAAATGAGAAAATAAGGCTAAAGTAGTTAAGTGATTTGATGAGGATTATGCTCTGAGCCAAACAGGATTTGAATCTAGGATTCCTAATGGCAAGACCAGTGCCCTTTCTTTCCAGTACTCGAGAAAAGCCCCATTTCTTTTATTTCTGTGAAAGAAAAAAAGGGGGCCCTGGGATGGATCCAGGCTACTGTTGAGGTCATTCCTGAGAATATTCTTTGTGGATTGTTTGGGAATTAGAGTTTGAAATTCTGATAGTATGCCGAATTATTAAGATTGCCTTTTTGACATTGTGGAAACCAAAGGATTAACTCAGTGGCGACAGAGGGTCTGCAGTTCAAGCTGTTCGCTCTAAGTCATTTTCTTTTCTTCTTTGGGTTTGGGAAATCCCAAGCCCCAGGAGTAAGGCCGGCTGCAATGGTATCCAGGAAGCATTTGTTGCACAGCAGAGCGGCTCTGTAGAATGTTGGACTGTCTCTGCGGGTGTTCCCAGCCCAGCTGTTCTCAGCTGGGAAGGGGCTCCCCAGAGTCGGAGCCTTTGCATGAAACACTGCATCAAGCAGCCTTATCCAAGCCTCAGGGTCTCTCCATGTCTTCATTGTATGAGCTGAAGTTCACCTTGAAAAAAACATAGCGTCTCTGTGCATCATTAACACTGTACAGCTAAAGCAAAACCTCAAACTTAGCCCATAGCCAAAGCAATCTTGAAGTGAACATTAATAATATAAATTATGCATACTAATTTTTTTCACCTCTTCTGTTTTTCTATTACAATTACATAATGTTTTTAATTGAACCCTTTAGACTGCCCAAGTTAACACTGTCAGAATCCTGGTGTTTTTTGTTTGTTTGTTTGTTTGTTTGTTTGTTTATTGTTGCTTTATAAGAGTAGTTTTTGTTTTCCCAACTAGACTAAATTTTTCAAAGATAGGAGCAGGGGTAGCTCTGGAATTTCTGTGAAGGAGAGGCTTAAGGTAGAAAGGGGAACTGAAGGGTTTCTTTTAAAGCTGTATTTACATAGCAGGCACCCTCATTTTACTTGGGTTGCATGTTATTTATGGAGGGGTGCTGATGGAATTTATGGGGGCTTTCCCCCGTCAAGCCATATTAACAATTTTCCACAACACCTACTACAGTGGAGGCCATAACAGGTGCTCAAAGTATTCTTGATGATGTGAAATCATGTGTCTTCCAATAAGAAAGAAAACGCAAACTAGTAAAACGTATGTGGACTTGAGAGTCACACGAGCTTAGGTTTGAATCACTACTCATTTAATAGTTTATGGCAAAACGACTCTCCCCTGGGCCTTGGTTTCTTCATCCATGCCTTCCAGGGTTGTTTTGAAGATTAATGAGTAAAATATACACGATCCTCAGATTTCAGCACATGGTAGGCATGGAAGTACTGGCAGGTATTGTGGTGGCCTCCGCCTTCCCCCAAGGAAAGACTCCCACTGGCGTGTGTGGGCCTAAATAGGTCATTCCTAACCTGCGTGCTGTTTCTGTCCATTCCTTTTATACCTGACTGGCCAGGGGGCTCAGGAACGTGCCTCAGCATCTGTGGGGCATTGCACTCAGGGAACACGAGAGGTCCTGCATTTGTTCCTGCAATGTCGCTCTATGGTTGCAGATACAATAGGTCATTCCTAACCTGCGTGCTGTTTCTGTCCATTCCTTTTATACCTGACTGGCCAGGGGGCTCAGGAACGTGCCTCAGCATCTGTGGTGGCATTGCACTCAGGGAACACCAGAGGTCCTGCATTTGTTCCTGCAATGCCGCTCTATGGTTGCAGATATGGCATCTACTCAGTTAGTCTTTGTTTTTGGCAGTGGACATTATTTAACTTTCTGTTAAAAAGTGTAGGCTTTCTGAACCAAATGGACATTTTCCTCAGTGACAGATATATACTGTATTTCTAAGATGTTCTAAAGCACAGTTGTGTAAAGCATACGAATCACTTAAAAAGGGAAACTCATGTAGATCATTAAGGATGATTTTACTGAACATCTTTACACCAGCACTTGCCTGTAAGGAATATATGTAAACATAAGAAATAGTCCCTACCCTCAATCTTATGATGTAATTAGGAGTCTGAGTTATGAACATAGGAGAAAATTGGACACCAGCCCACCAGTTACATAAATAAGCTTGAATTATGAGTTAGTGTGCTGTGAGTTTTTGAAGATGAAAGGGCCCAGGATAGGTTGTGGAAATTGGAGGCATCCTCATGGAGAAAGGCAGATGGAGCTGGATGGGGCAGATAGAGCCTGACAGAGACTTGGAGGAAGGTCACAGGAGTGGTGTGCTTGTGGGTTGGGAACCAAGCTGTCCAAGTAGAAGAGCGGACAGAGAGGAACCAGATCAGACCTTGAAAGTCAGAGTTGATTCGAGGGAAACTGACATACTGAAAGCCCTGGTTTAGGAAGATGAGCCCAGAGTACATTTATAGGGTGGCTCGGGGGAAGGAAGTTTGGGGAAGAGAGGATGGGTATAGATTTCTAAATCCAGGGCATAAAGGCCTGAGCAATGATAGCAGCAATGAGATAAGTCAGGAAGGGTTAAATCCAAGATGCATTTAGGAAGAAGACTGAACTTGATGACAAGTGCAATATATAAGGGATGAAACAGCAGAAAAAGTAAAAGACGACCCTGTGGTTCGTTGCCTGGGGTATTTGTGGTGTCCCTGCGAAAAAAGTTCAAGTCAACAAACTGAGCTCTTCTTCCCAGAGACACAGCTGTGTCATTCCTCTTGAACTTGGACTGACCTTTTGTCAAGTAAGGTGTCTGTTACTGCCTAACAAGCCACCCCAAACCCTAGTGGCTTAAAACAACAACAGATTATCATTTCTCCTGATTCTGTGGGTTGGCTGAGTTTCGGCCAGGCTGTTCCTCTGCTACTCTCCTATGGGTTCCATCAGGTGGCTGCATTCAGCTGGGTGCTCTGCTGGGGCCAGGACATTCAGGATGGCTTCAGGATTCTACCTGGGTGACCATTCTTTTCAGCAGCATATTCAGACCTCTTCTGTGGTAGCTTGCTTCCAAGGAAGAGGAAGCAGAAGCTACCAGTCCTCTCAAGGCATGAACTCAGAAGTCCACCTTTGATTTTATTGATCAAAGGAAGTCAAAAGGCCAGCTTAGATTCACGAGTAGGTGAAACTGATTCCAACTATTTAAGTAGGAAACGACACACATGTATTGGGGGGGGGGGTGATTATTAGAGCCTCCTTTGGAGACTGTCTACCACATTAAATAACCAGAAATTGCATCTCAGAGAGGAACTCCCACCAGAAGAGAACTACCGCTGTGACACATCCGGGGAGTCAGAATCCTTAGAACTTTTACTCCCTTCCCCGACAGTTAAAATTTCATAGAGGAGAAAAGGCTGTTTACTTATTTATTTGAGTGAGTTATTATAGATTCAGAGACACATGTGGGGGCTGCTTGAAGATTCAGAGTGACTGAAAAGGAGAGTTGTTGTTCAGAAATTAATGCACAGAAGTAAGGGGGGCCGTATTGTGATAGGACTTGGACCAAGATGGCAGGTGGCAGATTTGGAATGGCTTTAGATCAGTGGTTCTCAACCTTCTGGCCCTTTAAATACAGATCCTCATGTTGTGACCCAACCATAAAATTATTTTCGTTGCTACTTCATAACTAATGTTGCTACTGTTATGAATCGTAATGTAAATATCTGATATGCAGGATGGTCTTAGGCAACCCCTGTGAAAGGGTCGTTCGACCGCCAAAGGGGTCGCGACCCACAGATTGAGAACCACTGCTTTAGATGTACAGGATGGGGTTCAGCATATTCATGGTCACAGGCTGAGAGTGTGGGTGAATCTACACTTACCCCATTGATTCTCTGATGGAAGTATTCTGAATGATTGGTCCTCTGATAGGACTCAAGCAGCAAAGTCGTGTGTGTACTTAGTACTTGTACCCATGGAAGTGTTGGAGGTGAGAATGGCATCAGGTGTTAGGCCACTGGGGTCAGACCAAACCTTGGTTCAGCAACGTCAGTACTTGAGTTCTGGCTGGGAAAGAATTCAGAGCTAAGACTTAAACTATAAGAGAAAGTTTATTTAGAAAGTCACAGAGATAGAAGAAATGGGCTCAGGAAACAAATGACAGAGGCAAAAGAGGGCCCTTGGAGCTTAGGAAAGAGAAGGGTAAAGAACCTAGGGAGCAGAAGAGGAGGAGGGGAAAGGCACGAGCGTGCTCCTGAGCTGAGCGCACTGGGTCCTGGTCCAAAGGGTAGGGATTTTAGGGGAAGTCCCAGGGGAGGATCTCAATAGAATATTCATCAGCTTTCCAGGTGTGTCCTTTCAGGGTGGTGGTCTGCACTGATTGGTTGGCCAGGGCAGGGGGTCATTAGTCAAAGAGGCATCACTTGTCTGGTTTTGCTATTTTTCTTGGCTTCGAGCTGAAACACTACTGAGGCCTAGACGTCATCTTCAGGGGTTAATGCTTAAGGGAGTGGTCATTTAGGGGCCCACGTGGGATGCGCATGAGGCCACTCTTTGGCTCCTTGTTCCTTCTCCAAGAGGGTCTACCACATGACTAGCGACATGCCAGGGGAGGAAAGGTCAGGGAAGGGTCCAAACTGAATAACCAGTGAGATGCTGGGGGAGTAAAGGTTACCCTGGGAGGGAGGTTCTTGTTTTCCCAGATTTGGCTGTTGTTGGCACCCAGGGCTTTGCACCCTGGTGACCTTCTGTACTTGGTCTATCTTCCTTGCTCTGCTCATGTCTGTCTAACTGCCTACCACAGAAAGAAGAGATCTGCCACCGAGGCACCAAGGCTGAGTGCCTGGGCAGGAGATGGGCTCTGCCACACAAGGTTAAATGACATTTAAAATAAGCAGAGTCACTGCATCATTTCCAAAGAAGCAGATTTTACTTATAAGAAAAAATAATAGATATTCTGTAGACTCAGGAAAGTTTTCTAAAACATTGGACAAAAACTTTGCTTTTAGTTTCTTTTTTAAAAAAACACATATTTTTATTGATTTCATAGAGGAAGGGAGAAGGAGAGATAGAAACATTGATGATGAGAGAGAATCATTGATCTGCTACCTCCTACAGGGCCCCTACGGGGAACCAAGCCCACAACCCAGGCATGTACCCTTGACCGGAATCGAACCCGGAACCCTTCAGTCCGCAGGCTGACACTCTGTCCACTGAGCCAAACCAGCTAGGGCGCTTTTAGTTTCTTAAACAAATGTCCCAGATCTGACCAGAGCACTGGAATAGAAAACATAGTAACAGTCAGGACTTCTGCTTATGCAAATTACCATCTGAAGATGCATATTCATATTGAGCTTTTACCATAATGGTTCTGCTTTATGTCTTTGTTAGAAATTGTTTGATAACCAGGAATAGAACTCCCTCAGGCTGACTTGAGCAAAAGGGATTTATTGATTTATTGGAAGGACATTGGGAATATATCATAAAATTCAACCCCAGAGTCCCAAGAACCTGGGAAGAAAGTTTCCCCTCTTGCCAACTCTCTCTAGGGCCACATGGCCTCCCACCTCTGCCTCTCTCACAGCATGGCTATCATCCTTCTTCCTGTTTGTGTACCAACAGAATCAGCTCACCCATCAACTCACATGGCTCAAACATGGCTGGTCGCCTTACTCCCACTTGACAGAACCCTATAAATCCAGTGCCTACAGTTCACTAACTGGAATCCCAATTCCAGCTTCCTGGGAGAGAAATCTGGTGGCCCCAGGGGGAGTAAGCCGTGGCCAAAGGTGTAGGTCCTGTAGCCTGTCCCCAACGAGCAGCCGTTGTGGGAGCAGGATCTCTGAGAAGGTGCGTGGGCAGTAGGTGGTCTTCAGCTGTGGAAGCCCCATGGAGATGTGTGTAGCACCTTCACAGTGAGGCCACAGTTATATCCAAATGTAGCAGGTGTTTAATAAGCCTGCCTGGTTGCTTACAACAGTCCCTTGTGATAGTCAAAGAACAATAGCTCCTGGGATAATCTGAATAGAGGGCCATCTCCCCTCAGCCATCTCTAAAACGAGTATCTGTCAGGAACTCTGAACATCTGAAGAGAATGTTGGTAATTAACCGTCATGAGTTTTAAAGCATCAACTATGATAAACAAGGGGTTCGTGTGTATCTTAAGATGATTTTTTAAAAATTGAAAGTGATGAGGCCTCTTTGGTAAGACGAAAAATGCATGACTGAGCCACAGGACTTTAAAGTGGTCTTGGAAATGAAAAGGAATTTGAGAACAAATATCCTTTTTCAAATGGAGTTTTCCTCTCTGCTTCTGGGAAGAGCTGAGGGTGGGTTACAGCCTGGAAATCCACTCAGTTGACCAGTAATGCTTTTGAAGACTCCATGACGTGTCTTCTCCGGGGAGACTTGGAGCCACAGTTTCCAGTGCGACTCAGAGGGCAGTGGCATCACGTAGAGGCTGCCACTGTTTCAGAGGCTGGCCTTGTGGTGCACAGAGCGTTGAGGGACTAATGTGTTTGAGAATTCTGTCTTTAAGCTCAGGGAGTCATGTTCATTTAGCTCCCCAGACTGGGCCTATCAGGAAAAGGGCTGGGGACACTAGAAAAAAAACACCATGGTGTGAGAATCAGTACCCCTAGAGCGCCACTCTGCTCTCCATTTCCATCTTGTATT
>NW_005361573.1:3417346-3449659 GCF_000412655.1 Myotis brandtii
CGCTGGTTTCTTCTCTGTCACACAGCAATAACATCGTCTGTCCTGCCTTCCTGAAGGGCTGTGGATTGCATACAACATGCTTACATGAAAGAACACTGTATGCTAGCCAGATAAATGCAAGAGATTAACATTTGAATATCTGGAATCAAACCCAGTTTTCTGAGGTGGCTGCCTTTGATTTTTGTCTTATAATTCAACGCTGTCTTATGTTTCTATTACTAAGCAAGTTGTTCCTGTTTGTGCAGTGAATGATGAAAGCTTTATTCCATATAATGATAATAAACACTATTTATTCAGCACATACTATCTTGCCAGGTCTTGTAGTGTTTACTTTATTTGCATTATCTTCTTTTAATTCTCCTTTGAGGTCTGTATTGTTCCTCATTCTACTGTTGATAAAACTGAACTTGGAAAAGCTAGGCTCCGCCCTTCGGGACTGGCTACAGCTGTTCCCAGGTCTGGGCTTGGCTCTTGGGGTGGGTTCCACCCTTCGGGACTGGCTTTGGCTGTTCGGCTCTAGGTTGGTGTCTCAGGGGCTAGGTCAGTTCTTCAGAACTAGTGGCAGCCTTTGGGACTAGATTTTGCTCTTAGGCCTTGGCTGGGCTACTCTGGGCTAAGTCCATTGAAATCAAATTGACCCACGCCATGGGGAAGCCCCAGTCTCCATATGATTGCCTTAGAGCAGCGGTTCTCAACCTGTGGGTCACGACCCCTTTGGGGGTCAAATGACCCTTTCACAGGGGTCGCCTAAGACCATCGGAAAACACATATATAATTACATATTGTTTTTGTGAGTAATCACTATGCTTTAATTATGTTCAATTTGTAACAATGAAAATACATCCTGCATATCAGATATTTACATTACGATTCATAACAGTAGCAAAATTACAGTTATGAAGTAGCAATGAAAATAATTTTATGGTTGAGGGTCACCACAACATGAGGAACTGTATTAAAGGGTCGCGGCACTAGGAAGGTTGAGAACCACTGCCTTAGAGGAAAGGACCCTTAAGTGAGCACACTTGGCCTAGGAGCCAGAGGTTGAAAGGACTGCTGGCTCTCCAGGGAGAGGTGCCTGTGGAAATCACTGAGACACACCGAGGCTGGCTTCCTTGGGCCTGCTGGGAGAATAGTATTGCTTAGGGGCTAGTCTGGGCTCTTCGGAGAGAGCTTCCACCCTTCGAAAAAAAAGAAGGAAATAGCACACCACTCTGGGGCCATTTGGTGAAGTATATTTGATGATCTCAAGCCACCAAGAAAATTTAAAGTAGGTTAAACTAGGTTAAAGTTTTTGGGGTTTTTTGTGTGTTGGTGTTGTTGTTTTAAAAGAAATAGCTAATGCATTTTAGAAAGGTTTCATCCAAAATGATAAAGATAAAATTTTAAGTATTAAAGTTAACCTTTATGGAAAACTCCATTATTTAAAATGGTATTTCTAGGTTGCCAAAGAGGACAGTGAGCAGGCAGGTTTCAAAACCAATGGTTACTCACTTTAAGTGAATGTTGTTACAGATCAGCTCTGCTCTTCCCTTCTACTCTGCGCTCTTCATTCACTGCTGCCTAAGAAGTGCCTTTACCCACTCACTCCATGATTTTAGCTGGCGACACAGAACATTTGTTCATTTAACACAGTTTTAGAGCACCTGCCATGTGACTGGGACCATGCCAGGCCCTAGGAATACAATGGTGTGCGAAAGATAGTCCTACGCTTAAGTGGTTCCTGGGTAATTGGGGAGAGAAACACATAAACAGATGTTCAGAATCAAGTTCAGCATAGGCTGCTATAGGATTATATAGCAGGGACATATAACCTTCTTGTGTGTGGGAGGGCCATGGGGGCTTCCCAGGGAAATGATGCTCAGGCTGCATCTTAAGTAGGGAAGAATATTCCAAGCAGAGGGAATAACATGTGCAAAAGTCCAGAGGCCAGAGTGCAGTGTGCAATTGGGAAACTTGCAAATACACTATGATTTATTTTGACCTATAGATACAGCGTGAGCCCAGGATAGAGGGGTCATCCAATGGGGAAGGGGAGCAGCACAGAGGGGGAAAGCCTTGTGTAACATGTGAGGGAGTTTGGATTTCACCTTGGGGGGCAGCCAGGGATCTTCGAGGATTTTAAGCAGGTCCCCAGCTTTAAGCATCCCTCTCCAGTTCCTGTTACTTTTCTCTCCCTGTGTGTGTCACTGGTCATACTCGCTTCTTTTTGTTCCTGCCAAGGCCAAGGCCATTCTTGTCTTAGGCCTCTGCCCCTGCCACTACTTCTGCCTGGAATGTACTGTAAAGACTATTCTGGTTGCAATTGACTAATTAGATTAAAGTAGGGTGAGCCTAGAAACAAGGATGGAATAGGAGGCTGAAGCAGCAACCCAAGAGGGCTCTCCAGCTCCTGTTACTTTTCTCTGTGTGTGTCACTGGCCATACTCGCTTCTTTTTGTTCCTGCAAGGCCAAGGCCATTCTTATCTTAGGCCTCTGCCCCTGCCACTCTTTCTGCCTGGAATGTACTGTAAAGACTATCCTGGTTGCAATAGACTAATTAGATTAGAGTAGGGTAAGCCTAGAAACGGGGATGGAATAGGAGGCTGAAGCAGCAACCCAAGAGGGAGGAGATGGTGTTCCAAACTGGGGAAGTGGCAGTGGGGACAGAGAGACATGGACAGATGTCTGGTAGAATTGACAGTGTCCAGCAAGTGATTAACTTGGACGGCAAGGGTGATACCTCAGGCCATTGATATTCAGATGGATGGAGCAGCAACGTGCTGTGATCTGATTTCCAGTGATCTGCCTTAGGATGTGTTTTGGGACCTCACTGCTTCAGTGGAACATGAGCTGCCTGGATTTGCTTGCCAAATTGTTGTGAATAGGTTCCAGCTGCATTAATGCAACCCATGGCCTTGTTTATGTCTAATCTTCACATTTATGGTTATGTGCCTTGGGCTCTCTATAACTAATACCTAATAACATGCTTACTGGTGAGCATAATGGACTAAATGAGACAAAAATCAAAGTAAATGACCAGAATGATCATGATCAAGTAGTTCTTACTAAGAACCATTAAGTGCATGGCTTGGGTTTCCATATGCAAGGTCCCTTTAACGTGGCTTATGTGATGCACTCCCTGCTAGAGATGCTTGACTCACTGCATTTGTTTAAACTCTAAAACCCAGCCATTCCCAAGCCAGGCCCCCTGAACACCAGGCTTCTACTGCCCCTAGTTTTTCTGTTTACATTTGCTACTATAGAGACTTGGTTTGTTTCCGAAAGATGCACTTTAGCATGTGTGTGGTGAGCCACATTTGTTATATTTGAACCATATGTGACGTAAAGAAGAAGGGTAACCACTTGGCTTAGAGGGGGAAGGGGGACTTTTGGGGTTAGCAGAGATCCTTCCTGCCAATTGAAAATGAGCTGGTGAGAGGTAGATGATGGCAGAAATTAAAAGTGTGTGTGTGTACATACGTACATATGTGTGTATTTTTAGATGTCAAAAGACTAATGTGGATATAAAGCTTATTAAACTGGACCATGCTGTTTTCCAACCGTAAACATAAAGGAAAAATGCTTTCTAAGAGTCTATGAGGCTTGCTTTGGAGTTGAAAACATATCACTCTTAACTGACCTAAAAGTGCTTCTAGGACCAGGCCTCATTCATGTCTTATTATAACTCAGTTCTATAAGCTGTGAGGAACCAAATAGAGAAAGTAGGGAAGACCTTCATCTGATAGTGGAGTGATTCATAAATTAATAACACAGATGTTGATTTGTGCATGGGCCACAATAAATTAATTCCTTCATTCAATAAACATTTATTTAGTATGTATTATATAGGTGTATTAGTGCTTTCTGTATAACAAATTACCCCAAAATGTAGTGACTTAAAACAGCATACATTTTTTCTTTTTTTGTTAATCCTCACCTAAGAATATGTTTTCCATTGCTTTTCTGAGAGAGTAGAGTGGAAGGGAGAGGGAGAGGGAGAGAGAGAGAAAAACATCAGTGTGAGAGAGACGCATTGACTGGTTGCCTCCTGCATGTGCCCTGACTGGGGACAGTGAGCGAACCCACAACCCAGGTACATGCCCCTGAGACCCTTCAGTCAATGGGCCAACGCTCTAACCACTGAGCAACCAGTTAGGGCAACATACACTTATTGTCTCACACTTCCTGTGGGTCAGGAAACCTGCACATGGCTTTTCTGGGTCCTCTGCTTCAAGGTCTCTCGTAAGGCTGCAGTCAAGGTGTCTGCCAGGCCTCTGGTCACATCTGAAAGCTCCACTCGGGGAGGATCTACTGAGAGCATACATCATTGTTGATAGGATTCAGTCTTTGTAGAAAGTGAAAGGCTTGCTTTCTTGCTGGCTGTTGACTAAAGGCCATCCTCAGTTCCTTGTCACATGACCTCTCTGACATGGCATATTGCTTCATAAAACTATATAAGCCAAGAAGGCAATAGAGAGAGTCTACTAGCAAGACAGAAGTCACAATCTCTTGTAACCTAATCACCGAAGCGGTATTCCAACAACTTAGCCACATTCTATTGGTCAAAAGCAAGTCACTAGTCCAACCAATACTCAAGGGGAGAGGATTACACAAGGGCATGACCACCAGGAGGTGGGAGTCATTGAGGACCATCTTGAAAGCTGTCTACCACAATTGATATATATATTCAGGTTTCTTTATTGTCAGATACAGCTTTTTCTACTAGACCAAACAAACTGATTGTGTGATTGTGAAACACTAAATGTTTACTGTGATAAGCCAAATAATGCCCCCACCAAAAAAATAAATAAAAAATGTCTATGTAATCCCTTACAGGGCATAAGGGACTTTGCAGGTATGATTAAGTTAAGAATTTTGAGATGGAGAGATTATCCTGAATTATCCAGCTAAGGTCTCATGTAATCTTACAGGTCCTTATAACAGAGAGGCAGAGGATCAGAGTCAGAGAAGGTGATGTGATGATGGAAGCGGAGGCTGGAATGGTGCAGCCACAAGCCAAGGAATAGGGGCAGCTTCTAGGAGATGGAAAAGGCAAGGAACAGAGGCTCTCCCCTGGAGCCTCCAGAGGGAAAATCAGCTGTCACTTGATTTTAGCCCCGTAAGACCCATTTAGTACTTCTGACCTCCTGAACTGTAAGATAATGAATCTATGCTGTTTTAAGCCGCTATGTTTGTGGTAATTTGTTCTAGTAGCAATAGGAAACTAATACACTTACCAAGGATCTGGAGGAAACCCATCTGTGGAGCTTTTTAAGGAAAAAGGGGAGGTACAAGGCATAGGACGATGGGCTTCCAAGGGTTTTTCCTGCTCTCTAGTGATTCTGAAAGTTTATATATTGTAGCTTCTATTTTTAGGAAAGTATTTCTAGTTCTCTTCAGTACTAAATTCTGTCAATAGTGAACAGGTAAAAAATTTCATAGGGTTAGTTATATGGGCCTCACATACTCTTCAAAATAAAACAAAAGCATGGCATTTAGCAGAAGACACTAGGCTTCCATTTTTAAAGTTTATTACTTGTTATTTATTGTGCCTTAGGAGTGGAAATATTGGCTGAGATGAAAGTACCTGGCACAAAACACTTTTCCTTCTTGTTGTTTCACAGCCAGATGTTGTGAAATTCTTTTGTTTTTCTTTTTTCTACAGTGCCTGGAAACCTTGGCTGCTACAAGGATCATGGAAACCCACCTCCTCTAACTGGCGCCAGTAAAACATCTAACAAACTTACCATACAAACCTGCATCAGTTTTTGTCGGAGTCAGAGGTTCAAGGTAACTGCTCTGTGGCTATATATCTATAGAAACAGGTAAAGATGTAAAAATGACTTTAAACTATATATAAGTTTTTGAAATATAACCTGTGAAGCCATACAACTCTATTTTTCCGCCAAGGAGAAATTGGAGGAAGAGTGGGGCTTGGGAATGAGGAGTATGAGGCAGTTCTCTTGTCCAAAGACTAAAAAACCCCAATATCTGCATCCCTATTTGACTTCTAACAGAGTTACATATTTCCTTATGCCTGTGTATGTTATGAGCAGGAACATCTCTGGCTCTATGGGCGATCTGGGAATAAACCAAGGGAGTGGTTGCTTCCTTGATAAATTCAGGGGCCTAGCCTGGACACCAGTCCAAAATATTTTCTTCCTATCTATTCCTCTATCTGAAATTCATTCGTTGGCCATTAAGATTCAATAATGCTATTGTTTGTTATATCAAAAAATAAGAAAATTAAGTTGTTTCATTTCCTTCCTTCCCTTTCCTTTTCTCTTACTCTTCCCTCCCTCAGTGTGTAATGACCTGTTGTAAGAATGGGACAAGGAGAGGTCCCAGGGGAAGGGTGGGCTGGGAAGATGAGACTGGCTGCTTTCTGGGGACCAACCTTGCCAGGATCCTTCGGTTCACTTGACATCCCTGATTGACACTTACCAAGTCCTGCTTCTCTATTGTGGCAGTTTGCTGGGATGGAGTCAGGCTATGCTTGCTTCTGTGGAAACAATCCGGATTACTGGAAGTATGGGGAGGTAGCCAGTACTGAGTGCAACAGCGTCTGCTTTGGGGATCAAACCCAGCTCTGTGGTGGCGATGGCCGGATCATCCTCTTTGACAGTGAGTATGCCTTGTGCCTGTTACTGTTGAAGACACAGGAACCCTTGGGCCAGGGGAACAAGCCTGCCCCCACTTCTTTCCATGTATTATTTTATTCACTTGGTGATACTTGTTAAGCACCTACTGCAGGCCAGGCACTGACCAGGCCCTGCCATACAGCGCTGAACAAGAAGACTCAGCCCCTGTCCTAGAAAGGAAGACATTCATTTAACAAGTAATTAATGACAGTTGTGTCATGTGCTGGAGAGACATGGCCTATTGGGAGATACTTAGACAACCTGGAAAAGATGACCTTTCCAGTTTGATGTAAACACTGATATAATTACTCAGTATTAGCTTTAAGATCCTCGTGTGTGTGTGTGTGTGTGTGTGTGTGTGTGTGTGTGTAAATCGATTATTTTAGAGAGAGAAAGGAAAGTAGAGAGAGAAACATCAATTTGTTGTTCCACTTATTTATGCATTCATTGGTTACTTGTGTGTGCCCTGACCGGGGATCGATACCACAACCTTGGCATATCGGAATTATGCTCTAACTAACCGGGCTACCCGGCCAGGGCCTCTCTTGTTTGTTTGATTTTTTTGTTTTTTTTAAAAGATCCTCTTGCTCTGGTTGGTGTGGCTCGGTTGGTTGGAGCATCGTCCCATGCACTGGAAGGTCTCAGGTTTAATTCCCAGTCAGCGCACATACCTAGGTTATGGGTTCGATCCCCCCGGTTTGGGCACATATGGGAGGCAACTGAGTGATGTATCTCTCTCTCTCTCTCAAAATCAATTAAAATTTTTTTTTAAATAACATAATAAAATGAAAAACTGACACGTGCTACAACGTGATGAACCAGACACATCAGGCCACACATTTTGTTATTCCATGTGGCCTAAAGAAGTTTCCTTAGCATTTTCCCTAATGCCAGTCTGCTGTCAGTGGTCACTCTCAGCTTTTGTTTGAGAAAGTCAATTCACCTTCACTCTTGAAAAATGTTTCTGCTGGATATTGAATTCTGTGCTGACAGGTTTCCTTCTTTTAGTACTTAAAAAAATATTTCTTCTTTGTTTGTGGCTTGCATCGTTTCTAGAGATGTCTGCTCCAGCTTTGTTCCCTATATATAGGCTTTCCCTTCTGCCTGCTTTCAGGGTTTTATCTTTGTTTTCAACATTAGCTATGATATGTCTAGGTATGGTTTTTTTTAATGTTTATTTTTTAATTTATTTGCTTGGAGTTTGGTGAGATTCTTAGATTACTTTTCATTGACCTTGGAGCATTCTTAGCCATGTATTTTCTCTGCAAATATTTCTTCTGCCTTGTTCTCTTGTTCTTTTCTTTCTGGGACTCCAATTACATATTGTTAGACCATTTGATATTATCCCACAGCTGTTGGGTGCTGGTTTGCCTTTTTCACTTATTTTTTCTCTCTCATTTTGGATAATTTCTATTGACCTATTTTCAAATTATTTTATTCTTTCCTCAACTTTGTTTAGTCTGTTTATAAGCTCATCAAAGGGATTTTTTTATCTCTGATAATTGTTTGTTTTATTTCCAGCATTTACATTTGACTCTTTTATATAGTTTTCATATCTCTGCTGAAATTTCCAGTCTGTACAAGCATATGGTCCATCTTTTCCACTAGGTCTTTTCTGTATTAATCATGTAGTCTGGTAGTTCTAATGTCTGGGTCATTATTGAGTCTGGTTCTGTGGATTGTCTTCTCTCTTTTTTAAAAATTGAGATATGATTGACATTATATTCATTTTAGGTTTGCAACATAATAATTTGAGATATATATATACCAGATGTTTTATCTCTTGACTATTAGTCTTTTTCCCCCTTTTTCTTTCTTGCTTGCTTTTATGTGTGTGTTGTAATATTTTATTGAATGCCATACACGATGTGCAAAAGAACGGCAGAGGCTGAGGGCAATAGAACTTACCCTTGGAAAAGGGCAGGCCTGTGCAGTGTGGGGACTGAGCCTTTGTCGGTGGTGAGCTGGGTTTGGATTTTCTTGCTTCTGTCATTGTCTTCAATGCACATCAGGTTTCAGATCCCTTCAGTGATGAGCTGCTGTTACCTGTGCTTCGTGTGGAGCCTGGGATGCCAGTGGGCTTCTTCAGTGTTCCTGTCCCACCCTCAGCTTTGAGTAGTTGCTACATGCCTATGCCACCCAGGGGGTCTTCCCCTCCCTCAGTGCTGTTGCCTGTTACTTAGTGCTGTGCTCTGTGAGGTCAAGGGATGGGGAGATGTCTTGGTCCTCCTGTCCATCCTCAGTCTTAGACAGGACATGGGGTGGGACTTTTTCAGCATCCCTGCACCGCCCCCCTCTCCCTGGCAGCTAACCACTTCCTTGCATCGGTGGTGGCTCTTGGGAAGGAGAGCGTTTCCTGCCCTGCTTTCATTGGTGCAGGATCCTGGGCTCAGGGCAACCCGGGGTTGGTGGCTTTTGCCTCTGCTCTTCCCCTAGAAGCAGATCTTTGCCTGGTTACTTTGGCAGGAAGGAGAGAGTTTCCTACTCCCTCTCCCTAGGGGCAAACAGGTTTTGTTTCTACCCTGACTCTGGGAGCAAGAAGGTTTGCTGCCCCTCTCCCAGCAGCTTAAGGCTGTGCTTCCTTTGGGAGGGGATTGTGGTGGGTGCTGGGTGGGCCTGCCCAGAATTGCCTGCAACTGAGTGCAGACCCCTGTTGTGTCTGGGGCTCCAGACTGAGAGGCTAGCCCACACTCAACCTTTAGGGGGTTGTTAAAATTTGGCTGCTTGCTTCTTACTTGCTTCTATGGTGGCTACCTCTTCCTCTTGCTCTGTCAAAGACGAAACACTTTGGTGTGGTCCGACTCTCCTTGGAGGGGCTTCTTACTGTTTAGAATTAAATTTCCTTTGTCTTCAGACCTCAGCTTTCTGACAGGCTGATAAAAGTTTTGAGCTTTTTTCATTGTTTGGATGAAAGCATCCTCTTACTGCTTTCTACATCCTAAAGGGAAGTGGAACTCCCCCAAAGCTTTGTAAATCCCAGCCCCACACTCCCTCTCAAGGACGTTCACATCCAGGACCTTGTTTATACTTCACCACATGAGATACGGTCAAGTGGTTGTATCCCCTTCCTGGAACCTGCAAATCAAAAACGGAGTCCAGAGAAATCAGACGCGCTGACACAGTGATCAGAACCGAGTGAGTCTCCTCCAGGCAGAAAGTCAGTTCTCGTGTGGACCGTCGTGTGCATTGCTCCTCTAAGGTATCAGGGATGCCCCAGTGCTGTAAGGCCCTTCTTTTTCACGGCTTTACATCACGGATTGCCTCCCTACAAAGAGGGCCCACTGTTTTATCTCATCTGTCCTCACACATTCATGTGATACAGGAGCAGGTGGTGGTCTCTCCAACCTCAAGACTGAAAGAAGTGAGAGGCCTGGAAGTGAAGGATCACATGGCCCAGCTGGTCCCAAACCCAGACTCTCTGACTCCAGGCTGGCCCCCACCTAGGCCACACCACTGTGCTGTGTTCTAATTCTAAGGTCTCCTGAGGGGAAAAAAAGCTTCCACAGTCATTTGTTCAGGGTTTAAGTGATTCATTTGGTGATTTGATCCTGAAACAGAAGACAGTCTGGCTTTCTAGACTAAAAACAATGTCCTAAACTGGATCACATTCAGAAGTTCAGAAGAATTGGTTGTAACTGGTTGGAAAGTGAGCCCTGTGGCTGAGCTCAAGCTGAGGGCCATGTCCTTTTGTCTTCCACAGCTCTCGTCGGCGCCTGCGGTGGGAATTACTCAGCCATGACTTCTGTAGTCTATTCCCCTGACTTCCCTGACACCTATGCCACAGGGAGGGTCTGCTACTGGACCATTCGGGTCCCGGGAGCCTCCCACATCCACTTCAACTTCACCTTATTTGACATCAGGGATTCCGCAGACATGGTGGAGCTGCTGGACGGCTATACCCACCAAGTCCTGGTCCGTTTCAATGGAAGGAACCGCCCACCTTTGTCCTTTAATGTCTCCCTGGATTTTGTCATTCTGTATTTCTTCTCTGATCGCATCAATCAGGCCCAGGGATTTGCTGTCTTATACCAAGGTAAGACTTGCCTGTGTGTCTCCAGCTCCTCTTGCACACCCTGGTGACCTGTGGAGCTTGGGCAGTTCTTGCTGGGAGGTCTTAGTCAGGAGCTACTGACTTAACTTACGGGTTTCCCCCCCTCCCATTTCATAACTTGTATATGTTTCATGATACAGAAAAGAGGTGAAACCTGTAATGTTTGCCATGTTAGTAGTCCTAATGACAGTTTCCATGGGAGGGTTAAAAGAACAACCAAAAGAAAGAACTGAGGCGGATAGAATTGGAAGGCTCTAAGGAGGTCATTTGGTCCATCACCCTGTCTCTCAGGATCCAAGCCACCCACAGAAGATTGGTTTCCCATCTTTCTTTAAATCCTAAAGTGAAGCCCCACTCTATGTCTCTCTAATGTGGTCACATGTGTTCCAGGCACATATCTTTGCCAGCACGTGAGAAACACGGGGTGTCTAAGACCTAATCTTTGTCTTAGATGTCAAGTGCCTCAAGAAGAGTTCACTCAGTGTGTGCTACAGGGAGTTCAAGGGCGGAGGCCACCCTACAGGTGGGACAGTCTTGAAGAACAGGTAGGATTTGGGTGAACAGAGAGAAAAGACAAGGGCTTTCCAGGCAGAAGGAGCCATAGCTGCAAAGGCACAAGGGTAGGAAATGATAAAGTATTCTCAGGTGTCCACTGACAGACCAGTCAGATGATTAGAAGTTGACAGTGCGTTCCTTCTGCCTTCTTCAGGGCCAGAGCCTGGCAGGTTCTGCGTGGAGGCCAGGGGAGAGAATTACATCCAGAATTGGATCAGAGAAAACAGCCTTTCTACTAACCAGGAGCTCCACTATAGAACCAGTGCCTCCTCCTCCCTAGTTCCTCATTTTCTTTATCAGCTTTCCCCCAGTTCATTCCTTTTGATCTTCCAGCTGTTAAGGAAGAACCACCACAGGAAAGGCCCACTGCCAACCAGACGTTGGCCGAGGTGATCACGGAGCAGGCAAACCTCAGCATCAGCGCTGCCCGGTCCTCCAAAGTCCTCTACGTCATCACCACCAGCCCCAGCCACCCACCACAGACCGTCCCAGGTAGCAGTTCCCAGACATCATCAAAGCGGGTGGAAGCCACAGAGCTTGAAGGCAGTGTCTTTGGCAGTTACAAAATCAGAGTACTCTTGGGTGTTTCTCATTCCAAGGCAGGTTGGGGGTCCTGGCTCTGTCACCATGTTTGTCCTGGCCTTTGAGGGACATGTTCTCATTAGCTTGACTCCTTAGTCCTTAAGGAAAAGTGCTCACCTCCATAAAGACAACATGTGTGCCTTTTGTACATTATGATTAATCAGCTAGTCCAGTGTTTTCTCACATTGAGAATATCTTTCTAGAACCCCAAGTTGTTGCTCCCTAAATTGGCAATTTCAGGAGCTCTACTTACTCATTCATTCGATCAAAAGATACATAAGTGCTTTAATGGTACCAGTTGCTATTGTAGGCACTGGACTATACAATGAACTGAATTAATCTTCCCTCCAGTGGTTTATAAGTAGGAAGAAAAGACAAGAAGCAAAATAAAAAGTCAGATAGTGATAAGAGCTATGAAGAAAAGTCATGCAGGAGAAGGATAGAGAGTGGGTAATGGTCTTGTGGTTTAACTTGGTTGGGTACAGACTTCCATTCTCTCTTTTCTGCCAAGGAAATTGGGGCCTTTGTGAGCTGATAGAGCTGCAGCGTATTGTTAGCAATTACCTAGGCTAGAGATTTTCAGACTGTTCTCCAGGTCCCCCGCAGGACCCTCCATAGAAGGTCAGGGCAGAGAGCCTCTCTAGTGCTTGCCCCACGTCATTTGTTTGTGAATCCCGATAGGATTTCACTGGTCACGCAGCTCATTCCTCAGGCGAGGAAACTGAGGCCCACAGAGTCTATGTAACTCATTTGTGGTTGCACAGTGGATCCGGTAATAGAGACAGAATGTGCACCATCATTTTCGACTCTGAGTCCAGTGCATCTTGGACCACACCGCCTGCCTCTCTCCAAGAGGGAGCCCTAAAGCCAGGCGAGGTGCTCAGAAGGCTGGGACTCCATGCGGCCTGGCGCTTAGCTGCATTTGGTCATTTTTCCCACTTGCAGGGAGCTCCTTGGCCAGACCTGCGTCTCTGAGCTGCCAACCTCAGGGCTTCCTTCTGAAAACTGAGCTCAAACAGGTCTGATGGGCCCTGTCTTTTGCAGGATGGACAGTGTATGGCCTGGCAACTCTCCTCATCCTCACAGTCACAGCCATTGTAGCAAAGATCCTTCTGCACATCACGTTCAGGTGAGTACGACAGAGCTGCCCAATTCCAGGAGCAAAGGCTCAGAGCTCCTGTTTGTCTGGGTGAAAGCGTAACATCAGAACATGATCCCAGAGCCCTTAGTCCTAGGGAACATATGACAGTGATATTCCTCATTCTCTGGAGAGTGAAATGTACAACTGGACAAATTTCACTAAGGTCTGAGTGATTGTGTTTGCTACTGTGTCCAAATGATACAATTTCAAGGGGGATTGAGATAACCTGGGCATAAAAAACAACAATTTCCATGTTTTGCCTTGTGCTAGCCTTGAAGAGATCTTGATGCAGGAATAGAGATTGCTGGGATGGTATTAGGCATATTTCCCAGTGCCTTGTAGAAACCGGAAACATTCTTAGGAGGAGAATCTAACATTTATTAACTATTCTTAATAGTCATTTTAAGGCAGTTATTTAAGAAGCTCACGGAAGCTTCATCCTTCATTTCTGAGCATTTGGAAAAAAAAACATTTTCCTCCTTTATTTTGCTGTTCAGGTTTAGCAGTTCTTCCTTCCGGGAAAGGGGCTGCTGAAGTTTGTGTGTTTACGGAGGGAGAGGGCCCTTTCTAATTTTTTCTGGGCTTCTACTCTGTCTTCCCTGTGGTTCCCAGTGCAGCTCTCCTTTTTTTTGATATAATTGATATACAGGCTACCTGCATTTCAAGGCCTTCCTGAATGTTGGTGTCCAGTGGAAGCCGCTTTCCCTGGCCTTCTCACTAGCCCTCAGCCACAGGCGTGTATACATTAAGTGACGGCTCCTCCATTGCCCTCTGAAGGCTGTGGTCAGACTGGGACCACCCACACGCCTCTCCACCCTGCGCTTTACATTTTTCAGTGGAAACGGTGTCATTATTGTTTACTGAGCCCACTCACATGCCATATATATATATATATTTTTTTTAAAGGCACAATTTACATGTTCTGGAAGCTTCTTGGCACAGTCCTGACCACGTGTCTACCACAGTAGCAGGAGAGCAGGAGGCTTCCTATAGGGCCCAGCAGCTCACGGCACCCTGAGGCCCTAAAGTGCACGTCTGGCTCCTACCTGACCCTGGAGCCCCTCTGCAGCTTCCCTGCCACACAGCATTGGTGCTGAGGCAGGACCCATTCCTGCAGAGTAGTTCCGCCTTTGTCCCGTTTTAACTAGATAAATGTAATTTGAAGAAAGCATTCTTCTATTTAAAAATAAATAAATTTGAAAACGCAATCTCTCAGGACAGCCCTTTCCAGATTGGAATAATTCTGCGAGTTAGCCAGTTCTTTGTTAAACTGAGCTGGAATCTGCCCCGCTGCACTCCCACCCCCCAGGACGCATTTCATCAGCACAATAGTCCTTCAGATCCCTAAAAGCAGCGCTTAGGTCTTTCCCGTGACCTCCTCTCACCGAGCGTCCCATTTCATAGGTACAGGTCTCTCATGCGACGTAGGTTGTTTGGGCTGCTTTGTTCTACTGGGCAGGAAGAACTCTTACGTTATTTTTGTTTGACAGATCACATCGTGTTCCTGCTTCAGGGGACCTTAGGGATTGTCGTCAACCAGGGACATCAGGAGAAATCTGGAGCATTTTCTATAAGCCTTCTACTTCCATTTCCATCTTTAAGAAGAAGCTCAAGGGTCAGAGTCAACAAGATGACCGTAATCCTCTTGTGAGTGACTAAAAGCTCCCCCATGCCCAGGACAGGAGGTTCCTCTGAGTCAAGGCCACAGGGACCACCTCTCCTGTGTTTCCTCTGATGAACTCTTCCCTGCCTCTCCCTCGGCCTCTTCAGAGGCACCTGCCAATGGACTGGGAAGGGGCGCCCTGCTGCAGGGGCAGGCGTAGCCTGGATTCGTCCTGCTTCATCAGCTGCACTTAGGAGAGAAACTCAACGTCCCAGGGTCTGGCCCTCGTGTGTGTGTGTGTGTGTGTGTGTGTGTGTGTGTGTGTGTGTGTGTGTGTGTTTCTGATCGTCGTAAAATAGAATAATCTGCAACATAAGTTTTTTTCCTATTTCTTTATTTTCAGTTTCATAGGCCTGTGCAAACCCATGCTTCAGTACCTTTGCAAAAACATGCTATCTCATCTTTTACTTTGAAAATGTTTCTAATTACTGTAGATTTTGTTTGTGAGCCATTTGTATTGAGGCTGCTGCAGTAGAAATGGCACTGTATCTTCCTGAATCGTTCTTCCAAACACCCAGGAATGTTACCTTTGAAAGCTGAACTCAGTGAGACTTTCATTTCGTTTTCTCCTGGTGCTTATCCATAGGCACCGCTTCCTCTATATCCTGTCTCAGTGCTAAGGGAGGCTCATGTGTCAGATGCTGCCTCTTGAGCAGTGTCTCATTTCTAGTTTCTGCATTGAATTTTACTTGGAAAAGCTTTCTCTGCTGCTAAGTGCCTTTCTAATCCAGATGTTTGCCTCTCCATATTCACACTCAGAAGACACGAAGAATTATGCTTTGTTTATTTAATTCCCTTGTGTGTTCTGACCATATGGATTCAGATTATGCACACTTAGTGTATCGTTTGTGCTGCTGATGTGAGGTAGGCGTTACCATTAATGCTGTGTTTTCATTATTGCAGCAGCAAAGGAGTTTTACCAGTTTTGAATCCCAGGCAGCAGTTGTACCAGATTTTAGTTTAAATACCCATGTACAATATTTTTGGAACTGCACTAAAAAAAGTAATTGAATTATCTGCATTGCACATATAGAGAAGAGTTCTTTGAACAAGCAGGCTTTGTCGGCAGCAGTGAGAAGAGCAGCCTGGGCCTCTGAAGGCCGGGCCTGGGCCTTGGTCAGAACATGACTCTCCCTCAGGCACTCGGGCCTTGGGCCTTGCTGTGCCTCTGGCCTCCCAGGTTCCCTCTTTGCAGCACTTTGCCGAGTTTCCCCAAGTCCCTGAGCCACTGCCTGCCATGGCCCTTCCTGGGGTTCTGCCACGTTGGCAACCCGTCTGAAACTGGCTGCTGCCAGAAAAGCGGGGCAGCGGGGAGGTATCCACAGGGAGAAGTGACACTTGGCAACCAGGAGAGATGCCAGGAGCTGGAGGCAGAGGGGCCTTTAGAGGGGGAACAGGGCCATGTGTCCACAGGGGGGCAGGGGCGCTGCTCCAGGCACCACGTGAGACCCACCACAAGCATGGGGCTGCTTGGTGCTGTCTTCACGCTTTGATCTGGAAAGGGCCGTTTCCCAGGAGCAGCTGTCGGCAGACCCGGAGTCTGGAGACAGAAGTCTGTCCCATCAAGGATCACTGGACATATACTGACATGTGCAGTCTCCCTTCCAAGCTATTCCTGGCGTTTGAGGAATCTCTTCTCAAACACAAGTGTCAGGTGTGCAGTAACAAAGGGCCCTGAGCTGTGAATAGACCCACATCCAAGGGAATGTGGGATTTGGCAAAGGGTTCACCCAGCCAACAGGCAGCGCGGCTGCCTAAGACTTACTCTGATCACTGGCCTTGGGAGCCGCTCGCCCGCCCGCCCTGCTCACTTCACACTGGTCACAGGGGCCAAGCCCCAAGCCAGTGTGTTGTCTGAGCGGCAGCAGGATCAGCCCTTTCTCAGAGATCCTGGAAGCGCTGCTGATGCCCCAGTGCTCTCCTTCCAGCCGGTCCTGGAATAGCCCAGTGCCTCCAGGATCAACTTACTGCCCAGGGAGGGGCCACGGGAATCCCAAACCAGCTTCAGGACAGCATGGGGGAAGAGAGCCATAAACCGTCGCAGGCTGAACCTCCACACACTCCTTGGCCACAGCCTGGCCATGTCTTGGTTGGAGCCTGTCAGCAACACCCCACAGAGGGTCCCCTGTGGCTAAGTAAACAGCTGAGAAAGCAAGAGGTGAGGTGTGCCTCCAGGAGGCACTTGGCCTTTTAAGACACTGCTCTAGAAGAAAGAAAGTGGGGTTGGAGGTGATTGGAACGTGTGACCCTGAGAAAAGTCCATTACAGATCACATAGCGGAAGATGATGAAACAGGAAGGGGGGGCTCTGGGGACCACCGTGGACAGTGGCTCTGAAAGCATCCAGTCCATAGCCTCTGCCCTGAGGTGGGTGAGTGGAGGAGGCTGCAAGTAGGTGCCTCAGGACCTGCGTGCCCTCCTCATCCCGTTCACTGCTGGTACCCAGGCCCTGGCTCTCCGTGCACGTCCCACCATGAGGGAGGGCCATTGCTCTTGTTGCCTCCCCTTTCCTTAGCCATGTTTCAGTGCCCGTGGCCCCTCTAGAAGGCACTCAGTGCCCGTGTTCTTCCCCCTGTGCCGCTGCTTACAGAGCAGAGAAGGAGTAGGATGAACCCCGGGTACCTACCCCCACACCCCATGTCAGAACAGGGTAGAAGGCCTCTGGGAATAAGCGAGGTAAGGTGATCGCTGTAACTTCTGAAGTGTGGGCTCTGGCTCAAGATTCCAATCAGCCAGAAACCCACGAAGATCAAAGCACTAGTGAATGCCGCCATCCTGGACCTCAGGCCAGACCTGTGGGGAAAGGCCTCCCCACACGCCCCATCGTCAGCTCAGGCAGGAGTCGCCTGACCCAGCTGAGGATCCGGCCAGGCCATCCCAGCACCAGCGGGCACACAGGCTGTCACCAAGCCTCTGTGCGTCCCGTCCAGCACTTAATCCTCACCAGCACTTAGTGGACGGCCTCAGAGATCCCAGTCTCCCCTGCCTGCCGAGGCCACCCCAGGTCTCCCGCAGAGCAGGCCAGCTCCACGCCATAGCCCCGTCAACTGGCACCCTCTTGGGTTGCAGATCTCCTATGTGGTGTTTGATGCCGGCTATTGTTACTACCTTGGGAATTTTTAACCTTTTACTTGTTTCCTCTGGTGTCTTTGTTTACCTTCCTCACTCTTCTACCTCCTGGCCAGGTCTCTCAGCTTAGCTGCCCTGGCGTGGGGTATTTCTCAAACCTTCCAGCCGCAGCTGCCTCCCCTCAGGCTGGCCGGCTCAGGGGTGAAAGGGCCTCCCCCCTTCTTCCCATAGCTTGGTGACCAACAGAGCAAGCTTGTGGAGTGGTCGTATAAAGCATCCATTGATTTATTCACACATATGACTTCACTGAAAGCTTGTCTAGGTGCTCAGTAACTTCTTGTTGGATTGGATTTGTCTGGCCCTGCCCCAAACAGCTGGTGGTCCTGTGTTACCTGAGCCGGGCCCTCATCTCTCCATGATTCTCTAAGCTGACTCTCAGTTCAGAACTAGGAATATAAATCTCATGGCTTAGCATTTGGGCAGCATTATGGAAGACAGGGTGCCACAGTCCCCCTTCAGCTGTCCCTCATTGTGAAAGAAGACGAAAACCCCTCACTGCGCCCATGTTCTCTGCGGCCCTCTCTGCCCCTTCTACGGGAACGGAATGGCTTGGTGGGGAGGGAGAGAGCTCTTACCCCTGATCCCACACGACCCTGCCCCTGGTTGTGAGAGTCAGTGCCTCTCCAGTTTAGAAGTGCCCACCACCCACAAGCAGGCTTTGTCGGCAGCAGTGAGAAGAGCAGCCTGGGCCTCTGAAGGCCGGGCCTGGGCCTTGGTCAGAACATGACTCTCCCTCAGGCACTCGGGCCTTGGGCCTTGCTGTGCCTCTGGCCTCCCAGGTTCCCTCTTTGCAGCACTTTGCCGAGTTTCCCCAAGTCCCTGAGCCACTGCCTGCCATGGCCCTTCCTGGGGTTCTGCCACGTTGGCAACCCGTCTGAAACTGGCTGCTGCCAGAAAAGCGGGGCAGCGGGGAGGTATCCACAGGGAGAAGTGACACTTGGCAACCAGGAGAGATGCCAGGAGCTGGAGGCAGAGGGGCCTTTAGAGGGGGAACAGGGCCGTGTGTCCACAGGGGGGCAGGGGCGCTGCTCCAGGCACCACGTGAGACCCACCACAAGCATGGGGCTGCTTGGTGCTGTCTTCACGCTTTGATCTGGAAAGGGCCGTTTCCCGGGAGCAGCTGTCCGCAGACCCGGGGTCTGGAGACAGAAGTCTGTCCCATCAAGGACCACTGGAAATATACTGACATGTGCAGTCTCCCTTCCAAGCTATTCCTGGCGTTTGAGGAATCTCTTCTCAAACACAAGTGTCAGGTGTGCAGTAACAAAGGGCCCTGAGCTGTGAATAGACCCACATCCAAGGGAATGTGGGATTTGGCAAAGGGTTCACCCAGCCAACAGGCAGCGCGGCTGCCTAAGACTTACTCTGATCACTGGCCTTGGGAGCCGCTCGCCCGCCCGCCCTGCTCACTTCACACTGGTCACAGGGGCCAAGCCCCAAGCCAGTGTGTTGTCTGAGCGGCAGCAGGATCAGCCCTTTCTCAGAGATCCTGGAAGCGCTGCTGATGCCCCAGTGCTCTCCTTCCAGCCGGTCCTGGAATAGCCCAGTGCCTCCAGGATCAACTTACTGCCCAGGGAGGGGCCACGGGAATCCCAAACCAGCTTCAGGACAGCATGGGGGAAGAGAGCCATAAACCGTCGCAGGCTGAACCTCCACACACTCCTTGGCCACAGCCTGGCCATGTCTTGGTTGGAGCCTGTCAGCAACACCCCACAGAGGGTCCCCTGTGGCTAAGTAAACAGCTGAGAAAGCAAGAGGTGAGGTGTGCCTCCAGGGGGCACTTGGCCTTTTAAGACACTGCTCTAGAAGAGAGAAAGTGGGGTTGGAGGTGATTGGAACGGGTGACCCTGAGAAAAGTCCATTACAGATCACATAGCGGAAGATGATGAAACAGGAAGGGGGGGCTCTGGGGACCACCATGGACAGTGGCTCTGAAAGCATCCAGTCCACAGCCTCTGCCCTGAGGTGGGTGAGTGGAGGAGGCTGCAAGTAGGTGCCTCAGGACCTGCGTGCCCTCCTCATCCCGTTCACTGCTGGTACCCAGGCCCTGGCTCTCCGTGCACGTCCCACCATGAGGGAGGGCCATTGCTCTTGTTGCCTCCCCTTTCCTTAGCCATGTTTCAGTGCCCGTGGCCCCTCTAGAAGGCACTCAGTGCCCGTGTTCTTCCCCCTGTGCCGCTGCTTACAGAGCAGAGAAGGAGTAGGATGAACCCCGGGTACCTACCCCCACACCCCATGTCAGAACAGGGTAGAAGGCCTCTGGGAATAAGCGAGGTAAGGTGATCGCTGTAACTTCTGAAGTGTGGGCTCTGGCTCAAGATTCCAATCAGCCAGAAACCCACGAAGATCAAAGCACTAGTGAATGCCGCCATCCTGGACCTCAGGCCAGACCTGTGGGGAAAGGCCTCCCCACACGCCCCATCGTCAGCTCAGGCAGGAGTCGCCTGACCCAGCTGAGGATCCGGCCAGGCCATCCCAGCACCAGCGGGCACACAGGCTGTCACCAAGCCTCTGTGCGTCCCGTCCAGCACTTAATCCTCACCAGCACTTAGTGGACGGCCTCAGAGATCCCAGTCTCCCCTGCCTGCCGAGGCCACCCCAGGTCTCCCGCAGAGCAGGCCAGCTCCACGCCATAGCCCCGTCAACTGGCACCCTCTTGGGTTGCAGATCTCCTATGTGGTGTTTGATGCCGGCTATTGTTACTACCTTGGGAATTTTTAACCTTTTACTTGTTTCCTCTGGTGTCTTTGTTTACCTTCCTCACTCTTCTACCTCCTGGCCAGGTCTCTCAGCTTAGCTGCCCTGGCGTGGGGTATTTCTCAAACCTTCCAGCCGCAGCTGCCTCCCCTCAGGCTGGCCGGCTCAGGGGTGAAAGGGCCTCCCCCCCAGGTTCCCTCAGGTCTCGCCGAAGCTCTGACCCGCAGTGATCTTCAGCTGGGAAGATCCGAAAGAGTTGGAATTCCAAATCCGCACGCCACCCGGTGAGACGGGCGGTTCTCTGGGACGAGCATGAGGCTCTGCACTCAGAAAAACTAGGTTTGAATCCACCTTGAGGTGGTCAATCCACTTCTCAGTTTCCCCTCCCTGTAAATGTAATAATATCTGCGCCCCAGAAGGTAATGAAGTGAGAAAAGATGTCTAAAACACTCATGTAGTTATTATCCCAGGTGGAATTTGTCTTGCCTCTCAGAGAGCCAGTTCTTCCTCTGCCCACCCTCCTTTGTAATAACACCAATGGAAGCTCTGTGAGTTGCCCGTTCTGCCCCCAGCTCTCTCCTGTCAGGCGCTGTGCGTACCCTGACAGCCCCTTCTACAGGTACTGTCGCCCTGTTTCGCCAGTGAGGAAACGGGCTCAGAGAGCAGCGTGGGGTGGTAGTGGAGAGCACAGCCCTGGAGCCAGCCTACAGGATTCAGCTCCCACCACTCATTTGCTGAGGGACCAGGAAGTGTAAAACGGAGGCTTCGGAGGGTTTCGGTGGAGGAGTGACATCAGATTCCTAGTTTAGAGGGATAGACACTTGCATTAGGAAAAACAGATTGGAGTGGGGTAAGACCGAGGGTGAGGAGGCCCATAAGAGCCTCGGAGGTACACAAGTGAGAGACTCGGGCGACCTAACCAGGCCCCCAAACCAGCCCTGGAGGGAGGGGAGAACTAGGTGAGAGTAAGCTGGCTATACCCTCGGGCCAGGGGTAGGTACTCAGGGTCTGGGCTCACACCCCCACCCCACTGCTTACCACGTGACCTTGGGCCAGTGACTCAGCCCTGTGTGCTACTTTCCCATCTGTCAGATGGGGGCAATTCAGTACCTGCCCACAGAGTTGTGATGAGTTATTATCTTAGTATCGTTTCAGTAAATGGTAGCTGTGCCTTGTTATTGTAGAGTAGAGGTAGGGGTTAAGAACAAGGAGACGTGTCTAGGATATAGCTGTTTCGCCAGTGAAGAAACGGGCTCAGAGAGCAGCGTGGGGTGGTAGTGGAGAGCACAGCCCTGGAGCCAGCCTACAGGATTCAGCTCCCACTACTCATTTGCTGGGGGACCAGGAAGTGTAAAACGGAGGCTTCCGGTTTCGGTGGAGGAGTGACATCAGATTCCTAGTTTAGAGGGATAGACACTTGCATTAGGAAAAACAGATTGGAGTGGGGTAAGACCGAGGGTGAGGAGGCCCATCAGAGCCTCGGAGGTACACAAGTGAGACTCGGGCGACCTGACCAGGCCCCCAAACCAGCACTGGAGGGAGGGGAGAACTAGGTGAGAGTAAGCTGGCTATACCCTCGGGCCAGGGGTAGGTACTCAGGGTCTGGGCTCACATCCCTACCCCACCACTTACCACGTGACCTTGGGCCGGTGACTCAGCCCTGTGTGCCTACTTTCCCATCTGTCAGATGGGGCAATTCAGCACCTGCCTACGGAGTTGTGATGAGTTATTATCTTAGTATCGTTTCAGTAAATGGTAGCTGTGCCTTGTTATTGTAGAGTAGAGGTAGGGGTTAAGAACAAGGAGACGTGTCTAGGATATAGCTCACATGTATTTCAATGGCTAATACTAGAAGTGTTTTCAAAGGTCTTTATTCAGAAGTCTGGTGCTGTTTTGTGAACAGAAATATGCCATAGGAACCCGACTCCTGTTTATATCCATTAGCCTATGGTAAAATTAGTTTCATTATACTTCACGTAGAGTCGCAATTTCCAAGAACTTATCAACGACGTTAAGTGAGGACTTCCTATAGTTCTCTGGCAGGCACCTTACCTGGACATGGAGCTCATGGTCCTCTCTTTCCCTCTGTCCTCTCCCCAGCTGACCTTGGCCTGCACCACAGCAGCCAGCCCCAGCCCTGCAGTGGCTGTTGCGATATGCTGGCCCCTGAAAGCTTCACTCAAGTGTTTCTCTTCTCTGAACTTTCCTTCTCTCTTTCTCAGGAGCTCTTTTTGACTTTGTAAAATGTTAAATATAGTTGGTATACAATATTATATTAGTTCCAGGTGTACAGCATAGTGATTCAACATGTATATACTTTACAATGCAATCTTCACACTAAGTCTAGTAATCACCTGTCACCAGGCAGTTATCACAATGTTACTGACTATATTCCCCTTCACCTTTTCTACCTACCCCCCCCACACACACACACACACACTCCGCTCTTCTGGCAACCATCAGTTCAATCTGTTTCTATGAGGCTGCTGTTTTTGTTGTGTGTTGTTTGTTCATTTGCATGTTGTTGTTGTTTTAGATTCCACATATAAGTGAAACCATATGGTATTTGTCTTTCTTCATCTGACTCTCTAGTTCTATCCATGCCACAAATGGCAAGATTTCATTCTTTTTTTTATTGCTGAATAAACTTCCATTGTGTGTGTGTGTGTATCACATCTTTATCCATTCATCTATTGATGGACATCTAGCTTGCTTCCATATTTTGGCTATTGTAAAAGATACTGCAATGAACATAAAGGTGCATATATCTTTTTTTAAATTTATCTTTATTGTTGAGAATCTTACAGATGTCCCCCATTTTTCCCCCATTACCTCCTTCCAACTGGCTCCCGCCCCACCCCAGGCCTTCACTGCTCTATTGTCTGTATCCGTGGGTTATACATAGATGCATATAAGTTATTTGGTTAATCTCTGCGTATATCTTTTTGAACTTTTCGGATAAATACCCAGAAGTAGAATTGCTGGGTAACATGGTAGATCCATTTATGGTTTTTGGAGGAATCTCCATACTGTTTTCTATAGTGGCTGCACCAATTGGCAGTCCTATCAATAGTGCACAAGTTTTTCTTTTCTCCACGTTTTCACCAACACATTATTCATTGACTTTTTTTATAATAGCCATTCTGACAGGTGTGAGGTGGTATCTTATTGTGGTTTTGATTTGCATTTCCCTGATAATTAGTTGAGCATTGTTTCATATGTCTGTTGGCATCTGTATGTCTTTGGAGAAATGTTTTTTCTGTCCTCTGCCCATTTTTTTAATTGGATAGATTATTTTATGTTTCTGAGTTGTATGAGTTCCTTATACAGTTTAGTTATCAACCCCTCATCAGATATGTCATGTGCGAATATATTCTGAAGGAAAATCTTTTTCATGGCTGGTGGAAAACAAATGGGGTGGCCCGCTAGTAAATTTCTTAGAGACAGCTTAGCCTGCAGCAGAAAACTAAATGCAGCCAGAATGTGCAGCTGTCCTGCCTGAAGCAGGACCAGGAAGAGCACTCCAAACCCATCTGCGCGGACTTGGGGCACCGCTGACCTTAACCTCACCTCCTTGTTTTCCGAAACCTGAGAGATTTGGACATTGTAACACCCGCCCTCTGGGGAGCCCACACCAGGGCAGCATCAGCCTCGTCCTTTGTCAAGCAATCAAAGGCTCTTCTTCCTGTGGAGACGGAAAGGGCTGGACAAGGGTGACCTTGTCTCCAAGCTTGGAAATCACATGATCATCTCCTCTTCCCCCCTGGGCTGTGTGAGCCTGAAACTGCAGACCAGTCTCTGGGACTCTGAGAACTGGAGAGCTTTTGTTCCTCTGTGGCGGGGTCGGGTCCCTGTGGGGAATTGTTTTTGCTTGGCTGAAAGGGGAACTTGGGAGACGGAATATTTCAACCTCAAGAAGCAGCAACATTTGCTTGTAGCTGGAAGTCTTCGTTTCTGGTCTCCAGCTGTTGTCTGGAGCCACCAGGCCCCTGCTGAATGGGACTACACCCGGCAACTGGGGGCTGGCAGCACTGGGCTCAGCTGGCTGTGGACCAGCCCGTGTCTAGGGGGCCCGTCTCCAGGACAGCCCTGGGGCAAAGACGCCCCCAGCCCTCTGGACACTGGACACTGGGCCCTGGAATGAACCTGCTAGCTGTGGAGGACTGGGCTGGGGAACCAGGCCCCACAGAGAAGCATTTTAGGAGGAAAATAGATCCAAGTCTGAGGTCCAGGCTCCCTCCTCAGAGGAGGGAAACAGAAAGGTCTAAAACAGCCCAGGCTTTTGCAACTGAGAAGTTTCAGATTTCACTTATTTCACTCTTAGGAACATTTACCATT
Organism: Myotis brandtii; assembly: GCF_000412655.1. Taxonomy (NCBI): domain Eukaryota; kingdom Metazoa; phylum Chordata; class Mammalia; order Chiroptera; family Vespertilionidae; genus Myotis; species Myotis brandtii. Next base: position 3,442,126 of record NW_005361573.1, read on the forward strand.
GTCCCTGTTCAAATGAGGCCACTGGACTTTTACACACTTAACTGGGCGCCCGCTATTTTGCACACTGATCATGTGACTATGTTTCATGGACTTGCCTTAGTTGCTGGTGCCACAGATGAATCGGATCAAGAGCATTCGAGGGGTATTCAAACCTCATATTTACCCTAATATGGGGCAGCTTTTTACGGGCCCCCGGGGCAAGCTGAGGAACGAGCTTTTGAATGTGCAAGGATGGTGATAGTAATCGCAATAATAACAGCAGCTAACATTTCTGCAGCCCCTACCAGTATGTGTGTGAGACCCTGTACTGAGCACTCAGCAGACATTGCTGAGTTCATCCGCGTGACAGCCCAGCCTGGGGAACGGAGGCTCAGAGAAGGGACCCAGCCAGCAGAGGGCAAGGCCAGGATTCAGCCCGCTCCAAAGTGAGGGCTCCTTATTCCTGCTGCACTTCAGGCCCCTTGGGGCAGGCAGGTGGGCTCAGGGAGAGGCCCTGAGCTCCCAAATATCTCACCCTCACAGATGTGGCCTCCAGACAGTACAGATCAATTTGCCTGGGGCGAGGAAGGCAGCAAACCTACACTTCTTGCCCTACAGCCATGGCTCAGAGGTTGAGCGTAGACCTATGAACCAGGGGGTTATGGTTCAATTCCCAGTCAGGGCATATGCCCTGGTCGCAGGCTCATCCCCAGTGTGGGGCGTGCAGGAGGCAGCCAATCAATGGTTCTCATCATTGATGTTTCTCTCTCTCTCTCCCTCTCTCTTCCTCTCTGAAATAAATTTTAAAAAATGTGTTTTTTTTTTAAAAAACCTACACTTCTTTACCTATTGAGAACACAAACCGCTTTGAGAATCAGGTGAATATTATCAGGCCCCTCCACCAAAAGATCCCACCTATAAAAATCTGCATAGAAATTCTGGAGAGTTAAAGACCCCCCCTAAAGCCCTCCATGGACCTCAGGTTTAGAACCTCTCCATTAAGCCGTAAGCATGGGTACCTGAAAGTTAAAACTAGACGAAAAGAGGATAACAGGAGTATTAATATAGTAACAGGAATGATTGATACATTTAACTGATCACTTATTAAGTGTCTGGCATTTATTCCAGGGATTGGTAAATTTTTTTCTGCAAAGAGCTGAATAGTAACTATTTTACCCTTTTTGAACCATATAGCCTCTGATCTCTGTCACAACTACTCAACTCTGCCCGCACTGGTTGTTGGGGGCCAACCACTAGAACCCGTGCCCACCCACTGAGACCTTCAAGGACCTCGTCACTGCAAGTCCTGGGGCCTCCAGGTGACTCCAAGGGGGGCGGGGAGCGTGGGGAGAGGGGCACCAGGGCTCACACGTAAGCAGCCACAGACACTATCTAAGCCAGGGGTCCTCAAACTACGGCCCGCGGGCCACATGCAAATACAAATATTGTATTTGTTCCTGTTTTGTTTTTTTACTTCAAAATAAGATATGTGCAGTGTGCATAGGAATTTGTTCATAGTTTTTGTTAAACTATAGTCTTTTACCCCAGCAATTAAAACCTGTGAAAACCATTCTTAGCCCGTGGGTCATACAAAATAGGCAGCAAGCCCACAGGCCATAGTTTGCCGCCCCCTGCGCTGTGCCACCCACGTTCACACGCTGTGTTTAATGCTCACAACCAACTGTATGCATTCAGCATTGTTATTATCCCCATCTGTCAGATGAGGACACTGAGGATCAGGTTAAATAACTCATGCAAGAAGCACGGGAGTTAGACCTTGAAGCCACCGTCAGCTTCTTTACTTTCCTGAGGGACAAGACCCGGTGAGTTTGTGGAGAAAGGAAAGGAAAAGGTGCTGGTGGGGCGGGGAAGGGGGACCCTAAGGAATGCCTGGCAGCACCCTGGGCCCTGGGAGCAGAAGGGAGGGCGGGGAAGAGGCTCTTTGCTGGAATGGCCTGCACTGCAGGGGTGGGCGGCTGGTTTCCTGAGCTGTTCCTCCAGACAGAGACCCAGATCCTGGACAGCTGGTGGCCCTGACATTGTTTTGTGTCTCCCAGGTTCTCTTAATTATAACCAATTTGCCACCCTCAGCAATTCCTTGTTCTCCTTTGCTGATGCCCATGAGTTGGAACCGTGAGCCAGACTCCCAGCCAAACGTTCAGCTAACATCACTTCCCTTTCCCATGTGGGGAGCCCCGGTCTCTCAGAAACGTGCCTTTCTTCTCAGTCCCAGGAGGCGGGTGAGGCCCGCCCTTTTGCACGCTGCTCTGCTCAGCTGAGATTCGCTGCTACCCAAATCTCTTAGCAAAGAGGGTGACCCAATCTGCTTAACTTTCTCCGACTCCCGGCCTTCCTGGCTGACTCAGGCTCAGGGAGATGGCTAAGGTGGTCTTTCTTCTTGGTGCACTTCACCATTCCTCCTTTCCCGCCATACTTATGTGCCACTTGGGTCCAAGGCTTTGGAACAAACTCGCAGAAACACACTCCAGGCTGTGCCTGTGTACAGTTTGGGGTGAAGGCCCGGAAGCTGAGGCTAAGGAAGGTGGCCGTACAAGGGGCCGGAGAAGGAGGCAGGTCTGATATCACACCCAGTATAGGTAACCTTGGCCAAGCGACCTGGCTTCACTTAGGAAAACTTGATTCCCTCAGAGGAGCCTTGAGACTATGAGCTCTGGCTGGACTCAGGAACCTGGGGTCAATGCGGGTTCGACCTGAGTTCCCAGACCTCAGGCAAGTTACCTTTCTAACCTCAGTTTTACCCACTTGTAAAATGGGTGTAACAGTCGTTTCTCAGAGAGTTGTTATGAAGATTAAATAATACAATAAAGGTAAGGTGTTCAGCTAATTTTTATTCGTAACCTAGAGGTGGTGATACTCCTAACCACAGAGGCCTGGAGAGGAGCCAACGTGTCAAGGGCCTGGCCCATAGTCCTAACTTTGCAAATGGGAGCTGAATCACACGGTTCTCGCCAGACCTCACAGGGGCCACCAAAAGTGTGGGGGACCCCGGAAGCGCTCTGCCTTTGGAGTTGAGAACCCATTTCTCAAACCCCAAGAACACAGTGCGCAAAATAAGGGCAGTTCTCTCCTTAGAAAATAATTCCTGACTCGGTTCCTTTAAGTAGCTAGTTTCCCCGTCGGTGGCCCTGTTTTATAAAAGTACCTACTGACCTTCACCTTCTCAGGGACAGATCTATTGGGTGGAAATACCCTTCTCTGCTGGCTTCCAGCCGGCAGTGGATTTCTTTACCTGTTGCTTCAGGTCAGGAACAAATACAGAATTTGGATGTCCTCCTATTTCCCTCCTGGCCCGAGGTGGGGAGATAGGCAGGGAAAGCCCCCAGGCCTAGCTCGCCGAGGGAAGGCACCCAGGAGCTGTCTGCCAGCCGGATTCCCCGTCCTCACAGACCCCAGACCCTGCCTCCTTGCACCCTTATCTATTGGGTGGGAATACCCTTCTCTGCTGGCTTCCAGCCCGCAGCGGATTTCTTTACCTATTGCTTCAGGTCAGGAACAAATACAGATTTGGATGTCCTCATATTTCCCTCCTGGCCCGAGGTGGGCAGATAGGCAGGGAAAGCCCCCAGGCCTAGCTCGCCGAGGGAAGGCACCCAGGAGCTGTCTGCCAGCCGGATTTCCGGTCCTCACAGACCCCAGACCCTGCCTCCTTGCACCCTTGCTTTCCCTACAGGAGCCATCCCGGTGCAGCCTTGCTCACCTGCGCCGCCCAGTGGTAGGAACAGAGAGCTGCGGAAGAAAGTCGGCCCTCAACCACTGACTCCATGCAACCCTCCAGGCCCTAAGCCTGGCTAGTAACCCAGGACTCTCACTCTCACTATGGCACCTAGCAGCTCTCTGATTTGCTAACGCTGCCACAAGGTGAGTCCTCTGGGCTCTGACCCCCGGGGACCCAACAACAGGGAAAACCTTTATTGAAGAGCATCCATTTTCTGCTGACTGAAGGAACTTATTCCATCAGTGGGGAATGAAGCGGTCCCACCCCACCTTGAATCACCCCCACAGATACCTGCTAGTGCAAGGGGTCCCCTAAAGACTTCTCCCCTGGGCCAGCAGTGCTCTTGCTCCCCAAACAAAAAAGCCCCTCTCTTCCTTAACTACAAAGTAAACATCTCCAGGCCCCCTGGGCTACTTGCAGTACAAATGTTTATGCCTCTGGAAAGAGAAAAAAGAGACTCTTCTTGCAAGTGCGCCCCAAGAAGACGGGTGCCAAGTCAGTAATTAACCCCCAGCAACTGGGTGTCTGATCTTCCGCCAACGGGTCTGCAGCGGCTCGGCAGGGTGGCTGATGTGGGCGTACCTCTAACTTTGCATTTGATGGGCCTTTGCGGCCTTGGAATGCTCTCTGGAAAGGACACCTGCTACATCTTTAAAACTCGGGATTAGCACTAGGGAAAGCCTCTGACTCCCCAGCACTCACTACAGGTGAAGGAAGGGTTGTGAGCAGCCACAGCATTTGAGTCACTCTGGGCGAGACCCCGGTGATGCGTGTGCACACGGAGCCAGGAGAAGCCAGCCCTGCCACAGACTAACCTTTGCCGGAGGGCCGGTACTTGGTCATATCAATGGCGAACATCTATTAAATGCCCAAGGACCAGGCTTCCTGCTAAACTCTACACTCTGTGCGTTATTGCATTTAATACTTCAACAACCCCCATGGGATGGGGATGGTTATATCCACATTTTACAGATGAGGGAATTGAGTCTCAGAGAAATGATGTCTGCTGCTCACAGCTTTTAAGTCCATCTTGGTAGATTCTATTCTAACAGAATGTGTCCCTTGCCCGAGGTCATCAAACTGATGAATGGTGGCAAAGCTAGGGCCGAAACCCAGGGCTTTATGCCTTCAGAGTCACATCCGCCTGACCCTTTCCCTCTGTGCTCACAAACACAAATGACAGTTATCACCTTTCAGGCTTCCAGAAGCAATGCCAGGCTCAAAGGAACTGACCAGTGGGAGCTCCATGCAAAGATCACTATCAGGTCTCCCGCTGGGTGGAGCCAGAGGGAGAGAGAGGGGCCACTGTCGGCTGCTTCCAGCTCTAGAATCCCACCATGAGAGGCTGGGGATCGAAAGGATCATCCCCCTCCACCTTTCCCTTGGGGAGACTGGGGCCCAGAGAGCAGAATCCATGCCCGATGTCCTACCATGATTTTGCCTCCGTGGTCAGTCAATGTGCTTTCCATGGCTGCATTGGGGGGTGGGGGTGGGAAGAAGCAGGTGGCAAGAACTTGAATGGGAAAAGGGGGAGAAAGCTGATCTTCCTGGGCCCTCTGTCTGGGAGGAGGGCATCTTGCAGTTTCAAAGGGTGTTTCTTGCTAATGCAACGGTGGGCCATGGATTACTTCCGTCTTTAGCTCTACCATCTTGTGGATTCAAGGCAGGGGTCCCCGGTAGGGAATCGATCATCAGCCTAGTTCATGACAACTTGATTTCAGAGGCTGCCAAGTTAGAGGTGCCCATCCTCCCTTGACTCTCTAAGTCACAATGAGATGGAACGTTCCAGAAATCAGAGACAAAGATCAAAGGGTTTTTAATGTGTGTGTGTTTTTTTCCTTCCTTGCCCAAGACTGGGCTAAGCAGCTTTTAGATATGACTCATTCTGCTTCCTGCCTTCTCCAGGGAGTGGGATTGCTTTGTGCAGGCAGTGCAGGGATCGGCGGTGACCGAGCCAAGTTCCGTGGGCACCACTGGTGGCGACTTCAAAGGACAGAGGGGACGTCTTGCTTACCCCTCCTCCAACAGGAACGGTGGGCTCAGAGCAGCCAGTCACAGCTTTCTTCCCTCCTCTGGGGCCTTTGGGGGTGAGTCCTGCTTTGTTCTCTCACTGAAACAGCACACAGCAAGCCACCAGGTGAGTCCTTCCCTCCTCTGGGGCCTTTGTTCTCTCACTGAAACAGCACACAGCAAGCCACCTCCACGAGGGCAGAAGGAGGGACTGCCCACAGGAATTCAGCCCTGATTGCAATAAGTCTTATCATCTGGGAGGTGCACCTAAAGCCTTGTGTGGCTGGCTCAGGCTCAATGGTCACAGTCATTTAATTCCAAAGGGGGACTTGTCACTGGGTGATAGCAAAGGGCCCTGGGCCCAGTGCAGGCTTTTCTGAGTGTCCCAGAACCAAGTTGCCTGTTGACTTCCTGTTTGTCAACGTCCTTGTGCGTATATCGTGCCAGGGGACCTCACGGGAAGCAGGATTTGGGCATGCCTGGAGCTCCCAGCTGAATAGCAACCCTGAGAACCACAGTCCCACAACGACTTCACCCACAGGCCTTTGGCACTAGTGGGCAGCCTGGGCACCCAGCAGAGGACGAGGATAGTGGGTGATGCCAGGTGGAACATGCACCTGGTAGGTGAGGCCAGGTGTGCATGTGAGAGAGCCTCATGACCTTCAGACCACCCCATCTGTAGACCTGGCCTCCCTAAGTTAACTCTGGTTACAGATGCCTTTCTAAATAGCAGGGCCACGTCATTGAAAGTCACAATCCTGAAAGTCTGCCTGTCCGAGCTGGAAGTCACCCTCCGTCCCAGCACCCCTGTCCTGTAGCATCCTGAGCAGGTGGCCCTCAATCCCTGCTTGCACCTTCCTGGGGGAGGCAGTTCATGCTTCTTGAGGTCCCTGCTCCTGTACTCGGCAGTGTGACTCTCGTCTATACAATCTTTGGACTCATTGGGCCAGAAATTCGGACCTTGTCCTCACCTCTCTCTCAATCCCATCCACTGCCCTTTATCCCTCTGCCACGACCAGCGTCAAGCCACAACATCTCTTGCTGTGTCCTCAATGGTCTTCCCCGTCCTGTCCATTCTCCACCCTCCCATAGGGTGCCCTTGCTGAACCCAGGGCTGAACAGCTCCTTTCCGCCTAAATCCTTCCATGATCTGGCTTCAACTGACGTCTCCAACCTCATTAATAATAATGATAACAATAAAAAATAACAGCATGATGATGATGGTTGCCAACACTTACCAGTACATGGCATCTACCAAGCTCTAAACACTGTTTACTAGGTGTACCGGTTAAAAATGCGGATTTTGTAATCAAAGAGAAAATGATAATTTTAAGAGAAACATTAAAGTGCTTTATTCAAAGTAATGTCCATCGCTAGCTAAATAATGATAACAATAAAAAAAACAACATGATGATGATGATGGTTGCCAACACTTACCGGTACATAGCACCTACCAAGCTCTAAACACTGTTTACTAGGTGTACCGGTTAAAAATGCGGATTTTTTAATCAAAGAGAAAATGATAATTTTAAGAGAAACATCGAAAGTGCTTTCTTCAAAGTAATGTCCATCACTAACTACACATTTCCCCCATCTTTCAGGTAATTTGTGGATACCGTCCCAATAGAACTTTTCTTGTTTTGAGGCAGACCATTCAGAGACCCAATTTTCCACTTCTTCGTACGTTTTGAAGTGCTGCTCAGAAAGTGCATGTGCCATTGATTGGAACGTAATCTGAAGGAGCAAGGTCTGGTGAAATCTGCGGGTGGGTTAATACTTTCCAGGCAAGATCTTTTTTTTTTTTTTTTT
>NW_005361573.1:3450193-3453804 GCF_000412655.1 Myotis brandtii
GTTCTTTGTCTTTCACATCGAAATCATCACTTTTCAAGCGTTTAAACCAGCGTTCACAGGTATCTTCAGATGGAGCATGTTCACCATAAGCTTCCAGAAGTATACGATAACTTTCAGCAGCACTTTTCCTCAAAATAAAGTAATGAATTCAAACTTTCCACAAATCCTCTTCTTTTAGGCACAAAATTCAACATTTTTAAGCGTAAAAAATATCTTGATGTTAACACCTTCAGAAAATTTGACATATGAAGTTTTGAAGCTTGTTATCAATACAACAAAATAGCATACATATCAAATCACATATATATCAACGTACGTGTAACTCCATCGCTTGAAAAAAATCCACATTAGTAACCAGTACACCTAGTAAATGCCCCAAATTCATGAACTCACTTTACTTTCTCAACAGCGACACGGCAGGGGTCTCCGGCATCCCCACCTTACCACCCACCTTTAATTCTCTCTCATCATTGATGTTTCTACCTCTCTCCCCATCTCCCTTCCTCGGAAACTAATAAAAATATATTTATCCATAAATAAGTTAGGTCCATGTTAGTAGCCGGTACACCTAGTAAATGCCCCAAATTCATTAACTCACTTTACTTTCTCAACAGCGACACGGCAGGGGTCTCCGGCATCCCCACCTTACCACCCACCTTCAATTCTCTCTCATCATTGTTTCTACCTCTCTCCCCCTCTCCCTTCCTCGGAAACCAATGAAAATATATTTATCCATAAATAAGTTAGGTCCATGCTGCTCTCTTTCATCTACCCTGCCTCATTCTATCACAATGTGCAGTCACTGCTGTCTGCCTGAGGGTTTATCTCTGCTCTGTCTTCGTGGCTGGCCGTGCCTGTTCCTGCATCGCCAACACCGAACCTGAGCTCGGGCTCCACGTGGGCTCAGCAAACTTGTGTGGGACACGTGAGGGCATTCCCTGCGCAGCGTCGGGTATGCCGGGGCCACAGAGCCCGCATTGAGTCTCCTGGGGATCCAAGTCGGCCACGTTCCACCCAGCAGGCAGAACTCAGAGCCGACATTAATTCAGACCCCACGTACACGATTCTAACCGAGTAAGGCATCCAGACAATCTCACCCTTTGTCAGAACTGTGGGAGTCTTACTTATGCGCAGAGAAAAGCCCGTCTAGAATCAGGCGCTTTTTGAAACCGTCAGCTCAAGAAAATTAAGGATTCTGTCCGCATGCCCTGAATTTCTGGGCCCGGCAATTAATTCCCTCTAGATTAAAGGATTGTTGTGTTCCCGATACATCATTATGCGGAGTGGGCTTGCTGTGCATTTTAAAACTTTAACCAGGATCCTCATTAACTGGGACCTTTTATCTGTGTGCAACTTCTAGAAGAGGCCCATGACTAGAAAGTGAGCTGATCCATAAAAAAAAAAAAAAATCCAGGGGGCTTCGGGGCAGCTGTCCTCCCTCCTACTACTAACAGAACCATTTACTCCTAACCCCCAGGTGCAAGCTGGACATTGTACATCGCCCCCCTGAACCCTCGCCCACCCCATCAGGCGGCCACAGTTCTCTCTAGTTGACGGGTAAGAACACTACAGCTGAAGGAAGGTGAATCGCCCTGCGCAGGCCAGTGGGTGGCCCCCATCTACCTGACCGCCAGGCCCCAGGTTTGGCCCCACCTCCCACTGCGTCCCCATCTCCCTGGACAGCAAAGGTCGCTGTGCAGAAGGATGACCCCCAAGGCCTTTGAGCCCACCATCCACCCAAGGACCATTCCATCTTGGGTTGGTATCCAGGAAACGAGGCTCCCCTGGGCCCTGGGAAGCCAGGAGGTCGGAGGGAGCAGTGGAAGCCCAGCCCAGTGGGAGGCAGAGAGTGACTCAGGGCCCAGGGGCTCCTTCCCATATGTGGGAACCTCAGGGTTTTCTCAGGCAGGTTCCAGCCTGGCTGCACTTAGCGCAGGACCTGAACTCAGACGTAAACAAGGAGGGGAGTTTCCGGGGCCCCTGTCAGACATTGACTGAGCCACTCCCCCTTTTTAGTTCACACAGGTTTATACTCAAAACATTTGTGGCTGCTCAGTACCTCCATCCAAGGTGACTGGGAGCTCTCCACAGCACAAAGCAGCTAATAATATAGTTCTCATTTTTCAAAAAAAACCTAAAGGAAGTTCTGAAATACTACAACATGCATGAGCCTCGAGGACACCATGCTAAGTGAAACAAGCCAGTCACAAAAGAACAAATATTGCATGATTCCACTTCTATGAGGGAACTAGGGTGGTCCTCTTCATAGAGACAGAAAGTGAGATGGTGGTTGCCAGGGGCTGGGAGGTGGGGGTGGGGTGGGGAGTTAGTGTTAAATGGGGACAGAGTTTCAGTTTTGCAAGAGGAAAGAGTTCTGGAGATGACTGGATGGAGGTGCTATTCCACAACAATGTGAATGTACTTACTGCCACTGAACTGCGCACTTTAAAATGGTTAACATGGTAAATTTAATGTTATGTATAATTTACCACAATATTTTAAAAAATAATAATAAAAATTAGGCCCTGGCCCAGTAGCTCAGTTGGTTAGAGTGTCATCCTGATACGCCAAGGTTTTGGGTTTGATCCCCAGTCAGGGCACATACAGGAACCAACCAGTGAATGCCCAGTTAACTGGAATAACAAATATCTCTCTCTCTCTCTCTCTCTCTCTCCCTCTCTCATCAACTTTTTAAAAAAATAATACAAATTACATAAATTTTGCCTTCATCAAGCATCCCCCTATTCGCATTATCTCACTGAGTCCTGGCAGCAGCATTTGGAGATAAATTCGACTGTTGTCTCCATTTATAGGTGAGGAAACCAAGATGAGGGAGGTGACATGAGCAGCCTGATGTCACCAGCAAGTAAGTGGCTGGGCCAGGGCCCGACTGCAGGGCCTGCTGTCTCCCCACTCGGGGCCCAGGCCCCAGAGGGAGCCATCCCCTCCCTGACCATTTTCCACAATTCTGCTCAGATTTCCCTGCCAAGGGACAGCAAACAGGATCCAGATGGCGGTTCCCCCGCTGACCAAGATGGAGCTAAACTTGAAACCTCTCTGCCAGGATTTCCAAATGCATCCCAGACTTCTGTCCTGGAAGTGTCTGGCGCCCTCCTGCTGGAGCAGTGGGGGACAGAGAGGCGGCCAAGCCCGGCCACAGGCCTTGACAATGACCGCTGGGGGCAGGGGAGGGGTGGCACCAGCCCCCAGGGGTCCCCGCAGGCCCTGGAAAGCCCAGTTTCCTCACATGGTGAGACTCATCTTATTCCTGCCCATATCAGTGCTGTGGGGCTGCCATAACAATGGAACACAAACTGAGTGGTTTAAATAACAGAAATGCATTGCCTCGCCCTGGCTGGTGTGGCTCAGTGGATAGAGCGTTGGCCTGCGGACCAAAGGGTCCTGGGTTCAATTCGGGTCAAGGGCATGTACCTCAGTTGTAGGCTCCTCCCCGGCTCGGGCCATGGTTGAGGCTCATGCAGGAGGCAACCAATCGATGTGCTTCTCTCATATCGATGTTTCTCTCTGTCTTTCCTTCTCTCTTCCACTCTCTCTAAAAATCAATGGAAAAAATCCTCGGGTGAGGATTTAAAAGGGAAGGAAGGAAAGAA
>NW_005361573.1:3454076-3462610 GCF_000412655.1 Myotis brandtii
AATTAAAAATACGTTCTATTTTAAGTTACAAATGTGATACCTTAGCGGTCCCCAAAGTGACAAATTACAAACGAGAAAATACAGACACACCCATAATTCCTACCAACAAAGATTATCTGGCATCTGGCCCTGTAATCGTCTCTTTGCACGTGTTTACTGACAGGCATCGGTGTGTGCAGAAACTGTGACAACTCCCTGCCGTTGCAGAAGACAGCCTAGGTCTGGCTCCCTCTGATCCCTCGTGTGACTATCAATAAAGAACCATTCAGTGCAGATTAGAAATGAAAGCAGCTTTGACTTCAAAGAACAAACAGCTAAATCAGAGAAAGGAGGATTTTCAGGTGCCTGGAGGTGGGGAAAGATTTTCAAGGGGGTAGAACCTCTCTCTTTTGGCAAAAAAAAAAAAGCACTAGATAGAAAGGAGGCAAAAACCCCAAACAGAAACCTAGGGAATCATTATATCAAGGTTAATGGATTACAAGTGATTTCTTTTAGAAACAATTTTAATGATAGTATATGATTATAATGTTTCACCACTAGAAAGAGTCTAAGAGGCCTTTGAGGGATTACTGATGAAAAAGGATGATTTTATGAAACGCAGCAATTCTTAAGAAGAATGCAGCCCAAAAGGCTCTCTTCTCCTTTATAGTTTCTTCCAAGTACGGGCTCCCTGAGACAGAGGCCGAGCGAGCAGACAGCCACAGACCTGAGAGCTCAACTGAAGAACGAGAGTTGCTTGTGAGCACACATAGGGAAAAGCCGGTAAAAACAAATAAAAGGTATTACGGGTTTCTCTTTTGTGGGGGGGAAAACAGAAATTCTTAACCATTCATGACTAGTAAGAAAAGCAGTTTGTTTTCTTAAGCATTTGTGTTTGCTTTCTTAAGTATCTTGCCGCCTATCCATTCCCAAATTACATGCTCTTTATTACAAAAATAATTCTTAGAAGCATCCCTTCTTAAACAGTAATTAGTAATTCTAATATTTGTGCTCAAGTGGGCAGGTTTTTTAAAATTTTATTCATTGATTTTAGAGAGAGGGAGAAAGAGAGAGAGAGAAACATCAGTTTTATTGTTCCACTTATGTATGCATCCATTGGTTGATTCTTCCTATATGTGCCTTGACCTGGGGATCAACCCGCAACCTTGGCGTGTCAGGATGATGCTCTAATGAACTGAGCTACCCGGCCAGGGCAATGCTCAAGTGTTTTTAAAAGAGTCCTACTTACTCTAAAAAGTACCATTACATAGAAACACATACTTGTCTACTCAGAAGCACATGGCTGGCTGCCTGGCTCAGAATCCACTAGTTTCTACTCATCCACCCTGGGCAGACATTGCTAACTGCTCACAGCTCCCCTTTCCACCAATCTGAAGGCTCTCTCTGCATCATCCTTTGTTCTTCTCAAAAGGCAGCTTCTAGGTGTGGATCAGAGGAGCCCTCCCCCGCCAAAAAAGTCTCATTTCTTTGCGATACAAACTCAAGACGCCACCTGGCGGTGAAGATTCTTAATTGCAGGCAGAGTGCCTAGAAAAAAAGACATGCCCTGAGCCAGCAAAGCCAAAAATGACAGTAAATGCACGGTTCTGTCTAGTCTTGCATAAGTACAATAACCTCCTAAAGAAGAGTTTTGCATTTAAAAAGGTATTTTCTTTACTTTATCCCAAGAGGTTGGCCAACAGCATTTCACGCAACAATTAGTAGTAGCAAAGGGCCTTTAGGAACTCCCAGATCCTTGCTCAATGTTCAACTCACCAAAGACCAACCCTTTTGTCAGTACCAAGCCTCAGATCCCCAGGCTGCCAAGATTTCTCATTCTTCCAACTATATGTAACATTTTTTGGATTCAACATGGGTACTTTTTTCTGAGCATTATGTGCAAGGAGCGCATTTAAATGTTCCTCATAGCCAGCTGCTCTGAGACAAAGGCTGCTAGCCCCATTTTCCAGGTGAGAACACTGAGGCTCAGAGAGGGGAAGCCCATGGACTGAAGGGTCCCAGGTTTGATTCCGGTCAAGGGCACATACCTCAGTTGTAGGCTCGATCCTCTCTCTAAAAATCAATGGAAAAATATCCTCGGTGAGGATTTAAAAAAAAAATTTATGTACCCAAATATATCTTCTATGACTTCTGGTGTATGTATCTTTCCTAAAACTCATAGAAATTTTCCAAAAAGGGCCCAGCATCTATATCTACTTATGATCTATCAGGGGAACTAGACAAATCAACAGATGACTCTAGCATAGAACGCTGTGAGTGGGGAAGCCCAGTACACACGTGGCCCAGTCTTGGGGATGTGGGGCACCTTCCTAGAGGCAGGGAAGGGGTGATGTCTGAGTTGAGACTGAAGGGTGAGTGGCATTGGCAGGCAGAGGGGATAGGATGGGAAAGGCCAGAGGCCAATTGGAGGACACGGGGTCCGGGACAGAGGGAGGAGGAGCAGGCCAGGCCACTTGAAGTTCTCAGCCAGAGAGCAGCAGGGACTGAGTTTTCCCTCACAGGGTTACTTGGCTCTGTTTGCCTTCGGGAAGATCCTGAAGGACTGGAAGGATCCAAGAGGAGGTGAGAGGCCACTGGAGGAGACCAAGGCCACATCCCACAAGGGGGTGGAGGCTGGGTGGGATGGAGCCAAGGAATGGGCAGATGGAGAGGATCCAGGCCTGGCCCCGCAGGGCTGAGCGGGAGGGCCTGGAGTCCAGGTGCTTGAAGAATGCACATCCCCCATAAGGCTGTCCATCCACTTAGAGTCCTCGGGCCACGCTCCAGGCTAGGAATCCATTTCTCCAGTGGCTCCATCTGCTAACAGGGCTGCCGTTCATAATTTATACCAGCTGCAGGCGGCTCACAGCCCATTGGTCAGCCAGTGCCAGGCATGGGCGGGAGATGGAAGAAGGATGGCGTCCCATCCTTGGGGCTGCGGGGTGCAGGTCTGAGGGAGGCCAGAGCTCATAGGGTGCAGAGGGATGGATGAGGCCCTTGGGGTGGTGCTGGGCTGGCACCCTGGGCCTGCCCCTCTGCCCAGCTCTCACAGGGGCTGAGACCACAACCTGGGGTCCTTTTCCCAAAATGCCCTCTGTCAATGTCTGTCTGCCCTTCTCTTTTCCATCTCCCTGGCCCACTTGCCTCACTGTCTCTGGCTTGCTGGCTCTCTTTCTGAGTCTCTCTCTCTGTGTCTCTCCCTGACTCCTCTCATTCTCCTCTTCCCCCTCAGAATCACTTCCTCAGAGGTGGAAACCATTTGGGGGTATTAGGAGGGATAGGCCCACATGTTTCTGGCCCAGAACCCCCCCTCCCCCGCACCCCTGACATGGGGAGGGCTGGTGGGCTGCTCCAAGGTGTCTGCTCTGAGTGACTCCTCTTGCCTGCCCTTCACACCTGCCAGATCCGTCTAACCCACGGGGACTTTTGGCCGCCCACCCAGAAGGTCCTCTCACTTGGCAGACCCTGTTCCTAGACCCTTGCCCACCAAGCATCCCCCTTACCAGCCTAGAAGTTCCACTACTGGTGACTTAGGGTTTAAATGAAGAAGAGTCCCTAGTAACTGCATCCCAACATTTAACAACATTAAACATCAGTCACTTTGGTCTGAATGAGCCAACAGCTTCTCCCTCTACCCCCAGCCAGGTGGATGCTGCCTAAGGAGACTTCACTGGCCCATTTTTGCAGGAGGAGAGGTGTGGAAAGAGACGCAGAATGAGGGGTGAGGGGCCCCAACAAAGGTACGCGGGGCAGAAAGGAGGGGGCTTGGGGGAAGGGAGCAGAGGAAGGGAAGTGGGACAAACCTTAAGGAGAAGGCCTCTCATTTGTCCATTCCTTCACAGGAGAGACCCCAAGTCTTGAATCACCCCGTTTTCCAGATGGGGGGACTGAGGCCTGAGAAAAGGGACTCCCTCTAGAGCAGCGGCCGCCAACCTTTCGGACCTCAAGGGCCACCCGTGGTCCTCGGACCACCAGGTGGTGACCGCTGCTCTAGAGCACATTGAACATCGCGGTCTCCTAACTCCAAACACAGGCACCCTGTCCTGCCACGCCTGCTGTGCCCTGCCCTGTCCTCCCCGACCCCCAATGTGCAGGCCTCTCCCCCGAGGATTCCCGAGGAGGGCAGGAAGGCCTCTCAGAGCCCTAATTTATGATTTTCTGGCAGCTTCCTTCCTGAATCACCCCGTTTTCCAGATGGGGGGACTGAGGCCTGAGAAAAGGGACTCCCTCTAGAGCAGCGGCCGCCAACCTTTCGGACCTCACGGGCCACCCGTGGTCCTCGGACCACCAGTTGGTGACCGCTGCTCTAGAGCACACTGAACATCGCGGTCTCCTAACTCCAAACACAGGCACCCTGTCCTGCCACGCCTGCTGTGCCCTGCCCTGTCCTCCCCGACCCCCAATGTGCAGGCCTCTCCCCCGAGGATTCCCGAGGAGGGCAGGAAGGCCTCTCAGAGCCCTAATTTATGATTTTCTGGCAGCTTCCTTCCTCCCATCACTCCCTTCCAGCCCCAGTCCCAGCTCTGGCAGGAAGGAATGAGCTGGGTGAGAAGGGCAGCTCCATGGAGCATAAATAACTTGGCCCGGCAGCTGCAGGCTCTCTGGGACCCCCCAGCTCCCCTGCTATGGCCCCACGGGGTGTCCCCTGCTCTGGGACGAAGGGCCAGGCCTCCAGATGAAAGGCACAGAAAGCGGGCATTGTTCCCCAACCTAGAAGCCCGGGCAGGCCCCGCCCTCCGGCCAGCCCTTTGTCTGGGCAGACACTTTCTTTGAAGGCCACCGGCCCCTTCCCTCTCATGACATTGGGGCTGCTGCCACAGGCTCGGGGTCCCCGGGGGCTGCACCACGGGCTCTGGCAATACCCAGCACCCTTGGGCTGCTTCCTCGCCTACACAATGGGCACGATATGGGTACAGATCAGGTGGAGGGTCTGCGCTCACACAGACTGGCGTGTGAACAGGGCTGATGTGGGCACCTGAGCTGGGAGGCTGTCCTGTGGGACGCAGGCAGAGGAAAGAGGCACATGGTGCGGCCCCGTGGGAGGTGACAGAGGAAGGAGGCTGTGACCCAGGTTTGTTTGCTGTGGGGAGAGCAGCATTTCCTGTTTGGACTAGGCCAGGGTGGATGTGTCAGTGAGTCCACACCAGAAGGCCTGCTGGGGGAGGGTGTGTGTGTGTGTGTGTGTGTGTGTCTGCGCGCACGCACACACGCACGTCTGAGTCCATGTCCCTGTGTGGTCCATGTGTTCTCTCTCACCTCATCAGCTCCCAGACAGAAGTCTAAACCTGAGTTGAGTTCTCATTTGTACCCCCAAAGAAGTCCCCCTGAGGGGCTCAGCCAGAGGGAGGCAGTGTGGCTCAGTGGGTAGCCATCCATCACCAGCTGTGGGCCCGGGGCCAGCCCCACACCTGGGGATAATAAGGCGCCCCCTCCCTCCCCAGTGGCCGAGAGGAAGGAGGGCTGGAGACAATGCAAGCAAAATGCTTAGCACAGCGCCTGGCACAGCCAGAGCTCAGGACCGGAAGCTGCTGACCTTACTGGCGGTTATGGTCTGGTCTTGGCAGCAGAGAGGACCAGCCCCCAGGGAGGAGGCCCCGCCCACAGGGACAGGCCTGAGACCTCAAGCTGGGGAGGGGGGAGCCCTCTCCTCCCTGTCTCAGCAAATTCTGAAACCTCAAATGACCAAGACCCAGGTCCCCGAGGCATTTCCTGCCCTTCCTTCAGGGAGGAAAGAGGAGCAGAAAACAGGCTGACATCCCCCAGGAAAGTCGCCCTTGGAAGGGGGCTCTGGGCTGTGCCCGTGGGGAGACCCACAGCCATCTTCCTACTTTCCCTGGACTCTTGAGCCAGAGGGATCTTAAAAAAGGTCCTAGGACTTTTTTTTCTTCTTCAGGCAAGGACATGAGGCTCAGGGTTGGGGAGGTCCCTTGTCCCAGGTCGCAGAGGAATTGACATCTAGGCCTCTGGGGTGTTGAGCCTGTGCAGTAACCACCAGGCTACACCATCACGGGGTGTGACTGTAGTTGTAAATATATACCCTGGACAAAGGGGTCCCAGCCTCAGCAAGGACAGGATCCCCTCTGATGTCAAATGTTGACAACAGCTTTCACTGAGAGGGTCCCTTGATGGAGAAACTGCACAATGGCCTGAAGCCCCCATGAGTTTGAGGGTAAAGGAACGCGTATGCCATGAATCACAGGAGCATCTCGAACATGTTGCAAGCAGGCCCGGCAGGGTGCCTCCTCATCCTGTGGTACCCAGCAGCGGTCCCAGTCATCTTGCAGGCCCTCCCAGACCCTCCCCAGGGTCCCAGTCACCTCTTAGGCCCTCCCAGACCCTCCCCAGGACAGAAGCCACTGCCCAGCCCTTCTCCTTCCTCAGGAGCCGCCTGCCCCTCCAAGTGCCCTTTGGAAAGATGGTTTTTGATCCCAGTCACTTGACCAGGCTGAAGACAGGCCTGGGAGTCTCTGAGGAGAGGGCTTTGAGAAGGACACTTCCTCCAAGGGACTAAGTCACTGATCTGGTTGTAGCAAAAACAGGGGCTGCCCGAAATGGGGTGTGGCTCAGTGGTTGGAGCATCAACCCGTGCACCAAAGGGTTTTGGGTTCGATTCCTCGTCTGGGGCACATACCTGGATTGCAGGTTCAATCCCCAGCCCCAGTTGGGGCACATGTGGGAGGCAACCAATCAATATATCTCATCAATAATTCTTTCTCTCCCTCCCTCCCTTCCACTCTCTCTAAAAACATCAGTGGAAAAAATATCCTCAGGGGAGGATTAACAAAAACAAAACAAAAAAACAAGGGCTACAGAGAGGCACAAAGCTGCATTTCTTAGGGTTCAGTTAGGTGGCACATAGTAGGTGCCCAAAACTCACACGTGGAAGGGAGGGAGGGAGCTTCCCCAGGGGCCAAAGCGGGCACCGTGATGATGTCCTTGAAGCAAGTGGGTGCCCTTGGGGGACGATGTGAAGCCGGAGAATGTGGGATCAGGGCGCTACCGTGATATCTGCCCACACACCCATCTGGAGCCTGCAACTGTCCTCCTCACAGAGAGAAACTGAGGCTCAGAGAAGGGCAGGGCTCACCCAAACTAACTCGGGGAGAGGCGGCCTAGGCGGGGTCTGAACCCAGCTCTCACCACCTACCCACCCCCTCAGGGCACAGGCTCAGCTCCCTCCATATCCGCGCACCCTCCCTTGTCCTGACGCAGGCCCGGTACCTGGTGCTACCAGCCCTGGTGAGTCCAGGAGGCAGCCCTGGAAAATCAGAGGGAGGGGCTGGCAGATCCTTCCCGCTGGCGTGTTTCTAGCAGAAATCATGGATCTGGACAAACCCACGGCAGGATTCTGAGGGACAGGCCCCCAGTCACCACCAAGCTGGACAGGGGGCTCCCCGGCCAGGACTGCCAGCAGCTCATCAATCCGGGCAGAAGGGGGTTAGACTGTCCTGGAGTTTTGGAGGGTCTGGGCCCCGCTGATGAGAGCTGTGGTCTCTCTTCATAAACACACACACCCATCATGCCTGTGCACACACATGCATGCACACACACACACATACGCTCACATCACACACACCCATCATGCCTGTGCACACACATGCATGCACACACACACACTCACATCACACACATTTGCATACACCTTGGTGGTATTCACAGCCCTCTCCCCAGAGGCTCGCTCATCCATGAACCCCAGATGAAGAAACCCCACTCTCAGCCAGTCCTGACCTTGTCACAGACGGGAAAACCGAGCCCCAGACCAATGCGCTGTCTACATTCTTTCCTAATCGTGCTGAAGAGCTGACCCCTCTGAAGTCAGATCTCTGTTCAAAACGTAGCTCCTCCAACCACGGGTGGAGGGCTTTAGGCCAATGATGTTTCCCCTCTGTGCCTCAGCTTCTCCGTCTGTAATATGGCGATGAGTGGACACTGACCTAATGGGATCAACCCAGGTCTTCTCCTCCCAGGGGGAGTATGAGTGTCTGGGCCTCAGTTTTTGCCTCTGTAAAATGGGGATAATTGTGCCCACCTCTCCCAGTGTGGTTTGAAAATTAAACCAAAATGGGATGTGAAGCAGAGGTGGCACTCACTGCTCAGGAAGCCTTGGTTGCAAGATGGACAGATCCGGCTCCCCAGAGCCTGGGGAACTGGATCCCTCAAAAAAGAGGGAGGAGCCCTGGCCGGGGCTCAGTGATTCGAGTGTGGGCACTGAAGGGTCTCGGGTTCAATTCCCCGTCAAGGGCATGCACCTGGGTTGCAGGTTTGATCCCAGTGCCTGCAAGAGGCAACCAGTCGATGTGTCTCTCTCATCTCTCTCTCTCTCTTCCCACCCACCCCCGCTTCACTTTCTCTAAAAATCAATGGAAAAAATATCTTCGGGTGAGGATTAACAAAAAAAAAGAAGAAAGAAAGAAAGAAAGAAAAAAAGAGGAAAGAGAAAGAAAAAGGGGAAGAGGCTCCCGCATCATTCGTTCAAGCTTGGCGACCTGGGGTCCTGGATGCGCCTGGGACCGCGGCCAGGACTCAGCCCCCCGGCCCTGCAACATGTGCGAGGG
>NW_005361573.1:3463626-3480906 GCF_000412655.1 Myotis brandtii
GGGCGGGGGGGATCCTGGGCCGCTCCACTATCTGGCAGAGGCTCCCCAAAGTGCAGGGGTCCCCTACTCCATGTGTCTGGAACCGACAGCCCTGGCAGCCTCCTCCAACACCCCCCACATTTCACCCCGGAGTCCCAGAGGAGGGGGAAGGGGGAAGGGGAACAATGAGGAGAACCCCCCCCCCCCTGCCCCCAACCCCACCCCTTCACCCGCTGCCGTGCACATAGGAAAGCCCAGGACATCCCCCAGCTGACACTTCGGGGACTCGCGCTCCCGTTTCCTTGCTCCTGGCTGTTTTTAGCCCCGGCTATTTATTCACTGGGAGGAAGAAGACTGGGGTGGAGTTTCAGTGCCCCTGGGTCAGTGCTGGCCCCCAGGGACCTGGCATTTTGGGCAGAGATAGGGAGGAAGTACTGTCTTCCTGCCGCCCTCTCAGGAGCTGGGGGCGTTCTCTCTGCTGGTGTTTGTGGGGCATCTTCCAGTGAGAGGGTCCTTCATACGCAGTGTCCGCATCCATCCCTCAAGGACCGGATGAAGCTTGGGAGCACGTGTTCCCATTTAACAGATGAGCAAACTGAGGTCCCGGAAAATTAACATGAGCTTCTAGGGCAGTGATGGCGAACCTTTTGAGCCCGGCGTGTCAGCAAAAAACCCTAACTTAACTCTGGTGCCGTGTCACATATAGAAATTTTTTGATATTTGCAACCATAGTAAAACAAAGATTTATATTTTTGATATTTATTTTATATATTTAAATGCCATTTAACAAAGAAAAATCAACCAAAAAAAATGGTTCGCGTGTCACCTCTGACACGCGTGTCATAGGTTCGCCATCACTGTTCTAGGGCCTAGACTAGGCTCATGGGCCATTAATAGGAGAGCTGGGATTCACATCTGTGTCTTTCTGGCCCTGATGACACTGTTTGAACCTGCCTGGCCCCTGTCCTGGCTGCAGCCCTACCCCTGCTGCTGTCCCCTCTTAAGGGGCCAGCTCAGCGACAATACAGAGTAGCCAGGCCTCTTCAGGCCCTTTCATCGCATTCAAATGCCTGCCCAGCCCCCACCCCCAAGGCCTCACTTTTTAAATTCTTTTCAGAAATTCTCCTTGCCCAGTGAGTGGTCGGTCAGGGGGGCCAGCATGCCTCCGCTAGGCTAGCAAGAGCAGGTGACCTGGGCAGGGCTGGAGAGGAGAGGTGGCTGAGGGTTAGAAGAGCCGTTGTCTGAGGTAGGGGTGGGCAGGTGGCAGCTGTCACAGCCACCACCTCCTGCGGGCTGACCACCGCAGGCCTGGGCTGGCTATTTCACCGGCACCCATCGCTTCCAGAACCGTCCCAACTGCCTTAGGAGGCAAGCGTTTTTGTGGCCCCTGTTTCTTAGAGGAAACTGAGGCCCAGAGAGGGGACATGACATGCCTAGCACAGGGATGTGAGCCCCCAGGGTCCCAGGTGCTAAGATGACTGAGACTCTGACCTGGGAATTCCCGTCGTCAGGATCGGGATGATGGTCCAGGGGACTTAAGTCCAGAACAAGGCCTCCCAACCTGGGTTCCTCACCTCCCCCCCCCTCCAGGGTTTGGATGGGAGCAGGATGTGGCTGCGGGTCGGTATCTGGTGGTGTCTGGGGACTGTCGCCCTATCAGCTCACAGAAGGCTCACCGTGGCCTGAGCATCACAGAACCCCCGGGGCAGTGCTGTGGCTCCATGATACAGACTGAGGCCTCGAGAGGAGGAGAGGCACCTCAGTCCAGGCCCTCAGATCCCACATCCCGGGTCCCTTTGACCCAGCAGAGGTCGTCAGCTGGCAGGTTTGGGAAAGGTTGGTGGGTCATGGTGAGGCGCGAGAGGTCCCGGCCCTGGCTCTCCCCCCCACTCCCTGTGCGACCTGAGGCAGGTCCCGGTCTCTCGCTTTCCTCCGCAGCTTCCTCACTGTTCCCCTCTCTGCTCCCCTCGTCCCCTGCTCCCAGGCCGGCTGTCAGGATGAACAAAGGACCCGCCGGGGCCCCGACATAGTGGTTCCTGCGATCACCAGCCTTAGGTGGGGGAAGGGACCCCTGGCTGGAGGAATCCGCAGGCCTCCCTGCCAGGACTTCCCCTTGTGGCCCCAGCCCAGCATCGTTGGAGACAGCATGGGGATGTCTCGCCCCATCAGCCCTCCCTCCACCCCCAGCCCGGCGCCCCAGGCACCCCTTGGCAGCCGAGGGACAAGAGGCAGAAAAGAGGCTTTGTGCCTGGGGAGGGGGAGGCCCGGGAAGGCATCCAAGAGGCCGCCCCCAGCCCCAGGAATGCGGTGAGACTTTGAGACACCCCCCCACCCCCCAGAACCAGGGTGCCCTGGGGCTGTGCAGAGCTGGCTTGGCTCACCCCTTACCCCTGTCCGTCCCCCAATCCCTGCTGGGCCTGCTTCCTGCCCTTCTGGGGTCTCTTCCAGCCTGAACCCTCGCCTAGACTTAAAGCCATCCCCAGTGTCCTGGCCAGGCCTCTTCTGCCTGCAGTACTGGCTTCCTGTGGGCACATCCTAGGACCCAGGAGAGCGGGGAATTCTCTTCCCAGCTCTTCTCCAGAGAGCTCAGATCCCAGCTCCACCCCCACATGCGTGACCCGGATGGGTGCTTTCTCTCGGAGCCTCAGTTTCCCCCTCTGTAACATGCAGAGCCTGACCATCCCTACCCTGTAGTCAAGGGGCGGACTTCATGGTGAAGGTACGGGGCTGGTGTCCGCACGCCCAGGGAAGGCCCTGGGCCACAGCTGTGGGCTGGGGGGCCAGTGTCATAGTCCAGGAACAAGAACCACCAAGGGCTGTTAGCACGTGAGCCAGCGAGGCTGGAGGAGGACCTGCTGTCCCCATTTGCAGATGGGCAAGGTGAGGTTCGGGGCCTTGTCCAAGGTCACCGAGTTAGGAATCAGCAGGGCTAGGACTGGAACGTCGCCTCCAGCAGAGGGTTCTGGCTCCAGTCACCCCACCCCCACCCTGTACGTCTCCTTTCTTTCCTCTCCTTTTCATAACCGCCCTTGGCCCCCAGCCCGCTTGGCTGCCTCCTGCAATTAGCCCCTATCTCTGTTCCGGATCATAGCCCTGGGCCCTGCCGAGACAAAGTCCCCTGGGCCCCTCATGGCAAGGGGGTGGAGGGGGGGGGGAGGTTAGTGGGGACAGCTGGTTCCAGGCTGAGCTGGTCTGTCCTGTTTTCTCTCCCCCAGTGGCCTCTGGAGTGGCAGGCCCAGGAGAGAAGGGCTGCCTCCTCCCGCCCCTTCACCCTTGCCCGTCCCACAGGTGGTGGCCCAGCCTCGGGAGGTTCTCGGACAGCTTATCACCCACCACACCCCAGGAAAGGAAGCCCAAGGGGCATCAGGACTGAGACAGGGGTTCCAGGGGCGGCAGACATCTCTGGGGACCCAGGGCCACAACGCTCAGTCATTCAGCAAACCTCTCTGCGCACCCTCACCTGAACCCCATCCCAGCTGCACGTCCTTCCCCCAGACACTCAGGGGCTGCTGCGACCCCTGGAGGTGCCCAACTCTGCTGGGGTCCTCAGGACTGAGACCCCAGTGATGAATAGGGGTTTGCCGGAGAGCAGGAGTGTACACAGATGTGAGGTGCAGCAGAGGGGAGGAGGGGCAGGAAGGTCAAAGAGGGGCCGCGGGAGTGGGGAGAGGGGAGCAGCGTATGGGGGGGAGCAGCATGTGGTGCGGAGCAGGCAGGGCTCGCGGGGCCGTGGGAGCCACGGTGGGTGGGGACTCAGGTCTGTGCTTTACAAAGAGCTTCTGCTGCCTGGAACGTGGACGGAGGGGCCGGAGGGCAGCGGGGCCAGGCTGGGACCCTGGAGGGGAGCTCAGGCTCATCCCGGGGACAGTGGGGCTGGGTCTTCAAGGCCGGGGCGGGGTGAGGCATGGTTATTGGTGACGCCCCAGAGAGAGGGGATGACGGACTGACCTTGCACCCCATCTGGCCCGAGTGTCCCCTTCTCTCTAAACTGTCTCGCTAGCGGGCCACCAGCTCCATGTCTCCTAAGCAGAGAATTCAAGCAAACTCCAACCCGTGGGAAATAACCCAGGGGGGCATGCAGCACCCCACAGGGGGAGATCCTGATTAAGGAAGGAGAAGGAAAAAATTGTTTCCTGTAGCTCCCCACAGAGGGCAGCTCGGGCAGCGGTGGGCAGTCACAGGCCATCTGCCCCGGTGCGGTCCAGGTCCACGTGTGAGGGCGCACAGCCCCGTCTCTGCAGGTGTGGGCCCTCATGCAAAGAGGATAGTCCTTTTTGTAGGATTTGCTTTGGTCTGACTGTGTGCTCGACTGTGTGTATATGTGTGTCCTATGTGGGTCTGTGTGTATGTACATGGGAGTTGTATGCACATAAGCATATGTGAGTGCGTCTGTGTGCATGTGCGTCCGTATGTGTCTTATGCTCACTGCGTGTGCATACTGATGTGTGCGTCTGTGTTTGCCTGTATGTATGATGCGTACGTGTCTGTCCACTGGCATGTGGTCCTCATTCTGTGCCCGGGGCCCCCTCCTGTGTCTGGAGCCTCTGTCTTCTGCCCAGGGTGCTCCCTCTCTCCCTTCTTCCTTCGCTCACAAGGCCCCTGGGCCAGCCTGGGGCACTTCACCGGCTTCCCAGAGCCCCTGAGCCCCCCTGAACGTGTACCCCACATTTCATGCATTTTTCTGGGGAGGAGCCACACCTCACATCACTTTCCCAAAGGGGCTTATGTTCCCCCCAAACACAACCCCAACAGGTTTAAAGCCACCGTTCTAGGGACCCAAAGGCTCTAAGGGTGGGGGGCCTTTTGGAAAGGTACCTCCTTAAACTTATAAAACCCCCATCTGCTCGTTGGGAAAAACATTTCCAGCGTAAGGTTAAGACCACCAGCTCTGGAGTCAGACAGACCTGAGTTCCAACCATGACTGTGTCACTCATCACGGGTGCCTAGGGCACTTCCCAGACCCTGGAGCCTCAGTCTTCCCACCTGTAAAGTGGGGCTTATACTCGGGCATGTGGCTGCTGTGAGCACAGGAGAGGGGATCCAGGGAAAGCCCCTCTGTGCCCCCAGAGGTGGCCGTTTGATGTGGGCGTGTGACTTGGCCTAACTTGATGCGCACAAAGCCATTCCTGTGCGTCCATGGGTAAACAGTGTTTTGCTTTCCCTTCTCTTCTTAGTACATAGAAGTGCAGTCTTTCTCTGCGGTCTGCACAGGCCTAGTGATCTGTACACGAGGCCTCGGGCTCTCCCACAGCAGCCGTGTCTCGTGGTCCTGTTCAGGCTGCTCCCAGGTGTGCACTGCGGCCAGCGCCTGTCCCCCCTCCCGGGGAGTGGCTGGCCCATGGCTCTGCTGGGCTCCTGCCGCCCCTTCTCCCTGCTCTCCCACCTCCATGCCTTCAGCTAAGCTGTTCCCTCCTCCTGGACTGATTCCAGGTGACACAGACGGTGAAGGGACTTTCCCAGGGTAGTAGAGTGGCCCTGGCCGAGGCCTCTCTCCTCCAGGTGGGCCTGGGTGGGGGCGGGGCAGCGGTTAGGGGGTGGATTTCAGTGGGGCGGGCACCTCTGCTGGGGCTGGGACATTCCCGGCGCTCAGTGGCCCCAGCCCTGCACGGGGTCAGGGACCCGGCGTTTTTTGCCAGGGCTGGGAAGGGAGGGACTGTTTCAGTGACCCTTCTCAGCCTGAGCCCCCCCGCCGACACACACACACACACCCCACCAGACTTTCCTTTGTGACCCGAAGCCCGGGGTCAGCAGGTTCCCAGGCTGGGCCTTCACAGAGCCGTGGACCGGAGAGGAGACAGGAACTGAGGCCTTGGAGATGGAGTTAGGGCCAAGCTGGGCCGTCCAGATTCCTGGCTTCAAATCCGCTCCACCCTGCACCGGCTCTGGGACATGGACAGTTGTTCCCCCCTCCCCGAGCCTCAAGGGTACCCCTCTGTATAATGGGCGGGGGGTGCCTTCCTGGATCACTGTGGGAAAAGGATGTCAATATCCTTAGCATACAGAAGGTGCTCAATATATGCAGTGCAATAGGATGATGAGTTAGCCTCTGGAGAGGTCAGTTCTCCATGCCTGGGACGGTGTACCTCCCGCCTGGCATGCAGCGGGGGCACAAGGATAAGGGAGACGGGGCCTCTCCTCTCCCATGCCAGGGAGGAGCGGGCAGAGGTGAATCACCAGCTTAACTCAGCGTGACAAGCTACCAAGGGCTGCGGACTGGGGCAGGGCTCAGTTGGAGGTGGAGGTGGGATAGGGAGGGGGAGGTGACAGCACAGCAGCTGTGAGGGTGGGAGGTGGGGGAAGGGAGCTCGGGGCAGTGGGCCCAGCATGAGCAAAGGCCTGGAGGTGAGGGATCTAAGGCCTAGGGCTGAGGGTGGGGGTAGGCCAGCCCAGGTTTCCATTTTATGATACTCCCTCTGGAGGGAGACTGAAGGGCAGGATGGAGTGGCCCGCTGCTGTTATCCAGGTGGGAGGCAGGAGGCACTGGGGGCCTGGTCGGGTCAGGGTTGGAGAGAAGAAATGCTGAGAAGGGAAAGGCCCTTCAAAGACACCTGCTCCCATCTTGTACCCTGAAGTTCATTCCCTGAGAGACCCCAGCACAGCCACCCCTCTAGGGCTGTGGGATCCACTTCTCAGCCACAGCAGCACAGACTCCCACGGGGCCCAGAGGGCGCTGAGAACTCGGGGGTCCTGGAGAGAACACAGTGCTCCTCACTCACCCTCCGGGGGTCCCGGGCAGGGGCCTGGCTGCGCGTGGGACCGAGCGTCCTCCCTGTGGGTCTGTTTCAGGAACTGGTGCTCGTACGTGGTGACCCGCACCATCTCATGCCACGTGCAGAACGGCACGTACCTTCAGCGAGTGCTGCAGAACTGCCCCTGGCCCATGAGCTGCCCGGGCAACAGGTGAGTGAGACCGAGCGGGTGGCATCCCAGGTGGAGGCACAGCATGGGCAGAGGCCTGGTGGTGGGAGTGCAGTGGGTGTGCAGGGGAAGGCTGGGGCCCCAGGGTGGGTGAAGCAAAGGGAGCCCTATGCCCATTCTCAGTACCTCCCTTTGTGTTCGTGGGGCACCCTGGAGGGCTTCCTGGAGGAGGGGTTCCACCATTCACCCACACGCCTTCACTCAGGGAGCATTCACTGCTAGGGACAGGCGGCTCCACGTGCAGGGGCTGCCTGTCCAGTTGGTATCCAGATCCCCAAGGCTGGACGGTTGGGAAGTAATAGAAGGGTTGAATCCTAGAACGCAGGAGAGAGGCTCCAACAGGACCTGGGGGGGCGCGGGGGGGACAGAAGACCCTGGGGACCAGACAGTGGGAGAAACAGCAGAGAGCCCTGTCGGCATTCTTTCAGCTACAGAACCGTGGTGAGACCCACATACAAGGTGATGTACAAGACAGTGACCGCCCGGGAGTGGAGGTGCTGCCCCGGGCACTCGGGGGCCAGCTGCGAGGAAGGTAGGACTGCCCCCGGGTTCGGGCCTCATGCTTCCCGAGGTGCTTGGGGGGAGCAGTACACTGTTGCTCAGTCGTAGACACCGCAGTGTCCGGTGCCGTGCCCGCTGTGGTCCCCCGCACAGAGCTGCCAGCGAGGCCTGGCTCGGATATAGTTGGTGCCCGCTGTCCCACGGGTGTTGACCGCCTGCCTCGGGGGAGGCTCTCGGCCCCTGGAGAAACGTAATACATGCTGCGTAGCTCGTGTCTGCAGTCACACCACCCCGAGCCTTTCTTCCAAACATGGGAGCACCCAGACCTGCCCACGGGCTGTGGGAACAGGTCATGGAAGCAAAGGGCCACTGAGGTCAGTGGGTCAGCACGGTGGGGACGGTCATGCCCTTCCTGCTGGAGGAAACAGGCTCAGGAAGGCGGTGGGCCCACGGCTCCTGAGGGGGGGTCAGGATGGGAGCCCCGGTCAGCCTGTCTCCCCAGAGGGCCTCAGGGATGGGAGGGCTCAGATGGGTGCCTCCCGTGTGGAGTGTGTGCCAGGCTCGCCCCACCCCACTTCTCTGCATGCCATGAGGGCGGCTGGGGCAGAGCACCCCCAGGGGCACGGAGGAGGCAGCCTGGCCACATGGGCACCTGCCCCGCTGCTAAGTAAGTGGTCCAGGCCACTCCCACCCCTGCCGCCTGGCTGAACCCGAGGAGAGGAAGGTTTCGGGCACCAAGGGCTGTGTTTCCAAGAATGGCCTGGAACCAGCCTGAGAACCAGGCCCGTGAGCACCTGGTGGAAAGGCGTTCGGGCCCCCGGGCAGCATGTGACTGTGAACATCAGCTGCGGGACGCGTTCTGATGCCAGAAGCACCGGCGTGTGAGACACGGCCTCCGCATCAAGGGTCCGTGATGCTAACGGAAGTCACCATCCAGAGGTGCTTCCTGAAAGACTGACAGGCGTCACCTCCCTGGGACCCCACGGCAGCCCCGGTTCACAGAGGGGGCAGCAGAGGCCCCTGGGGGTCCTGTATGGAGAGGGAGAGGCAGCCACAAGGCCCCTGTGGGAGGCCAGGAAGGGAAGCGTGAGGGGAGCCAGGAGCGGCACCCTCCGCTCCCTGCGGGGAGGAAGAGGGGAAGGCGGGACCCGGGGACCAGGAGAAGAGCCAGCCAGGAGGGGCTGCTGCCCAGGAGGCCGGGGGAGCTGGAGGTGGGGAGGGGCAAATCCCCAGGGTGTGGGGGCCACCGAGGCCTAGAGGGCCTGAGCCAAGGCAGGGCCTACCCAGATAAAAGCCACCCCGTCCCTGGCTCCCCTCTTAAGGGCAGTCCTTCTCAGGCCTGTGGGGCCATCATGGAGGGCAGAGCCAAGGTGGGGGCAGCACCCACACCCTTGGGTCCAGCAGCTGGAGGCCGTGCATCCAGGCACCAGGCTAAGGGCTGGGAGCTCTGGCACCCGTGAGGCAGGGGTACACGACGGGATGGGCCAGGCCAGCCCTGACGGCTGCCAGCTGCCTCTGCAGGGCCTTCAGGCCCCAGCCTGGGGACGGGGTTGTCCCGGGCTTTGTGGGCCAGGCCAGCGCCACCTCCACCAGCTGTGGCCTTGGGCCGGGGACTCCCCGAGCATTGTGCAAGCGGTTGTGCAAGGGCCCGTGCAGGGCGCGGGAGGCTGCCGTTCAAGCAGCACCGTCTCCTGCCCGTTCTGAGGGCAGGGCGCCTCCGCTAACGGGTACCAGGCTGCTCTTGCAGCAGCCCGGGCACCCCTGCCCCGAGCCTCAGGGTCTCACCTGTGACACGGTCAGGATAAGAGAGTCTGCCTCCCAGGGATGTTGTGAGGGTGAAACGAAGCAGTGAAAACCCTGCAGAGGGTGCAGGGGCCCAGGTGGGCACTGCGTGATATCTGATGGGCTGGGAAGGGTCGGCCTCTCCCCTCCCACGGGGTGGGAGCTGAGGAAAGGGAAGCCCAGGCCTGGAAATTCCGGAAAAGTGCTCTCTCTGCTGGGCCTGGGAGTGGGAGTGAGGACGCATGGGACATTGCTGGCCCATCCCGGGCCCTCCCTTCCTCCGACATGACAGCCAGGCTTGGGCGGGCTCCCCAGCCGTTTCCCCTGATGGTGACTGCCCCCCTCGGTCTGTGACATGACCTTGGGGCCATAGAGCTGCGTCACCAGGGGCGATGGGGCAGGCTCCCCCGGCTGCAGTTTCCCCATCTGTAAAGTGGAGGTGAGATAAGCACCCACTCACAGGGCTTTGAGGATAATGAGCTCAGACTGTCCACGTGAAGTGCTCAGAATGGGCCAGGCCCAGCATGAGTGCTGAGTCCCTGTGAGCTGTGACATTATGATTATTACCTACCTTGTGGGATTGAGCTGGGCTACGTAAAACACTGAGTGCTGGCCATGGCACCCCCTCCTGCCCATAGAGTCTCCACTCCCTGCCCCCGTCCTAGGCCGCCAACCCTCCTTCCTCCATCCTGGGTGAGCTTTACCCCCTGCGCCAGGGCAAGTCACAGGTCCCTGGGGAGGGGGTGCTGGTGACGCAGGCCCAGCCTCGGCTCAGGCCGTGGTGGGACCCAGCTGGGTCTGGCAGCCTCCCTGCTGGGGTCTGGCCGGAGGGACCCGTCTGGTTTGAGTTCCTGGCGCCTCTCACTCCCTGCACCAGCCCACAGCCTGGCTCTGAGCTGCCAGGGCTGCGCCTTATTTGGATCTTGTCTCCCCCCAGACACTACTCCGCGGCCTTAAAAGGCAGGCCCGGGGGGCAGAGGGGAGCAGTTGCCCTGCTGGCTCCAGAGCCCCTCCAGCTGCACCCCCGCCCGCCCAACCCGGTTTGGCCAGCCCATCCCTCCAGCTGTGGAGAAAACCAGGCCCCCCAAAACCAGACCAGCCAGGCAGCCTGCTCCTGGTGGGGGTGGTGACAGGGGTGGGCTCCGGGAACGGGCCTCCCGTGCCCTCCCAGGCAGCCGGCCTCCCTCTGTTTTTCATTTAAAACCGGGTCTGGATTCCCTTCAGTGTCTTCTTACCAAGTGGGGCAGGGAGAGGGTGGACAGCAATGTCGCCGCTGCCAGTGTCGCCGCTGCCATTTATTGGTGTGCGGGCCCTGTGCCCACATCGCCGACCTCGGCCCTCGCACCAACCTGGGAGATAGGGTGGCCTTATGGCCCCATTTTACAGATGGGAAAATAGTCTCAGAGAGAACAAGTCACACAAGGTCAGCAAGTGACAGGACTGGGACCCAACCTTGCATCTGTTACCGCTAAGCTTTTAACACAGGCAGCTCGTCGGGGTGATTGGGGAGCTCCCAGCCTCTCCCATGGCCCCTACCCATTGCCAGCCCCCTCTCCCCAGCCCCATCAGGCTGGCAGCCTTGTTCACGCCGTGTGACCCAGGTGTAAACTGCCCCACCTCTCTGGGCCTCTGTCTACCTCTGCACTAAGGGGAGTAGAGATCCCTGCTGGGGCTCGAGGGGCAGGTGGGGCAGGGGCTCTGACCAAACAAGGATGGCCGGGCCAGCAGGGCTCTCATCCCTACTTGTCCCTCAGTTGCAGGCTCCTCTGGCTTCGTGGAGCCCAGGTGGTCAGGCAACGCCATGCGGCGGATGATGCTCCGGCCCACAGCCTTCTCAGGTGGGTCCTGGGGCAGCTGCGGGGGGTGCCCCTGGGCTAGGGGAGGCCTGGCAGGGGCCCCCACAGTGTGGTGACTGCCCGAAAAGCTATCTGGGTCCAGCTGTGCGGGGTCAGGAGAGCGCCCTGCCCTTGCCTGTCCCAGGCTGCAAAGAACACCTTGAGGGGGAGAGGAAGGGCCCCTGAGGAGAGTCTGACCTGGGCCCAGCCACCCGGAGACCGTGACCCCAAACTCTTGCAGACACAGGTCCACACCCCCAGTTTCCTCTTTTCATAGCCATGTGTACTTTTTATTGATTTCAGAGAGGAAGGGAGAGGGAGAGAGATAGAAACATTAATGATGAGAGAGAATCATGGATCAGCTGCCTCCTGCACTCGCCACACTGGGGATGGAGCCCGCAACCCGGGCATGTGCCCTGACCGGGAATTGAACCGTGACCTCCTGGTTCTTAGCGACGCTCAACCACGGAGCCATGCCGCCGGCTGGCTCCTCTTTTTATTTAAACTAAGCTTCCCTGAGCCTCTGCACTGTGAGAGGCACCGGGCCAGGTGCTTTCCATGACAACCTGTTTAAACCTCAGAGTCGTGTCCCTGTCCCCCAGGAAAGCATCACTGTCCCCATCTTAGAGAGGAGGAAGCTGAGGGTCAGAGAGAGGGCGTGCCCTGCCGGAGGCCCCATCGCCGGGAAGGGGCAGCGCTGAGACTCTGTGCCTGTTACACACTCGTCCCCCTTCGCTCTGAGCTCAGTGTCCTCAGGTGTGAATGGGGGTGGCCCTTGTCCTAAAGCACAGGATCAACAGTGCCCGGCCACCAGGAGGCTCAGTAACCAGCCAGAACTGTCATGAATAACAAGGGGTATCGCCCAGGAGGCTGCAGGCGCCGGACATGGTTCTGGAGGGAGGGTCAGGGGGTGGCACCTGAGGCCAGCCCGTTCCAGACGCTAATGTGTCCAGCAAGCCCAGGCAGCCCCGCCCAGGTGAAGCCACAGGATTTCCTGCCCGGCTTCCCGGAAAGGAGTCGTTTTGGATGCCAAGGCTGCAGGAGTTGGCTCCCTGGTCCTGCTCTGGGAGAAGCCTGCAGGGCATGGTCCCCCTAAACAGGCCATTCCTGCAGCGTCTCCCCTGGGCTGGGCTGCCTCCTGGGTGAGGGTCATCAGGTGTCCATTCGCTTCCTCCGTCCTGCCTCCAGGTTGTGTCAACTGCAGCAAGGTGTCAGACCTGGCAGAGCGGCTGAAGGTGCTGGAGGCCAAGGTGGGTGAGCAGCTGTCCCCTCATCCCCAGCCTCCCACCCCCTCTCTGCACCCCATGCTCATAGCATCCATGGGCAGGCAGCTTCCCTGCCGGCCACCCCCCACCCTTTCGTCTGTCCCCAGCCAGCTCTCTTGGCCTCTCCCACCGTGCCCCTGCCCGGGAAGCCTGCTCTTCTTCCAGGAGTCCCACGAAGTTCCCCCCACTTGCACCCCCATTCCCATCCCAGCCAGATATTTGTAGACACCCCTAGGGTTCATGGCGAGGCTCCTCCTTGCCCCATCACCTTCATCCTTTATCCCCCATCGCCCAGTTTCAAAAGCCGATCATCTCTTGCACATCTCAAACATTCTTTCAAAAAGGTTTGAACAATTAAAAAGTAAGACCCTCGTGTTTTCAGAAACATAAAAAACTCAGCACCGTGATAAACCTGCCCAAACACCATTCGCAGCCACGCCTGTGGCCCTGGAGAGGGGCCGTCCACATGTAAGCATCTTCCTCCCAGATCGTGTAGAGGCATACACTCTGCCTGCACACCCTCTCCTCCGTTATTCCTTCCTCTGGGAGCTTATCTTAAGGAGATTAGAGGTGACGATGTTTACCAAAGTGTTCGCTGTTCACCGGGAAATTTGAAAACCAGAGAACAGGAGGGGTTGGTTGCATTATGAGGGAGCAAGCCGCTGTGGAATACTGGACAGCTGTGAACACCTCCTCCATTTTTTTAGATACGTATTTTCAATTGATTTCAGAGAAGAAGGGAGAGAGAGAGAGAAACATCAATGATGAGAATCATTGATTGGCTGCCTCCTGCACGCCCCAGCCTGCGGCCCATCAGCTGGCCTGTCCCTGGTGAGGCCCTGGTACCCACCCCATCCATCTCTCTTCCTCTCCCTCTTTCTCCAAAGGTGGCCGTGCTGACTGTCACCCAGCAGGAGGTGCCCCCAACCCCAGCTGCCCCCGAGGACCCCGCCCCTCTCTGGGGCTCCCCAGCTGCCCAGGGCAGCCCTGGAGATGGAGACCTCCGAGGTGAGTGGGTCGGTGCGGAGCACACTCCCTCGTGGGAATGAGGTGCCAGTCTCTACTCTGCCGGCTCCCAGCTCCTCCCCCTTGTGGGCCTGGGTCGTCCCTGATCTCTCTGGGGTCCTGGGAGGCCCAGCAGACCTGCCCCCACCTCCTCTGGTGGCACTAAGGGCAGGGACCCTGGATGACCCAGCCCCCCCCCCAACTCCAGGGCTGCCCGGAGCCAGAGAAACCCCGAGGGCCCCGCTGCTCCCTCGAGATGGTAGGTGCTGGCTGGGGGGCCGGGGTCGGGGCAGGAGGAGGCCAGAGCTGATGAGATTTCTCCCCCAGACCGAGTTGGTGCCCGGGGACTTCCCGGGCCCATTGGCCCCAAGGGAGACATTGGCAGCCGGGGCCCAACAGGAATGAGAGGCCCCCCAGGTGAGTGTCCACGGCACTGCCCCCCTAACTTTCCTGGCCAGACCCCCCCCTCCCGTGGACCCAGGTTGAGATTCCTCCCCGACCCTGACATAGCCAGGGGTGGCCCGGGCCCCTGCCACTTGCTTGTCTCACTCGCCACCGTCCCAGGGTGCCCCACTCAGGCCTGGGCTCCTCGAAACCCTCTTTTGTATTCACGTGGCCCGTGTTCTCTGGGAAGCTACTCCCAGCAGGCTCTGGGCGGGGGGAGGGGGGAGGGTCAGTCCAGTCTGCCCTCCTGGAGCGCCCCGATGGGGAAGGGTAGACCTGGGCGGAAGAGAAACAGCAGTGTCCACCCAGGTGACCAGGGTTGTGATGGGGACATTGCAGGTAAGTGAGCCCCAAGGAAGGGATCCCAGACCCAGCCTGGATCGGGTGGGGGCGGGGAGGGCTTCCTGGTGGGAGTGACATCTCAGGTGAGGCCTAAAGGATGACCCGAGGGTACACCAGGAATAGCAGAGGGAGGACTGCTATAAAGAGGGAAAGGCACATGCAACAAGGGAAAGAAGAACATTCTGGAAACATTCCGGAAGTCAGTATTTACTGAGCACCAAGTGTCCATTGTCCTAACGCCCCAGGGAGGGCTGTGTTTTCTCTCCTAATAAAGGGCCAGGGAAGTCAGAGCCAGGAATTGCCCTGGCCTGTGGCCTCCAGAGCCCTCATCCCCGCTGCCCCAGGCTGCCTTGTCCTGCCCCTGGCAGCCGCCCGGGGCCTCTCTGCCTCCTGCATACCCTCTCATCCCCCTGGTTCCGTTGCAGGTCCACAGGGCCCCCCAGGGAGCCCTGGCCAGGACGGAGCTGTGGGCATCCCTGGAGAAAGGGGACCTCCAGGCCCCCCAGGGCCTCCTGGGCCCCCCGGCCCCCCAGCCCCCGTTGGACCGCCCCACTCCCGGATCTCTGAGCATGGTGAGTCCCTCTGGGTCACAGCAGGTCCAGGGTGGTGAGGCTGGCATAAGGCATCACCACAATGTTACTGCTGTCTACCGGGCACTTGCAGAGCTTGCTCTTGGTCAGCCACATGTCACCCAGTCCTCGGACGGGCGCTGTTGTCCTCCTCTGTTCACTGATGAGGAAAACTGAGGGCCAGAGAGGGGAGACCACACAGCCAGGGCATGGGGACTGGCTTCACACCCAGGCGCCCTCTGAGCCTGTGCTGGAGCCACCTGGCCTCAGGCCCGGCCGCCAAGCCTTGGAGCTGGCCAGGAGCCAGCCCTCCGAGCACAGGCAAGGTCAAGGCCCAGCAGCAGGAAGTGAGCCCTGAGCTCCCAAGGCCACAGCCCTGCCCCTGTGCTCAGAGAAGCTCCGGCCGCCTCACCCAGCTAGGCCCCGTTCATCCTTCACCGCCTCCCCAGCCTAACCGACATGTGTGATGCCAGAGGGTCAGAGCTTGGAGTGCCAGGTTCAACCCCATCTGCGTCATATTGGTGCCCCATCCACTCATTCTCCCCTTCATTCCGTCTCACCATCCGCTCTCCCTCTCCAAGCCTCAGTTTCCTCATCTGTACAATGGGAATAACAACAGTGCTGACCTCCCAGAGCTCTGTGACACTCATGCACAGAAGCCTGGCTCAACGTAGGTGGTCCAATAAAGGGTAGCTTTTCTTATTATTCCCACTGGACATGTGACAGTACAGGCCCAGCAAGGTGGAGAGTCTTACTGGATGTCACAGCTAGACTGTGGCAGGGTTAGAACCCAGGTCTCTCTGCCTTCTGGGCCTGTGTAGCCAACACTCTCCCCACCCCCCATCTCCCCCATGTCCCACAGGGCAGTCATAGCCAGCTTGGAGCTGTGGGTATCCCTGGAGAAAGGGGACCTCCAGGCCTGCCCCTCTCTGCCCAAGCCCCACCCCACCCAGCCCTGCCCATTCCTCATCTTTCCTCCTGCAGGGGACCCATTTCTGTCTAACACCTTCACTGAGAGCAGCAGCCACTGGCCCCAGGGACCGGCTGGGCCCCCTGGGCCCCCAGGGCCTATTGGTAAGTTGAGTCCAGGCCTGGGGTTCAGGGTGGGGTTGAGGGATGTCAGAGTAACTAGCGACTAGCGCTGTGGCTGTCAGGAGGGAGTTGATGGTAGACTTCCTGCCATTGTACTCTGCATTGGTCCTGAGGATATCCTGTCTTTTTTTTTTTATTGCATTTATTGGGGTGACATTGGTTAATAAAATTACATAGGATTTAGGTGTCATTCTGTAATACATCATCTGTATATTGTATTGTGCATTCACCACCCAAAGGCAAGTCTCTAGGATATCCTGTCTTATTCCAGGTCCCCCTGGACCTCCTGGTCCCATGGGCATCCCCGGGAGTCCTGGCCATACAGTGAGTATTTCTCTAAGTACTCTCACTCGTCTTCCCATCTGTCCACTCACCCATCCATCCTTTCATTCCTTCATTCGAGCATTTATGGAGCACCGAGTAGACACACTACTTTTCCTAAAGCTTCTTGTTCATTCCATGTAACAAGAAGCACTGTTGCTATTACCTAAGGCCAAGAGAGGTGGCGATAACTTCCCAGGGCTGTGGCCAGCCCATGGCGACTTCCAGATCAGGGTGGGGACTGTCTGGTTCCAGGGCCAGAGTTGTGAACACTGGGCTGTGTGCACGTCCCTCTGTGTACCTGCCATTGGATGTGTGAAGGGCACAGAGGCCCAGGCCAAGCTGGAGCTTTCACCCCAACCCCTCTGCCCCCCAAGTCCCCGCCCGCTCTACCCTGCCCCAGCTCAAGGCTGAAGCCCTGTCTTGTTGCTCAGGGACCCCCAGGCCCCACTGGACCCCAAGGAATCTCTGGCCACCCAGGAGAAAAGGGTGAGAGAGTGAGTACTGAATGGGCCCTGGATGGAGGGGTCTGGGGAGGCTTGGGGGCTCTGGGTCAGACACCCCAACAGCTGACTCCGTCCCTCTCCTCCCTCCCACACAGGGACTGCGTGGAGAGCCAGGCCCCCAAGGCTCCATGGGACAGCGGGTGAGTGAGGCTGCCCCCCTGCAGCTCCCCCTTCAGGATCCTACGGGCACAGACCCCTGCTCTGGCTTCAGCCCCTGTGGCCAGAGCCCCTGATCCTCCCTGTCTGGTCCAGGGGGTGCTCCATCTCCTTCCTCCCTGTCTCAGGTTCATCAGCCTCTTACGGTCCAGCCACCTCCATCTCCCAGGCTCTGTCCCTGTTTCTTTCTCCCTCTATGTCTCTATCTCTTCAACTCCCTGTATTTCTCTATCCCTCCAACTATAATGGTAGATTTGTCTGTTTCTCCTTTTAGTTTGGTCAATTTTTGCTTCCTGGGTTTCTAAGCTTTGTTGTTAGGTGTATACACATTCAGTATTTTACTAGAGGCCCGGTGCACGGATTCGTGCACTGTGGAGTCCCTTGGCGTGGCCTGCAGGGATTGGGCCAAACTGGCAGTCCAACGCCGCCTGCCGCTCCTGCCTGCCTCTCCTGCTCATCCTGGCCCTGCTGCATCTGCCGTGGGCTCGCACCCGTCAGTCCCAATCGGGAGAGGCTCGCGCCTCTTGTTGTGTGGGTCTTCAGACAACAGATCTACCCTGCCTTT
>NW_005361573.1:3481497-3485854 GCF_000412655.1 Myotis brandtii
TCTAGAGCAGTGGTTCTCAACCTTCCTAATGCTGCGACCCTTTAATACAGTTCCTCATGTTGTGGTGACCCCCAACCATAAAATTATTTTCGTTGCTACTTCATAACTGTAATTTTGCTACTGTTATGAATCGTAATGGAAATATCTGATATGCAGGATGTATTTAGGCGACCCCTCTGAAAGGGTCGTTCGACCCCCAAAGGGGTCGCGACCCACAGGTTGAGAACCGCTGTTCTAACATGTGTTCAATGCTATAAATTTCCCTCTCAGCACTGTTTTTACAGCCTTCTCAATTTTTTGATAAGCTGTCTTTTTTATTTTCATTTAGTTCAAAATATTTTTAAATGTCTCTTAAAATTTCTTCTTTGACCCATGTGTTATGTAGACGTGTATTGTTTAACCCCCAAGTCTGTTTTGGATTTTTCCAGTTATCTTTTCATTATTGGTTCCTAGTTTAATGCCACTGTGGTCTGAACACAAACATGGTATGGTCTGTGTTCTTTTCAACGTGTTGGGTCTATTTTTATGTGGTCTGTCTTGGTGAATGCTCCATGTGAGCTGGAGAACAATGTGTATCCTGCTGTTGTGGGATGAAGGGATCTATAGACGTCAATTATCTCCAGTTGAGTGATGGCATTGTTGCGTTCAGCGAGGTCCTTACTGATGTTCTGCCGGCTGGACCTGTCCATTCCTGACAGAGAGTGTTAACGCCTCCGACTACAATAGCGGACTGGCCTGTGTCTCCTTGCAGTTCTATCAGTTTTGACCTCTGACTCCTCAGGCCAATAAAACGAAAGCTTTCTGCTTGAGCTGTTTGCGGGACTGAGTGGGGCTGGGGTATACCCTTCAGAGGAAAAGCTATAAATATATGGATGTCACCCATGCAGTTTCCTTCTTTCAAAGGCCAGATATCCTCCAGTTTCTGGCTGCTCTTCATCACTTTCCATTGTCTTCAAACAGTTGTTCTCTGCATTTTATCTAGTGTTAGTCCAATACAAGCTACCTTCTGTCTCTGCCTCTCTCAGTCTCTCTGCCTCCCTCAATATGTCTCTCTCTTTCCCTTCTTTCCTTCTGCCCTCCCTCCCTCTCTCCTTTCCTCTCTCATTGCTTCTATCTC
Source organism: Myotis brandtii (assembly GCF_000412655.1). NCBI lineage: Eukaryota > Metazoa > Chordata > Mammalia > Chiroptera > Vespertilionidae > Myotis > Myotis brandtii. The sequence continues at coordinate 3,482,615 of NW_005361573.1, forward strand.
TATTTCTTTTTTTTGTTCTTAATTCTCACCTGAGGATATTTTTCCATTCATTTTTAGAGCAAGTGGAAGGGAGAGGGAGAGACAGAGAGATACATCGATGTGAGAGAGACACATCGATTGGTTGCCTCCTGCACACACCCCGACCAGGGCTGGGGAATCTGCATCCAGGATACCTGCCCTTGACTGGAATCGAACCTGAGACCCTTCAGTCCGAGGGCTGATGCTCTATCCACTGAGCCAAACCGGCTCAGGTGCTTCTACCTCTATTTCTTCTTGCAGGGAGAACCTGGCCCCAAGGGAGACCCCGGTGAGAAGAGCCATTGGGTAAGCTCAGGGCCCGCAAGGCTGCCCCCGCCTGCCCTGGACACTCAGGAGGTTATTCTGGAGTGGGGGCCCCCCTGCCAAATCCCCACTGCAACCTGGTCTCCCAGGGAGGAGCCTTGACCGTTCTCAGGCCTAGCCCCCTCCCTCCCTGCTCCTGTCCCTCCCAACGGGGCAGGGCCGGCCTCATCAGCAGACCCCACGCTCTCTGTCTCTGCCTTCACGTCCCTGCCTCCGCCTTCCCTCTGCGGCCTTTCCAGGCCAGGGTGGCCCTGCCTGTTCCTCCTGGCAGTGTGGGCTGACCCAGTCCAGACTGCATCCCCTGCCTCCATGGCCCTCCCCTAGCCAGGGCTCTGGCTTCTGCTCCCTTGTCCACAGAAGAAAGAGAAGCGTGAAGAATGGGATGGGGGCCTTAGGAAAGCCATGGAACCTATATAGGCAGGGAGGCTAGACATGCTGAGGTACAGGAGCCCTTGGTAAGAGGTACAGGGCACCTAGACACCATCATACACGGAGGAAATTCACGGAGTGTGGGAAGAGCAGCCTAGAAACTGTCATGCATATAATGTAGATGGTAAATGAGGTCATAGACTCCACTGTGCCCAAAAGACCCATAATTAACACGAAGTCCTAGACACCATCGCATACATAGGAGACCCAGGAGGAAGGGGAGGAGACACCTAGAAACTGTTCCAGGCACAGGAGAACCATAGAAAGTGAGATGAGGGGATCTAGAGAGCACCCTGCACAAAGGAAGCCCAGGAAGAGTGGGGAGGGGGGCCTAGAAACTGTCACGTACACAGGAGACAGAATAAAAGAGAAAGGGCACCTAGAAACCACATGTGGGGTCCTAGAAACCGCCACAATCATCGGAGATCCTTGCCGAGAATGAATTCCAGGGCCAGAAATCTACCTACCCAAGCGACACACTGGGAGAGGACCAAAAGCCCCTAAATGCAGGGACCTGGACAGTGTCGCTGACATAGGCGACATTTGGAAAATGGACAGGATAGGGGCAGGCACCCCTACGGGAGAGACAACTGGGAAGCTCTTTTGGAGGCTGGTCCTGCGCCTCCCTCTCCCCCGCCCCCATCCCGGGTGCAGTCTGGCTGGGAAGTCCTGCTTCCTGGCGGGCACTGGCTGGTGAGGACACGGGAAGCACCCAGCGCCTGCCTTGCCCTCTCTGCTCCTGATTGTGGGGTCAGTGATGGATACAGCCGTGGGAGTCCCCACCCTGCACGAGTCCAGCCCCATGTCTTTCCCCGACTTCTGGGGTCCTGCTACCTTTCTGGCAAGCCTCTCCCAGCTCCTCACTGCCACCCCACCTCTCCCACACCACCCCCCACCCCCACCCCGGGTGGCTCCAGAGCCTCTTAAGCACACCCCTGTGAGCCCAGCCCTGTGCCTCTCCTCAGACCCTTTGCGGGCCCTCCCAGCACATTTTCCACCGGCCCGGGAAAGGCGGGAGAGCGAGGTGAAGCCTGAATTAGGCTCAGCAGCCTCGTCCCTGCAGGAGAACAGATGCCTGAACTATCCCACATCAGGCCTCAAACTCGGGACCACCTGTGGGAGGGACCCCAAGAGGTAGCAGGGCCCCTGCCCATCCACCTGCCTCCCCCTCCCCCTCCTGCACCTCTGCGCCTGCTTGCTGCCTACCTGGGAGGGGCCTGCTGGGCTGGGGCTGCATGAGGCTTTGGAGGCTGGGGAGCTGTTCTGTTGGGAGCAGGTGGGAGAAACCGCCACAATCATCGGAGATCCTTGCCGAGAATGAATTCCAGGGCCAGAAATCTACCTACCCAAGCGACACACTGGGAGAGGACCAAAAGCCCCTAAATGCAGGGACCTGGACAGTGTCGCTGACATAGGCGACATTTGGAAAATGGACAGGATAGGGGCAGGCACCCCTACGGGAGAGACAACTGGGAAGCTCTTTTGGAGGCTGGTCCTGCGCCTCCCTCTCCCCCGCCCCCATCCCTGGTGCAGTCTGGCTGGGAAGTCCTGCTTCCTGGCGGGCACTGGCTGGTGAGGACACGGGAAGCACCCAGCGCCTGCCTTGCCCTCTCTGCTCCTGATTGTGGGGTCAGTGATGGATACAGCCGTGGGAGTCCCCACCCTGCACGAGTCCAGCCCCATGTCTTTCCCCGACTTCTGGGGTCCTGCTACCTTTCTGGCAAGCCTCTCCCAGCTCCTCACTGCCACCCCACCTCTCCCACACCACCCCCACCCCCCACCCCGGGTGGCTCCAGAGCCTCTTAAGCACACCCGTGTGAGCCCAGCCCTCTGCCCCTCCTCAGCCCCTTCGCGGGCCCCTCCCAGCACATTTTCCACCAGCCCGGGAAAGGCGGGAGAGCGAGGTGAAGCCTGAATTAGGCTCAGCAGCCTCGTCCCTGCAGGAGAACAGATGCCTGAACTATCCCACATCAGGCCTCAAACTCAGGACCACCTGTGGGAGGGGCCCCAAGAGGTAGCAGGGCCCCTGCCCATCCACCTGCCTCCCCCTCCCCCTCCTGCACCTCTGCGCCTGCTTGCTGCCTACCTGGGAGGGGCCTGCTGGGCTGGGGCTGCATGAGGCTTTGGAGGCTGGGGAGCTGTTCTGTTGGGAGCAGGTGGGGAAGGACCCTGGGGACTCCTATCCACACTCGACCAACCCCACTGCGGAGCCACTGGCCCCGCTGTAGCTCAGCAGTGACACCCAGTGGCCATATACACGCACTGCAAGCACTGCTAGGGAGTGACTGAGGTGGGCCGGCCAAGCCCAGGCTTTTTCAGCTCCCAGGACTGGGGGGAACCAGCTAACATCCCCCCAAGCACCTCCTCGGTGGGCGCCAGGCCCCAGGACACAGATGCAATTTGGACACTGGCCCCACCCTCACGGTGGTCACTGGGAGGCGGAGGGGAGGACAGACTAGTAACCAGCAG
>NW_005361573.1:3486201-3501552 GCF_000412655.1 Myotis brandtii
GTGCGGGGGCCTGAAAGATACATTAACCAGGCAAAGGGTGTTGAGACAGAGGAGCGGGGCGCCGTGTGTTTGCACTTGGAGTAGCAGAGTATGGAGGACAGAGGTCAAGGCTTAGGAGACCATATTGAGGAATTTGAACTTTGTTCTGTGAGCAGTGGGGGGTCATTGAAATAGTATGAGCAGGAAACTGATGTGGTCAGAAGGTGCCTCTGTGACCCTGTGGAGAATGAATGGGAAAAGCAGGAAGAGGAGGTGGAAGGCTGTAGGTAGAAGGCTGTCGTGGTCATAATGGCAAGAGACTGGGGGCTGGAACTGGGAATGGGGACAGTGAGGGTGGACAGATGTCACTGGAGCTAAGCGATGTTTGGGTGCTGGTTTGGCTGCGAGGGGGAGCGAGAAGTTAAGGGAGACGCACAATAGTCAAGGAGAGCCAGGAGAAGGGGCCCGCTGGGTTTTGTCCATGGAAAATGGGAGACGTCTATTATGGCCAAGTGGAGGCGTTCAACAGGCCCTGGCGCTCAGGCCAGGCTGGGGCAGCGGGGCGGGGTCATTGAAATAGTATGAGCAGGAAACTGATGTGGTCAGAAGGTGCCTCTGTGACCCTGTGGAGAATGAATGGGAAAAGCAGGAAGAGGAGGTGGAAGGCTGTAGGGTAGAAGGCTTCGTGGTCATAATGGCAAGAGACTGGGGGCTGGAACTGGGAATGGGGACAGTGAGGGTAGACAGATGTCACTGGAGCTAAGCGACGTTTGGGTGCTGGTTTGGCTGCGAGGGGGAGCGAGAAGTTAAGGGAGACGCACAATAGTCACGGAGAGCCAGGAGAAGGGGCCCGCTGGGTTTTGTTCATGGAAAATGGGAGACGTCTGTTATGGCCAAGTGGACGTTCATTTACATTTTTCAAAATTTTTATTTTAAAAACTTTCAAATACGCTGAAATGTTGGTTACAATGAATATTATTCTCCCCTTCGTATTTTGCCACATTTGCTCTATCTTTCTCTATATATTTGCAGACCTTTTTTCTGATCCATTGAAAGCAAGTTTCATGCTTCATCCACATCTCCCCTAACACATCACTGTGCATCTCAAAAGACTATGGACGTTCTCCCAAAGAGCCACAATACCGCTGTCACACCTAAGAAAGCTGACATGAGTCCAGCGCAATGATGCCACTTAATATATAACATATACAGACTTTATCAGTGGTACCCAAAATGCCTTTTATAGCTGTTTTTTTTTAAACTTCTAATCAAGATTCATACATTACATTTGGTTGTACCTCTAGTCTTTTTTTTTTAGCAACCTATAGTCTCTTTTTTAAAAAATACATTTTTATTGATTTCAGAGAGGAAGGGAGAGGGAGAGAGAGAGAGAAACAACAATTATGAGAAAGAATCATGGATCAGCTGCCTCGTGCACGCCCCACACTGGGGATTGAGCCTGCAACCCAGGTATATGCCCTGACCGGGAATCGAACCATGACCTCCTGGTTCAGAGGTCGATGCTCAATCACTGAGCCACACTGGCCAGGCATCTGTAATCTCTTTTAGTCTAGGACGGGCCCTCTGCCCTTTTTTCTTCTCTTGACTCTGCCTTTTGGTGAACGTTCCACCATGTGGATTTGCCTGGTTGGTTCCTGGTGATGAGAGGCAGGTTAGCTGCTCCTGGCAGCAGCACTGAGGTGGGATGTGGTGCCCTCTGACTGCGTCTCAGCAGGAGGCTCATGATGTTCGCTTGTCCCACGGTCCATGCGGGATATAGTTTAACATAATTTTTGAAGGTCATCCACTTTTAGATCCTCCTCCCGTAATACTTGAAGAGAGATTACTTTGGTGTACAGCCTGTGGTGACCCTGTGACCCCCCCCCCCCAAGCCTGCAGCCATCCAGTGGCCCGAGGGAAGCTCAATCCATGTGATGTGGACAGGACACCTGGATCCTAACAGTCACAGTGGGCTAGATCACAGTGAGCTAGCCCTCTCCGGTTTGGCTCAGTGAATAGAGCATCAGCCTGCGGACTGAAGGGTCCTTGGTTCGATTCCGGTCAAGGGTAAAGGCCTGGGTCACTGGCTCAATCCCCAGGGGCGTGCAGGAGGCAGCTGATCAATGATTCTCTCATCACTGATGTTTCTATCGCTCTCTCCCTCTCCCTTCCTCTCTGAAGTCAATAAAAATATTTGCCATCTGGGGCTCTGTTGGAATTGAGATATCTACATCGCAGATAGCTAAGTCTGGACTAGGAAAGGAGGGAGGGAGTGTGAGTTTGGGCAAGACCATGGGCCCTATGCTGTGGAAGGAAAGGACAGACAGATTGGTAGCAAGTGACAGTGAGTGCCAGCTGGTGGTCTCTGCCACGAGCCCTGGGCAGCAGCTGGCATTGCTTGGCAGTAGGGAGCCCCCAGATCAGGGAGGCCTGGGAGGAGGGTAGCTTTTGGGGCCTGGCGCTGCCACATCCCTGGGCCTGGGCGCTAGAGGAGCTGCTTAGAAGAGAGGGTGGGGCTGAGGGCTGGGCTCTTGGGCCTGCAGAATACAGGCATGTAGCAGTCGGAGCCTGGGAGGGATGAGCCCAAAATGGGAAGGGACTGGGGAGAGGGCACCAGGGCCAGAACCTCAGCTTTGCCAGCATTTTTTAAAAAATATATTTTATTGATTTTTTTACAGAGAGGAAGGGAGAGGGATAGAGAGTTAGAAAGATCGATGAGAGAGAAACATCTATCAGCTGCCTCCTGCACACTCCCTACTGGGGATGTGCCCGCAACCAAGGCACATGCCCTTGACCGGAATCGAACCTGGGACCTTTCAGTCCACAGGCCGATGCTCTATCCACTGAGCCAAACCGGTTAGGGCTTTGCCAGCATTTTAAACAGCTTCCCAATAGCAGTGCCACTTGAACATGTGCTAATTTTACTTGTACATATTCATTTGGATGGAAAGAATATTGGTAAGTAGCCTGATCCCACTGATGGACATGGACAGAAAGTGTGTCGGTATAAAGAACATTAGAGACGGCGCAGCGGGGCTCTGTGGCCACCTCCAGGGCACATTCTGTGGCAGGTTCCATGGCAGGCTCTGGTCAGCGACGCAGCCCCTGTGGACTGGCATCCCCTCGCCCCCAGTGCAGCAGGACCTGCAAGGGTGTGGGGAGACAGCAGCCAGCTGGGATCCACCAGGACTCACCGGGAGGGCTGCTTCTGCCTGCTCTGCCCCCTCCCGTCCTTTCCTGGCCTTGTCCCGGCTGTCCGTGGGCCCTGGGCTGTGGCAGGGGTGCCGGCTGCAGGTGCATGACCAGGGCGGGGCATGGGCCACCAGCAGGCTTTGCAGGGCCCCTTCCCCTGCCCCCTTCACGGCTGCATCTGTCTCTTTCCTCCGCAGGGGGAGGGGTTGCACCAACTACGCGAGGCTTTGAAGATTTTAGCTGAGAGGGTTTTAATCTTGGAAACAATGATTGGGCTCTATGGTGAGTAGAGACAGACGGACAGACAGCCCAGCCCCTGCCCACCAGCCTTGCCCAGGCCCTCCAGGGTGGAGCTGCCTGGGCCCAGTCATGAGGCCGGAGAGGCCAAGCCCACCGACCCCTCAATGACTGGTCCCTCCGACACAGGGGAACCTGGGCCTCACCTCTGTGGTCAGACTTGGGCCTCCTGGCATTGTGGGTAACGTGGCTTCCAGGCCTGCAGGGGACACCAGAGGTGACAGATTGCGAGTTTGGAAGAAATCCACAATGAAGCCAAGCTCCAGACCAGCAGGAAGGGGATTGTGGGTGACAGAGCCAGGCTGCAACAGTACAGGGGGTTGTGGGAAATAAAGTCAGAGCCCAGGCCTGCAGGAGGATTATGGGTAATGGATCCAGACTTCAGTCAGGCTTCAGCTCTAGAGAAAGCATGGGTAACAGAGCCAGTCTCCAGGGCAGGGGGTTGTGGGAAATAAAGTCAGAGCCAGGCCTGCAGGAGGATTATGGGTAATGGATCCAGATTTCAGTCAGGCTTCAACTCTAGAGAAAGCATGGGTAACAGAGCCAGTCTCCAGGCCCACAGAAATGCAGGGGACTGCGAGTGACAGAACCAGACTCAGGCCCCAGGGGCCTCTGGGTAATATCCTACCCACCAATTCTGATCCTCCCTCACCCAAAAGCCCCCAGAGGCCTCCCAGCAGGTCTTCCTGGCCTCAGATATCCCCATGACAGCTTCCCTTTCCCTCTGGTCCTCCTAACCTCCCCTGAGGGTCCCTGTAGGGGTCTGTCAAGCCCTCATCTCAGCCCAGGAATTCACCCACCAATCCTCTACCCATCATCCATCTGGTCACGTGAGGAGCCAGGCTAGCCCTGTCCCCACTCAGAGACTCACACCCAGGCTCCTGCCTTGAAGCCAGCTGGTGCCTGGCCCATGCACCCGCCTCGGCCCCCCGGCCCCGCCCTCGGAGGCCGGACTCGCACCGTCTGCTCTTCTCGATCTCCCATCAGGCTCCTAGCTTACAGAGCTTCCTGCAGCAGCAGGCTCAGCTGGAGCTCCTGGCCAGACGGGTCACCCTGCTGGAAGCCATCATCTGGCCAGGTAACGGCAGGGGGGGCCGGCAGGGGCAGCCCCTTCCAGGAAGGGCCTGGGAAGGGCCGGGGTCACAGAAGGCAACTCCCAGTGCTGGACCCAGGCCCGCGGACACTCATTCTTGAGTCCTTCCATCCAGCTAGCAGACAGGGCCTGGCACGGAGAAGGCTAGGGTCACTAGTTCTTGAGGGAGCGAGCACCTCCTCTGTGCCCGGCTTCTAGCTTGGCACAGGCTCCAACAGATAAGACAGACATAGTCCTGTTCTCATGGAGTTTAGGCTGTGGGGGTGCAGCGGGAGCCCTGGAACTGGCCGTTAAACCCAAGGTGAGGAATACCACGGGGGAGTGAGTACAGGCAGCTGTGAAAGCACAGAAGTGCCCCTGACCAGGCTGTGGGTGGAGGGTGGGGGAGGAGGAAGGTGTCTCAGGGAGGGCTCCCTGGAGGAGGTACTGGCTCAGTGGAACCCTGAGGGGCAAAGCTCAGGGCAAGTGAGCAGGCAGAGGAATAACATGGGCAACAGCCAAGCCAGAGGGCCTGAAGGGACCGTTCCCTGAGATTGCTGAGGGCTGAATGCTGTGGCAGGGCCCAGTTGGAGAAGGTCCTTGAAGGCCATTGGGGAAGCACAAAAGGAGGTTAGACACCAGGTGGGTGTTACCTCTCCTGGGCCTGGTTTGTCCGCTAAGGAGTCTCCCCCATTGCAGTGCAGTCTGTGGCTGGCCCTGGAGAGACGAGGATTAGCTACCCTCCGGGCTAAACCGTTCCTCACCTGCCTGCTAAGAGGCCCCATCTCACCACCCAGTCCTGGCTCATCAGTGCACACAGGGTCTCGGGTGTCATGCCCTACCTCCCATCTAGGTTACAAGTGGGGGAGTTGAGGCCCCCCCCCTCCCCAAGCCAAAGTGGGCCAAAGCCAGGGCTGAGCCTCCTTCATTCGACAGAACTGTAGGGTGCACCTACTGGAGGCCAGGTCTGGGCCAGCACTTAGCAGGCCCCAAGGATACCTGCCTTGGGGAGCTGCCATTGAGGGGCAGGGGATCCTTCGTATCTATAGAGACGAGGGCCCTGGGGTCCAGGGGCACCAAGGACGTGGGTGAGAACAGTCACTTCTCAGTGGGGGTGGGACACTTCCTGGAAGATGGGGCTGGTGTTAGGTCAGGGAAGGTGCCAGCAAGCGCGCCAGCAGGAGAAGGTGGGAAGGGCAGCGCCCCCCCCCCCCCCCCCCGCCCCCCGGTTTGTCACGGTGAAGGCCCGGAGGTTGGAAGGTGTGTGTGTGGTCTGCTTCCAGAGCTCCTCTTACCAGACCACATGGCTCTTCTGACTCCTAGAAACATAACTGACCACCTCCCAGACCTCCTTCCTCTCCCAGAGGAGGGACCTATGACCGAATCCCAGGCTCTCAGCACCTTCTCAGGTGCCCCCACCTCCTCAGGCAGGAGCCACAAGGGACTCATTGTGGCCTGGGATCTATCCCCCGCCCTCCCTCAGCCCAGGGAGGAACTGCTGGTCACTTAGGAAGGCCCATGGCCACTCTCTGTGGCCACGAGCCTAGAGCAGGGATCCCACGAGCCTGCCCTGGTTGTGGGCCTGGGAGGGGTGGTGTGGGAGGAGGGGAGCAGAGGAGGAGGAGGAGGAGATGAAACCATCCCCGTTGGCCCATCATGCACAGCGGTGCTAACTAAAGACCCAGCTGGGACTCACGTTTAGGATACAATCAAGAATAACAATAGTAACCGCTGGGCTGGAGGATTTACAATCCTCTCCAGTCCTCACACCAAGCCTGCTAGGTGGGCGGTAGACACCAGGCCCATTTCACAGATGAAGAAAGGGGTTCCGGGGGCTTGCGTGTCTCCCTCGGGCCGTAGGGGCAGCAGTGGCAAGGTCAGGGGTCCACCCGAGGTCGGTCCTCTAACGCCCTGGCTCTTTGGGCTCCATCGGCAAAGGTTCAGACACCCCTTCTCCACCAGGCACTTGGGGGCGGGGGGGGGGGGGGGGGCCCAGAGGAAGCCAGGGGGGGGGGGGGGCGGTCCAGAGGAAGCCAAGGCCCTGAACTTAATCATTTAATTCATGGTCACAAGCTCACCCGTCCCAACGACCAAGTAATCCAGCTCGTACTGGGAAAGCCACTGAGGCCATTAAGGGTGTGACAACAGGAGTGCGACCCCCGAGTTCCAGAGGAGGCTCCAAGGTCTGTGACTGGCCCAAGGCCACATAACGGGGACGTGGTGGGACAGGACTTGGCCTTGGCTGACGTTGGAGCCCTGCTTCCCTCCTCCTGTCCTCCCCGATTTAGGGCGTGAACTGTCCCCTTGACTGTGACATGTTTATTTGCCGAGTCCCCAGATCTCAGCCCAGAGGTGCATGGGAGGCTGGGCACAGCGCCAGGGACTTAATGGTTATGAGGAGGCAGTGCCCTCCGGGGGACGCTGGTGCTACCACAGGTCCCGTCTCCTGTGAACCGGATTTGGGAGATGTAGTCAAGTCCTCCATCCTGGGCTTTTCCCTGAGAGCCGCTCTCCCCCTAGAAAAACAGCCCATCCTCCTGACCGGCCTGGCCTGCTCGGTTAGCTTTGGGAGGGACTGAATGATAGTCACAGAAGGCTTCCTAGAGGAGGTAGGTCATGCTCTGGGTTTTGAAGGATGAGTAGGTTTTTAGATGGCAAGAATGCCAATTACTCGTTTCACTCTTGGGGTCTAGCTCCTTTCCAGGCGGGGGCCTATCTCACCATAGCCTGATTGGAACTGACTTCAATAATTACAGGAGCTGGCCAGGGCTCGGAGTACAACTGGAACAGTCCCGCTGGTTTTAGAGATGAGACCAATGAGGCCCCGACAGAGGCCCAGTTTGCCCAGAGCCACAGAGTAGGTCAGTGGCAGAGCCTGGCCTTCCTAAACCCTTCCCCACCATAAGCGGCCTAATCAGAGAGAGGAAAAGTGAGTCTGTCCTTTGGCCTTAGTTTACCCAGCTGTGAAATGGGGATGACTCAGAGCATACCTTCACCCCAAAATGTAGAAAAGAAAAAACAATACCATTTTTATGGAGCACTCTCTACAGACTAAGCCTTTCAGGAACATGGTGGGTCCATTTATCCCCACTTGACAGAAAACCAGAGGCCCGCGTGCCCTCATTGGGTTGGGGGCTGATAACTCCTTGAGGTGGGGGACACTAACCAGTTTGCAGACCCCCTTTTTCCTACAGCTCTGCCTCCTGGATGCCAGGGCAGAGTACACCTGGCTGGGTGCCCAGTCTCCCACCCCCTGAGGGCCAAGGGGAGGTGGGTGCCCTACATAGACCTCACTAACGCTGCCTCTCTCCTTCCCTCCGGCAGAACCAGAGGGGTCAGGGGCAGGCCCTGCCAGCGTGGGCACCCCCAACCTCCTTCGGGGCAAGAGGGGAGGACACACCGCCAACTACCGGATCGTGGCCCCCAGGAGCCGCAACAAGAGAGGCTGAGGGCGGTGGTGGCCCCTCGGGTGGACCAGGCCAGCTGCCTCTGGGGACCGCCCTTCCATATTTATTAACGTTCTCAGGGTCCCTCTGCCACCTAGGCCTTTGGGGTAAGCAGGTCTAGGTCCTGGCACCCCAGGCATGGCTGCCACGTATGAGGCTCAGCAGGGACGGGGTCTGAGAGGTGGCCCAGGAGGGAGGTGGGGCCTTGCTCGGGGCCCCGAGCCTGTTTCCCTCTGTGAAATGGGGTGATGCAGGCCTGCAGGGAATGGGTGGCAGGTTCAGGTTCATGGTTTGTCTTCCCATCAGCTGCCCAGGCATCGGGCCTGCAGGCACTGCGGGAGCTGAAGCTCTGCCTGGCCCTCAGCACATGCAGGGACTTGGAGGGCAGAGTCGCCTCCCTTCCTCCCCATCAAACCCCACACCTCTTCTCTGGTTCTCTGGTTTCTGGTGCTGGGTTCCCAACCCTGAGGTCAAGCTGCCTGAGCTGACAGGATGCTGTGGACTCCTCCACTCAGTTCTGCCCCGGAGCCCAAGCTACTCCTATGTCCCAGGCTGCCGGGTGGGGGCAGGGACATGGAAAGGGAGGAGCCACCTGCTCCCACAGCCTGTGACCGTCACAGGAAATAGGTGCTACCGGCCAATAAAGGCCCCGGCCTGTTCCCCACCAGCCTGGCCTCAGTGTGTGCTTTATGGGGGGCAGCGGGCAAGGCCAGGGGCCTCGTTTCTCTTCTGTGGCCTTCACTGCCCGCCTGCAAAGCAGGTTTGAGGCTCCCCTGGCCATCACCTGGGCAAGGGGGTGAGCAGAACAGCACTCAGGCCACCCCACCCGCCGGCCAGGTGTCCAATGGCTGTGGCTTCTGAGAGGCCTGGGGAGCAAGGAGCTGCCAAGCCTGAGGGCAGCTTCTAGCCTGGGTACCCAGCAGCTCTGAGCCTGTGTGCACAACCGAGGAAGTGAAAGCAATGGCGGGCCCTCAGACTTCCCAGTCTGTTTCTGGGCCCCAGCTGGTGACCCCCAGCAGGGTCGGTCAGTCTCCAGGTAGCAGTGCAGGACGCAGTGCCGACTGCTGCAGGACGTGTAGCCCCTGCACCGCCCCTCACAGTCCAGCTTCCCAGGCGCCCCTCTGCCTTACCCCTCCCCCAGCCCAACCCCCTGCCCTCTTAGCTCTGTCTGCGCCTCCCCTCCCTGGGAAGGCCAAGGCCCGAGGGGGGCCAGGAGGGAGGAGCTGCCGCTTCAAAGCTGAGGAAGCTTCTCCCCCACAGCACCCCCACCCTTTGCTTCCTGCCCAAGGGGCCCAGCAGAGCGCAGCCCCCAGCCTCCCAGCCTGCTCTGGGCGGGGCCTAGGAGACCCACAGAATTGGGCCTGTCCAGCGGGTACCCTGGGGGCTGGGGACAGTGAAGGGATGGTATTCCCGGGTAATCAGGGAGGGCTTCCTGGAGGACTCTGTGTAGGCTGAGACCACGGATGGGTAGAAATTAGCTGGGAAACAGATGATTAAGAATGCTCCGCAGCAGTGGGTCCAGCCAGCAAGACCGAGGTGGAGGACAGAGCTTCCTGGAGGAAGAGGCTGTGTGGTGCAGAGACGGTAACGCTGCATCTGGACATCAGGGAGCTGCTCTCCTGCAATTGGCTGTTCGTTCACGTTCATTCATTCACCCCCTGATGCCAGCACAGAAGAGTCGGATACAACTGCTGTCCCCAAGGAGTCCAGGTTGAAAAGAACCGGTTTTTATTCTACACAGTGCAGGGCGTGAGGGGCCTCCCCTGCGCCCACGTGACTTAGTACTTGGGGCTGGAACTCTGTGTAACCATGGGCAAGGACTCTCGTCGCCTGAGGGCCGGCCTGTGCTAGGGGGGCCCAGGACCTTCAGGGTGGGCGAGCCCACCCCTCCCCTGAGTCACCAGGGCCTCAGTGCCCACCTCCCCGCTGACCAGCAGTGACACCGCACCCTCCACACGACCTGTGGCTGCTAGCGCCACCACGGCCTGCTCCATGGGGAAGCCCATGCGTTCCAGCTGCTGCAGCCTGTGCGATGGAGGGGACAGGGAGTGTCAGTCAGGGCCACCTCCAGCCCCCACACCAGGGGACCCCACCCCTGCCCCCCCTGCCCTACCGTAGAGAGGAAACAGAGGACTTGGGCAGCCAGAGCGGGCTCCTGGGAACCTGGGCTGGCCCCTCAAGGAGCGAGGCCTGGATCCCCTCCTGCAGCATCTGCTCATCGAGGGCTGCCCACAGCGGGGAGCCGGGAGGAAAGCTGGGCCCAGGCCAGGCCAGGCCAGCCTCTGAGGAGCCCTCCCAGTTCGGCTGCACAGGCCCCAGGCCTGGTGGGAGTGGGCCTGAGCCTTCACTGTCAGACCAGAGACTAGACGAGGCCGCGTACGGAGGTCCAGGGGTAGAAAGCCTGGAAGGGCAGAAACAGGAGAGGGCTTGACTGCCAGCTGCTGCCACCGCTCCCGCCACCAGGGCTGGGGGCCTGGGCATCCCCCTCACCTCACTCCAGGAAGGGTGACGGGCAGCTCAGCCACACTGCCTGGGGCGGGAAGGAGCCGGAGTGGCCAGCACCCCAAGACCCTGCACAGGAAGCCCTGCAGCGCCCGCAGCCTCCGCTCAGAGGGCTCCAGCCACTGGAAGGCCCCGGCTGCATCTGTCTGCCCAGGCAGGGCGGCTGGTCAAGGAAAACCACAACCAGCCAGGAGGGAGCCCAACGCCATGCCAGACCCCGTGCCAAGTGCGCGATGGGCACTGCCTCTTGTCTCCTCACTGTGGCCCTGCCAGGGATGTTGCCACCCCGTCAGCAGTGGAAGTTCAGGGAGGAAAAGGGGGCTGCCTGAAGCTACTCAGCCAGTAAGACAGCGGTTCTCAACCTGTGGGTCGCGACCCCTTTGGCAGTCGAACGACCCTTTCACAGGGGTCGCCTAAGACCATCCTGCATATCAGATATTGACATGACGATTCCTAACAGTAGCAACATTACAGTTATGAAGTAGCAACGAAAATAATTTTGTGGTTGGGTCACAACATGAGGAACTGTATTGAAAGGGCCAGAAGGTTGAGAACCACTGCAGTAAGAGGTGGAGCTGGATGAGCCTCACCCCAAAGACCTGTCTCATCCAACGCCGGGCCCAGACCCCTATCTACCTGCTCAGGGCTCTGACTCAAGGCGTGAGCTTGGACCCATGGACACAACCCCTATCGCCCTCGGCCAGGCCCACGTGCTCCCCAAACCAGGATTCAGCGAGGCCTCGGCAGCTCGCGTCCCTAATCCTAAACAACTATAGGAGGTCGCCTGTGCCCACTCCTCTCTCCGACTGCACTGTTTTCCCAATAGGCACTAAGTATCTTGAAGCAAAAGCCTGTGTTTAAAGCCCAGAGGGCCCAGCTCACTCTCACCCTGGCCTTTGCACCATCTGTGCCCCGCCTCCTTTTTCACTTCTCTTTACCCAAACCCCTCATCCTGTGTCTCAGCTTCGAGACCACCTCCACTTAAAAGGTCCAGGTTAGGGGCCTCCTTGGGCCCCCTCAGCCCTCCTCTGTTCCCCAGTGAAGTGTAGTGGGCACCTCCGCTGGCCACAGCCCGGAGCCTGGCTAGAGGACTCGGAGATGCTCCTGGAACGTGTGCCCGGCTTTCCGGCATTGTTAGGCCTGACCCCTTATGCCAGGTCCCACGTACCCTGGGAGTCACAACCCACACATCGACACAGGCCCAGGGTCCGGGTGCCAGTTCCCACGTACCCTGGGAGCCCAGTCACAACCCACACATCGACACAGGCCCAGGGTCCGGGCAAAGGATACAGGCCAGGCCAGCCAGGAGGCCGCAGAAGAGCTGCAGGAAGGGTGGCTCGGAGGTGAGCAGTGGTGTCAGGGCAAGCAGCAACCATGGCAACAGCCACGGTGGCACCGCCCCATGGAGCCCTCTAGGGTGGTACCCCTGCCCTGATAGCATGGCCAGGTGGACGGGCATGTACCCGCAGCCACCGGCTGCAGCGGACACCCCGAGGCCTGCCAGCAGCACCGCCATTAGCCCGGCAGCCAGGGCGAGTAGGGTGGAGGCGTGCAGGAACCGCAGCGTGCCCAGGTGGTACTCCTGCCGCCAGCCCAGCACGGGCAGGAGCAGCAGACTCAGGAGCAGGCTGGGTAGGGCCGTGTGACCCAGAGCATGGGTCAGCAGCCGGTGTGCTGGGGGAGAGAAGGGGCTTATGTGCCAGGTTAGTGGCCCCCACCCCCAAGGCTGTCCCAGGTGTGCCAGGTTGGGAATTGCCCTCTGCCAGGGCCACCCCCTAAGCCAGCGTCGCCTCCCCAGGAGCCAACATTGGCCCGCTGCCAGCAGTCATGCGTGGAGGGAACCAACGGCTTCCAAACACAATGGCCGCTGCCCCGCTGCAATGAACAGAACAAGCCAGACCCACCCCTCAGGCTTCTCAAGAGCAATCAACCCTGATGAGTCACTTAACCTGTGGGCATCACTTAGATTCTTCAACTGTAAATGGAAGCTGCTGTTGTTATTGGGAGCCGGCACTCGGCTGCACTTTGCACTCAGCTGGGGTCACTCAAACTCCCACCCTCGTGCTTAAGTGAAAGCCTTAGTTCTTATTTCAAGAGAAAGATGTCAGTAACGGGAAACTTCTGAAAAGAATTCCTACTCACAGGCTCCCACCCCCTGCTGGCTCTGCTGCCCTCCTTGGCTGTGGGTGAGGTGGGCATGCTCCGTCCAAGGCTGCCCCTCCCGGGGGCATGCCGCTCCCACCAAGTCATCTTGGGCCCTACAGCCTGTCTCCTGCCCCCTCCAAGGCCCAGGCAGCCAGCCCTCACCCTGCCAGGGGTCCAGCAGCAGCTCTGGGGCCAGGGCCAGGCTGGGACCGGCCCCCACCAGCCACAGGCAGCTCATGAGCAGCATCAGGACTGAGGAGGCAAGAGGCAGCGCTGGAGACAGTAGGCCAGGGGGGCCTCTGTCATACATAGCTTGGCTGAAGGTGGTCAAGGGCAGTCTTGGGGTTGTGTGCTACGGGTAAAGGAGAACATAACAGTTATTATGGCAGCTCTTATCGGATGTCCTTTCAATTGCCCTCAATTTTACAGAAGTAGGAACTGAGGCTGGAGGGACAGGCCCAGCAACTCGGCCATAGAGGAGCTCAGATCCTAACCATGTGCTTGGCCATCTTTCCAGTCCACTGGCCTGTGTCTGAGGATGGGGACAGCCAGACCAAAAAGGCCATGAGCCCTGATGAGCCCTGAAGAGCCCAGGGAGGGAGGCACACGGCCAGGAAAGTTGAACTGGGGCCCTGGACTCCCAAAAAGAGGGATGTAGCCTCCCAGGGCAAATTCAGGGCCATCTCCAGCTTCGCTCCGGCTGCCAACCAACTACCTTCCTCCCTCCTACCCAACAGCCAGACCAAAAAGGCCCTGAGCCCTGAAGAGCCCGGGGTGGGAGCACAGGGCAGGAAAGTTGAACTGGGGCCCTGGACTCCCCAAAAGAGGGATGTAGTCTCCCAGGGCAAATTCAGGGCCATCTCCAGCTTCCCTCCGGCTGCCAACCAACTACCTTCCTCCCTCCTACCCTCCACTGTGCCCAGCCTTAGACTTCCAAATGGCCTCGGCTGCCCCAGACCCAGGGGTAGAGCCCAGCCAATGGTTAGGCCGGTTAGGGAGGGGGTGGGGCAGAAGGGTTTGAGGAGGGGTAGCAGGAGCTCCCCGAGTGCATACAAAGTGACCCTGGACTGAGACGTTCACTTCCACAAAGCCCTAAGCACAGCCCCCCTTGTCCTACCCCCACCCCCCGTTTTCACAGGAACGTTCCGGTGTCCCCTTCTTCCCGCTGTGTATCCCGGGGCGAGCTTTCCAACCTCTGAGCCTCTACTTCCTCTTCTGTAAAATGGGGATGAAGAGAAAGGCGTGACTAAGGCAGCCCAGGACTCCTGCTCATTTAACTGCAGCCAGCAGGCTAATTGTGGGAGGCCGGCGTCACCACCAGCCGCCCCAACACGGGGAGGCCTCAACTCGAAGGCAGCTGCTCCAAACTGGCTCGTTCAAACTCTGGCTTCAAACGTGCCCATTCCCTCCAACAGGGCAAGGCTTTTCCTCCCGTCCTCTCCCCTCACATCCAGCCTGTCCTTCAGGCCCTGGGGGGACCCCCCTCATGCCTGGCCAGGTCTGTCTGTCTGTCTGTCTGAGGGGTCCCACTGAACTGACTTCACAGGACAGGAAGCAAAATCCTAGAGAGACAACAAGGCTGCCTCATCCGCTCCCTTGCCACCTGGATCCTCCGCATCAAAAGCCACCTGCCAGTTTCCTGCAGAAAACAATGTAGAAAGCTCCTCCGCCTCCATATGCAAAAGGCAAGCTCCTGCCTGGCTGGCTGGTGTGGCTCAGATCTCAGATCTCCGAACCAGGAGGTCCTGGTGCAATTCCTGGTTCAGGGCACAGGCCCGGGTTGGGGGCTCCATCCCCAGTGTGGGGCGTGCAGGAGGCAGCCAATCAGTGATGCTCTGCCATCATTGATGTTTCTCTCTCCCTCTCCCTTCCTCTCTGAAATCAATATATATATATTTTTTAAGGCAAACTCCTTTGCACCGTTGGAAGCCCAGCTCATCAGACGTCCCCCCCTTTCCTGGCCCCCACATTGTGGGTCGTGTCCTATCTAATGAGCACAGCTTAGCCTGGCGGGTGGTCTGAGCTGGAGGGGTGTGTGTGTGTGTGTGTGTGTTGGGGGCCGGGGGTCGCTCCTCTGACTCATCCCCAGGTCCCCCGGGTGCTCCCACACCTACATGGTGCTTTGTGTGTCCACTGGAGGAAAAACACTGGCGTGGCATCCCGCCGAGGGCTCTGGGTGAGGCTGGGCTCAGAGGTGAACCCAGGAAGCCAAGCGCTCCTCTGACTCATCCCCAAGTCCCCCGGGTGCTCCCACACCTACATGGTGCTTTGTATCCACTGGAGGAAAAACACTGGCGTGGCATCCCGCCGAGGGCTCTGGGTGAGGCTGGGCTCAGAGGTGAACCCAGGAAGCCAAGGCACCCACTGCAGCCCCCGCCCCTGCACCCTCACAGCCCCTCCCCCGCCTGCGCACGGGTGACGGCCTTCCCCACGACAGACAGACCCGGGGCTGAACCCTGGGGCCGCTGCGTCCTTAAAATGGGGCCGTGCACCACCAGGCCCGCCTCCCGCACCGGGCGGCCGGAGGCTGGAAGGGGAAGGCGAGGACCCACCGGGAAGATTCCTCCGGCGGATGGAGAGAGGGGGGGGGGGGGCAAGCTGCGGATCGGATCCAGCTTTGTGGCTTTAGGAAAAGTACCCCAATTCCAGGGGCCTGTTCCCCCTTCTGTAAAGTCAAGGGTATTAGGCGAGGGATGATTAAAGGGCTTTTTCAACCTC
>NW_005361573.1:3503730-3514147 GCF_000412655.1 Myotis brandtii
CGACCTCGGGGCAGAGCGTTTTGGCGCCGCCACGCCGCACCGTCCCGGTGCTCACGTGGGGCTGCAGACGGGCAGTGATCGCAGTCAGGCATCTCCAAGTCGCTGCCGTGGGGGATGTAACGTTAGGTGTTTTTTTGTCCTCATTTGTATGATATACTAGAAGAGGACTTAAAGTACAGGATGTGCCCATTTTAACAGAGAAGTACAGTGCAAACTCCCAATTAGCTGCCAGTCAGACCAAGAAATTAGAACGTGGCCCACACTCGACAGCCCCGCTTGGATCACAGCCCCCTCCTCAGCCGTCCCTTTTTAGTGAAATCTTCAGCTGCCTGTTGGGGGTTAAAAACAAAACATAACTGGTGGCCAGATACTCTGACCAGTGTTTGTGGGCTGCAGGTAGAGACGTTTTCGTAAAACAAAGTTTGCTGCCTCCCTTAGGTACCGACGCGGGGCTAGAGCGTTTGGTTTCGCGCTGAGCTGGGAACATGGGTTGTTCCATATCAGCTTTGCCAGGTTTATGTTTTACATAACCGCTCTTGTAGGAAAGTCCTCTTGCAAACATGGGACTTAGATGTCAAAGATTTGGTGTCATTTCTCAAGCAGAAACCTCAACAGAGTGTAGGTTGAAATATTCGATTTTTGTATGCTCCTCGGTGTGTTTACTTTGTGAAAACCACCGGGAAGTGATTTGCATTTGCTTTTTATTTGCCGCATTGAGAGCACAGCTTGTAGTGCTATTGAAAATGCCTTAAGGCAGTGGTTCTCAACCTTGGCTGCACAGTAGAATCACCTGGGAATCTTTTTAAAATCCTGATTTCTGGGCCTCATCCTCAGGAAATTGTTTCTTTGTTATGGAGTGGGGCCACGACATTAGTAACAAAGAAACAATTTCCTGAGGATGAGGCCTGAGGGTGAGGCCCAGAAATCAGGATTTTAAAAAGTTTCCCAGGTGATTCTACTGTGCAGCCAAGGTTGAGAACCACTGCCTTGGGTTTCTCCTTCAGCTGCCTCCAGGTTGGTTTCTCTTGAACAAAACAGTTCATAGCCTTTGGGCAGTTGATTTGATAATGCTGATGATTGGGGTTCTGAGTTGAGGCTGTAGGGAGGAAGGAAAGGAGGGAGGTGTAGCAGTAGAAAGAGGAGCTGACTTAAAAGAGATGGACTCACCAAAATGCCCTCGGGCCAGGTGGACTTTGAATGGAGTAGGGGTAGAAACCCCTCCATGAAGAGCTGCAATGGCAACAACTGTCTGCTTTCATATGAGGGACTATTTTCTGAATGGAATAGAAAGGACCTTTTGTTTAGCTCTAATGGCAGTACTGTCTTGTAACATAGAATAAGATACGTATTTCTTGTGGAGAGCAAAGAATTGGGCAGAATTTTAAAAAATACTAGAACTTTAGCCCTAGCTGGCTTGGCTCAGTGGATAGAGCCTTCGGACTGAAGGGTCCCAGGGTCCATTCCAGTTAAGGACACATGCCCAGGTTGGGGGCTCGATGCCCAGGTTGGGGCATGCAAGAGGCAGCCGATCAATGATTCTCATCACTGATGTTCCCCCCTCTCTTTCCCTCTCCCTTCCTCTCTGAAATCAATAAAAGGATATTTAAATTTTTAAAAAGATAATAATTACTTTAGCCCTGGGTGATGTTGTATGATGGTTAGAGCGTTGGCCTGCGCATTTAAGGGTCTCGAGTTCAATTCTGGTCAAGGGCACACACCTGGGTTGCAGTTTCATTCCCTGGCCCCAATTGTGCAGGAGGCAACAATCTCACGTGGAGCGTGCTCTCTCTCTCCTCAGGTGAAGATTTAAAATAACTACTTTAAAAAACATATGTTTAATTCCGTAGTACTGTGAAAACTTCTTAATCATTTCATTTTGTTTTCACTATTTGTAGATCTTACTGGACCAGAATTTTTAGTCCCTTTTTATATATTTCATATGCAGAGGAAGATTACAGGAAGTTTTACTTAGGAAAAAAAGAGAGAGGGGCAGAAAAATTGTGGCTTTTTTTTTAATTGAAATAATTTTGAGTTTTAAAAAGATGACTTTACCTAAAACCAAATTCTTCCCCAAAAGATTAAATGCTTTCTCTGCAAATTACCAGGATACTACCTTAACTTTTTGGTGAGGTTTATAATGTTCTAGCTTTTGAGTTATTGTACAGTTTGTAGCTCTGATACAGTCAACAGCAAACCCTTTAAAACACTGAATTGAGTTGACTGTTCTGTTTTCACCAGTCCTGCTAGAGAATGCAGTTAAAGTTAGTCTGATTTGCTAAGTGAGGGAGCAATGGAAAGACTTTGAGGAGATGTATCTACTAATGTAATCAACCTGGTATTGAGCATTGTAATAGCGCTTGCCTCCTTTTTGTATGAAGATAAAACTTCTGGTCCTGTTGGTTTGTCTTGTTCTCTGCTAGTCTTAGGATGATGATCATGTATTTGCAACGACAGCCTGTGGTCAAGGGGGGGTTGTGGTCATGGGAACTGCCAAGTATCTCTGCCAAATCAGCTGATCTTGACCTCATTCGCTGGCACTGTGTTCAAACTTTGAGTTAAACTGGCTTAGACTTATTTTTGGGATTGGTATTAAGAAATAAGAGATACTCACCGAGCCTCAACCTATGAACCAACAGGTTACGGGTTTGAGTTCCCATCAGGGCACATGTCCTGGTTGCAGGCTCGATCCTCAGTAGGGGCTGTGCAGGAGGCAGCAATCAATGTTTCTATCTCTATCCCTCTCCCTTTCTCTCTCAAAAAAAAAATCAATAACATTTAAAAAGAAATAAGAGGTAATCATTCAGACCTCTGCTGGCCCATAGCTTCTCTCTAAACCAGTGGTCGGCAAACTGCGGCTCTCGAGACATATGCGGCTTTTGGCCCCTTGAGTGTGGCTCTTCCACAAAATACCACGTGCGGGTATTTTGTACAGTGTGATTGATCGTGGCCCATGCTCAGGAGTTGGTATTTTGTGGAAGAGCCACACTCAAGGGGCCAAAGAGCCGCATATGTCTCGCGAGCCGCAGTTTGCCGACCACTGGTTTAGAGAGAAGCTATGGGCCAGCAGAGGTCTGAATGATTACCTCTTATTTCTTTTTAAATGTTATTGATGTAAGTCAGTCTTTTACAACAGTATTTTGTGTGTAATTGATTAATGGAACAGAGCCTGCTATAGTTGTGGGGGGTTTAGTAATGGAATCTGAATGTTCTATATTCAGTTTTTGCATTTAATTTCTCTTACAGCTACAGTGCTTACACCGCCCAGCCCACTCAAGGATATGCACAGACCACGCAGGTAATCTTTAAGATAAATATATATGTAGCTGCATCCCCAAATAAAATGTTTCTATCAACCATTCAAACAATAGCCAGCACAGTTCTTTTTCAAAAGTTAGGTAATAGAAAAGTGTAATGTGCTTGTAATAAAAATAACCAGGCATTTTAAACTTTCACAGTGCGAATGCCATTATATATGGATCCATCCCCAATCTGGGAGTTGCCAGCTCTCCATACCTTTCTAGTATCATTTCTCAAGTTAGGTGCCCTGCTCCATGCTTGGTCCTTCTATGTATTCACCTTCTACAGAGGAAGGTGATATGACATCTGGCAAATGAAAAAATGCAGGGCATAGATATTAAGGCATTTACCAGTGGTCAGACAGTAAGTGGAGGGTCAGCTTGTATCGCTACCTGTAAGAGGTTAAGGGTTCTTCAGTAAATGAGTCTGTGTTTGAAACCCTAGGCCAGCAGATTCTAGAAATTAGCTTCCAAGTGTTCTCAAGATCACCTCAAATTCTGAAATGGTCTGGCTTAAAAATGGGTACTAATAACATGGGTACTAAGAACATTCTAGAACAGGCAGAATGATGTGATGTGATATCTCTGGCAGATACTACGTAACTGGTCATTCAGATCTAGAATATGATCATGCTAATATCTGAAAGAACACCTCATTTCTTGCCAATTTTCTGTATTACTGATGTCCAAGTTCAAAAGACAGTGCTGTTGATGTGCTAACCTTAAGGAGACGTGCAGTGTTCTAGTTCATTTTCTTGGAGGTGAAATCTTTGCCCTACTGAAAATCTGGTTTTCAAAATTATCTGTAGATTTGATTTTCATTTTCCTTTCTCTTTGTTCGTTTTGTCTTCCTAATATTTGTTTCCAGTTGCTAAAACTGGTACACTTAGTGCTGGTAATTATAGTACACCTGTTCCCTTATTGCTCATCCCTTGAGAGTGTCTTATTAATCTCCTGTACAGTTAACTGTGATTTTGCCTAATTATCTCAGGAACTTTTTTGTAGTTAAATTTACAAAAATATGAGTGCATCAGATCAGGGAAAATTCACAGTAATGTGATCACTTGTCTTTTTTTTTTTATCTTATTTGAAAACAATATTTTCAACTTCTAAATTTAAAAACTTAGAAGTAAATCGGGTGTGGGGTGTTTTTTTGTTGTTTTTTCCCCTAAAAATACAAGGTTTATATATCTGAAGTTTTTCCATCCATTTCCTTTGAGCAGGCATATGGGCAGCAAAGTTATGGAACCTATGGACAGCCCACTGATGTCAGCTATACCCAGGCTCAGACCACTGCTACCTATGGGCAGACAGCCTATGCGACTTCTTATGGACAGCCTCCCACAGGTAAAGCCTGCCTTGGACATACTCCTGGGTCACAGCAACTAGGTGTTTGCTAAGAAGCTTGTTACTTGTGCTCTTTGGTGTATATTCTGGTCCATATCTTGGCATCTGGCATTCTTAGGAGGAGTTATTTTTTTTCTCCTTTTCCCTTATATTCCTTGAGGGATCACTAATAGAATGTGGGTGGAATAAATTCCAAGGGAAAAAAGAACTTTTCCTTTAGCTATTTTATACAGTATATTGAATAATCTCACAGCAAAATGGCAAATATATAAAAGATTGTGCTAATGCTAATTTTGGGTAAGAATGAGCCTTCTTAAACTGAGCTGCTGAAAATATCAAACTGATTTTCACATCTGTTTACTTCATCTGATAGTGTACCCTCTACTTTTTGTTTTGTGCTTTCCACAGTAGAAGGGACCAGTACAGGTTTGACTATCCTGCTCATTCTTGCATGGGAAATGCTTTCCATCTTGTTTAACCCTGTAATGTTAACCCTATAGGTGTTTTCATTAGTTTAACCCTCAAACTTTCTAACATCATACACAGCAAGGTGCTAATGGAAAACTGCTTCAGGTGCCATTTGCAGATCCATGCCTTTTTCTTTATATGATTTTGGGGAAAGTTCTGCTTTTTTATTTTACATTTTTCTGTGTCAAGCCTTAATAATAGTTCACCTTCCCAAAGGTACTTCAGATGACTGTTCCCCAGCTGACTTCCCCCCATGTTCCCTGAAGGACAGGTGCATGATTAGATTTCTTTAGAGGTGAAGGCTGCCACCCTGCATGTCAATTATGTTTGTCTGTTTGTTGGTTTCCAGTCCAGACACATTTTATTTTCTATTTAAGTGATGATGAATTATTTTAATTCATAGTATGTCTTTAAAATATATATATATATGTGTGTGTATATATATATATATAGCATTCCACAAGCTAAAAAGTATTCTAAGAATTAGAATAGAATAAACTATCCTAATACTGGGGTTGAGAGTGGAGTATATGAAAATTATACAGTACTTTTATGTTCAGTATTGTGTAATTGTTTTAGGATCCCCTACCTTCTCCCCACCTACTCCCATCTTTATTATTGCTACTATTATTGTTAAAGAATACTTAATACAAAAATCTTACAGATGTAAAAACTTTTTTCCCAATCATCTGCAGTTCTCTAAGTTATATATAGTCTATCAGAGTCTTTAGTGGGAAGAAACCTGTTTGTAATTTATCTTATTGAGTGACAGTGTCCTGGATTTGATGGGAAGTACTCCCTAATCTAATACATATCTTGAGTAGGTTGGGGAATGTTTAAACTTTATGTTGGATTTTTAGCAGAGAATTTTGAAATTGTGACATGAACTTCATGTATTCTAACTAACATTTTTTATTGAGTTATAATTGACATACAGCAGTTTGGAGTGTACAGCATAATGATTTTATACTTTTATATACTGTGTTGTGAAATGATCACAGTAAGTCTAGTTCATCCATCAGCGCTTGGTTACTTTTTTCTTGTGATGAGAACTTTTAAGGTATATGCTCTTAGCAGCTTTTTAATACATATGCATTGTTCTGCTCCATTTTACATAAGGGACTTAAGCATCCTCAAATCACAGGGATCTGAAACCAATGCCCCACAGATACTGAGGGACAACTATATACAGTACAGCTGCATTTCATCATGACTTGTTTATTTTGTAACTGGGAGTTTTTGACCACCTTCAGCCAAACAAAGTATAAATTCAAAAGAAATAACACTGCTTAGATCTAGCTTTTGGAATCCCTGAATCATTTTATAGGAACATGATAAAATCATTTCTAGGAAATGTAGTGGTCTTTCACAGAAACCAGTAGCTTTGATGAACAAGAGATTGCACTTAAAAATATAAGGAGCCCCATTGGTGTGGCTCAGTTGTTGAGTATAGACCTTTGAACCAGGAGGTCAGGGTTCAATTCCTGTCAGGGCACATGCCCAGGTTGCAGGCTCTATCCCCAGTGTGGGATGTGTAGGAGGCAGCCTATCAGTGATTCTCATCACTGGTGTTTCTGTCTGTCTGTCTCTCTCTCTCTCCCCCTCCCTCTTCTTTCCTCTCTAAAATCAATAAAAATATTTTTTTAACAAATAGATATAAGGAATGTTTATATAGACTTTATAGTTTATGGAGGACTGTCATATCTCCCCTAATCCTCCCATGAACCTCTGGCATAAAGGAACAAAATTTAAACCTGATGAGCGAACTGAAACTGAACTAAACTAAGTAGGTCCTTGATAGGTAGTAAGTGGGTTCAAGCACACTTAACCACTTTCCTCCTTAACCTCATACTGCCTTACGTGTAAAAGTCATTGGATAATTATTGTAAGGAACATATAAAAGGACATTTTTCTCTTCTAGAATTTTTAAAATTATTTCATGAAAAGGGATCCTATTTATAAATCTTAATTCATTGATTGGAATAGAAATTTTAAACTTTAATTTTTACTGGTAAAGCTAAACAAAAATTATATTTGTGTGATCTTTTTTGTTTTGTTTATTTAATATATTTTTATTGATTTCAGAGAGGAAGGGAGAGAAAGAAACATCAATGATGAGAGAGAATCATTGATTGACTGCCTCCTGCACACCCCCTACTGGGGATCGAGCCCGGAACCCGGGCACGTGCCCTTGATGGGGATCAAACCTGGGATCCTTCAGTCTGCAGGCTACCACTCTGTCCACTGAGCCAAACCAGCTAGGGCTGTGTGATCTTTTTTAATACCTTTTTCCTTAAAGTTGTCAGTGCATGTGTTGTCTTTTTTGCTGTTGGTCTTTTTTTATTATCATTTTGCTTTATTTTTGCTCATTTTGCTTGGCTGCTTGTGTTGGTACTACAGATTAATTAAAAGATTATTAATTAACTCAGTGCCTTACTATAATCTTAGTACTACAAAGCTCTGTTGCTGCATAGTTTTATGACATGAGTTATTTCCCTGATCAGTTTTGTTTTTGTTTTTAATCTTGTAAATCTTCTAGATGGCCTGTTGTGTAGGGGGAATTAGATTCCAGTTAAATTTAATTAAATGAGTGCTCTATGTGATTGACATTAGGACTCTGCACAAAACTGTTAATAAACGTTTAGATGAACAACATTCCAACTCGAAAAACTTACACTGTTTGAGGCTTCCTGTTTTGTTTGAGAACAAAATTACTATCTTTGTGTATAATTAATTTCAGAATTTACCAAAAAAAAAAATGTTTGGGATGTAGAATATAGTTATTGTACCCTGTGAAGTTTAAGGTCCTAAATCTTAACTAAAATCACCAGTCTTGATTCATGACTTGTTAACACTGAAACTTTTTTTACTTTAATGAGATTTGGATTTTTCTTTGATGGGTATAAATGCTGATGACTAGAAGTAACTTTTAAAAATACATTTTATTGATTTCAGAGAGGATGGGAGAGGGAGAGAGAGAAACATCAATGATGAGAAAGAACCATTGATTGGCTGCCTCCTACATGCCCTCAACGGGGGATCAAGCCTGCAACCTGGGCAAGTGCCCTTGACCGGAATCGAACCCAGGACCCTTCCTTCCACAGGCCGATGCTCTATCCATTGAGCCAAACCAGCTAGAGCTGGATATAACTTTTTATTGTATGGCTCACTTGTGCTCACTGACCAGGAGGAGGAATAGGAGGGAGGTGAGCCCAGCACCAGGAAAGGTTATAACACCTCTCCCAGGAAAGGGAGCTGCAGATTTGGGGGCTGGGACGGGCGGTGTCAGACTTCCAGCCCAAGTTCCAGGTGAAAGGGCACGTGGATCCTGCCTGGTCCAGCAAAGACAGGAGCTAGACAGAGAACTGTGAGAGCAGGTCTTTGTGACACTTGGTTGGGAAATAGTAAGGGGGCTCTAGGGTCTACCTCCAATATAGATGAGGAAAAAGACCTTTTTGCTAGTGGTAGGTAAATAAGAGAGGAACAGACCCGTGTGCTATTTCGATCTTAACGTGGTGATAAGCATTTTTTTAGTTACTTGTTACCTGAAACAAAATTAGCAGTTCTTAGAAGTGTTCACTCGTTAACATCTTCCACTAAAAATTAAGCACATTCTCTAGAATTTCCAGTGTCCTTAAATTAAACATGAACTGCTCATGATGGAGTGCTTGGGACTGAAAACAAGTAATTTCAAATTGTGGGGTTTTTTTGTTTCTTTTTTTTAATATATTTTATTGATTTTTTACAGAGGAAGGGAGAGAGATAGAGAGTTAGAAACATCAATGAGAGAGAAACATCGATCAGCTGCCTCCTGCACATCTCCCACTGGGGATATGCCCGCAACCAAGGTACATGCCCTTGACCGGAATCGAACCTGGGACCTTTCAGTCCGCAGGTTGACGCTCTATCCACTGAGCCAAACCGGTTTCGGCTCAAATTGTGGGTTTTAATGTTAAAACTAGTACCTGGATCCTTATTCGTAGCTATTTTAAGATGCTATGTCATTGCCTTTTATTTCCCCTTCTGGGACATTTTATTCCTGCTTGAGAGGTTTGGGGGGGTACTTAAATTCAGAGAATTTAGGTTTTAAATATTGGTTTGTCGCTGCTACTCTTACTGAAGGGGAAATATTTAATGGAGTTAAATAACGGGATGGCTGAAAGTAGGTGGTTTACAAATGGTTCTGATAATGAGTGGTTAGGTAGATAGATCTCTGAGGAGCCAGAAATCTGACGCTACTCTCGTTTGTTCCAGGTTATACTACTCCGGCTGCCCCCCAGGCCTACAGTCAGCCTGTCCAGGGGTATGGCACTGGTGCTTACGATACCACCACTGCTACGGTCACTACCACCCAGGCCTCCTATGCAGCTCAGTCTGCGTATGGCACGCAGCCTGCTTACTCAGCCTATGGGCAACAGCCGGCAACCACTGCACCTGCGAGGTAAGAACACATCCTCCTAACTCGACAGTGTACTGGCCTCAGGTATTCAGGGGAGAGCAACTACACACACTTGGGATTTAGTTTCTTTTTAATAGTTGCTCTCGCATACACTTAGGTGGGGGTTTTTGTCAATTGTCACCCGAGGATATTCTTTTTCCCATTGATTTTTAGAGAGTGGGGAAGGGACCGGCGGGGGGGGGGGGGGGGGCGCCCCCACACCAAAAGCGGGGCGGGGGGGGGGCGACACACACATCGATTGTGTGCCTCCTGCATGCACCCCCACCGGGCTGGGAATTGAGCCTGCGATCAAAGCACATGCCCTAGACCAGAATCAAACCCGTGACCTTTCAGTCCAAGGACTGGAGCTCTAACCACTGAGAAAAATTGGTTAGGGCTATTTGTTTTTATTTGCTGATGTTTAGAGGGGGGGAGAGAAAAACATCGATTCGGTCTTCCACTAGTTTATGCATTTCATTAGTTGCTTTTTGTATGTGCCCTGACGGGATCAAACCTGCAATGTTGGCATATCGGGACGATGCTCTAACCATCTGAGCTACTACCTGGTCAGGGCACTCAGATGTTGGCTATATTCTTAGTCATTAGAGTAATGCACTAGAACACACTACACATTATTCTCCATTTAGAGAAATGGTACCATCCAGGGGCCAAAATAAGGATGTCAGTGTAGCTTCAGAAGGGAGACCTTTTGGGGTAGGAGGAAGCTATTGTATTAACTTTTCTAAAACCAGGAGAAAATTGTGTGGTTTACCTCAAAACAGAACAACTAATGATACTTTTACCTTTGGTTTTATTGGCCCCGTAAATGAGTAACAGCTTTCTCTTTGGGTAAAACATGTAAATAGGG
>NW_005361573.1:3514188-3532345 GCF_000412655.1 Myotis brandtii
TGTGACTCAATTGTCAGTAAAGGATATGTCCACATCTGGAAGTCAACTAAAGGAGTTGACATGATCTTCTCTGTATTATGTAGTGGCTTGGTAATCCAAATATAACAGGCGAGTATAAATTCTTAACTGGGTACCCTGCTGTGGGGTGAATATTGGGGCAAAGTTCATACTTCATGACTGGTTAGCAGGTAAACATTATTAGTTGTTACTTAACAGAAGATATTATTTGCTTTAGGCAGTGCACTTAGGTGGTTTCTGCATACAATCTTGACAGAACATTGGATTCTGATTTGAAGTTTTTTTAGGAAATAAACAAGAGATCAACTTGTAGCCTAGTCGTTTTGTCTGCTGTAGAGTAAGAAATTAGCTCTGGCAAACACTCATGAAATTCCTCCTAAAATGCACAGTGAGTAATCAGAGCTACTTGGTAGTTTAAATCTGCTAGACAGCCTGTGCAGTAAGAGCTAAGTAAACTAGCTGGTTCATATAGGGCCTTGTTTCAGTTGACCTAGGCATATCGGTGTCATCAAATGTTTAAGTCCCACTTGATGCTCCGTTGCAACAGGATATCCAAACCATAGCTGGAGGGTTTTGTATATTAACTGGTTTTTTCTAAATCATCCTTTTTGGTTCCTTTTTTTTTCTTAATTTTCAATCCGTACCATTTTGAAACAGCTGTCTGTCTTATGATCAGTGACAGCTATTCCCCTTTCCACTGGAAAAAAAGGGGGTTTGTGACCTATTTCAGCTCTTTGGAGAAAGAAATCAGTACTTCCCCAACCTCTCTGGTCTGCCTACTGATTCTTGGAGTTTTGCTTAAAATAGATGGAGCTTACTTTGCTACAGCCCTATTGCAAAATGTTAAAGCAAAGAGGTAATAGAAACCACTGTGGTTTTTTCCCTTAGAATTGGGATTGGTTTTCCTCGCTTAACAAGGATATTTCCCAGGTCGTCTGAGCAGGAGGGGCTGGGGGGTATATACCTACCATGGTATTTCCATTATAGAAATTTTGAGGCAAGCTATGGCAGTCTGAGTTAAATGTTTTTTCAAGTCTGTTCTTAATGAATGAGAAACATAAATCCACAAGTAGTACAGATCTATAAATGCCATGGACTTACATAAATGTTACTGTAACCTAAAACTTGAATTGTTAAAGTTTTCTTGTTTTCTTTCAACCATCCTTTTTGAGAAATAGCATTTTCTTTCCTAACAAATTACCTCCCCTCTCATATCACTTATTGACAACACAAAATATTGTAACTACCTTTTTATAGCTATTAACATGGAACAAAAGAAGCACTATGGCCCTAACTGGTTTGGCTCAGTGGATAGAGTATCAGCCTGCAGACCAAAGGGCCCAGGGTTCGATTTTGGTCAAAGATCCGTATCTCGGTTGCAAGCTTCTCCCCAGCCCAGGCCCTGGTCAGGGCACATGTAGAAGACAACCAGTTGATGTGTTTCTCGATGTTTCTCTCTGTCTTGCCCTCTCTCTTCCACTCTCTAAAATCAAGAGGGTGAGGATATCCTCAGGTGAGGATAAAAAACAGAAGCATGGTGATGTCTCTTCTATGGATGTGATTAATTCATCCCCTCCCTTAGTGTTCTCCAGCAAATACAATTGGACCGACCCTGGGTTTGATGCAGTTCACTTTAAAATTGGATTTTCCAAACTCAGTCCTAATATTGCATATTGCTCATAGATTTGTAGAGTTCTTACCCAAGAGTTTTATGGTTGAGGGTGAAAAGTCTCACTTTTTTATTTCTTCTTTTAGACCACAGGATGGTAACAAACCCGCTGAGACCAGTCAACCTCAATCCAGCACGGGGGGTTACAACCAGCCCAGCCTGGGATATGGACAGAGTAACTACAGTTATCCCCAGGTACCTGGGAGCTACCCCATGCAGCCAGTCACGTCACCACCATCCTATCCTCCTACCAGGTCAGTCTCTTTGCTTCTGCTTCCTTGGGTGATCTGTGTTAATCTGATTCCCAGTGATAAGCCTGACCACATGGTGTTAACTTTAAAACCTCAGTCCTGGGTTCCCATAGCAGTGCCTGGCAGCCAGTAACTCTTCTAAGTACAAACAATATTCTTACCACTCCAGGTTCTTTTCAATTTGCTCTCTCAGTTAATTCAGATGGCTGAGAAACAGAAATATTTGAAAGCAAGCAAAATGCAGGGCATTATATTTTTTAAAAAGAAACTTCACCTTAAGCATTTTGTATTTAACAATGCAGAGGTCCATTCATGCACTGGTCTTTTAATGGTTGAGCTGAGGCCTTATTTTTTATTACAGTTTATTTGTTCTGCATTCTTTGTCCTAGGTTAACCACACCAGCATCTACAACATCCAGGTTTAGTTTCTTTAAAGTGTAGGAAGAACTGCAAGTTGTTGCACTCACATTTAAATTGAAGCAAGTTTTCAGACTTGCCTGAATTATGCGCTAAAGTGTTAACTTAGTTTTGCTGGAAGAAATAACCCCCCTTTTGCACTCATTTCATTGGTTTACACATTAAGAGCAGCAGGCATAAACAGGTTTAGGAGCCAGTACAGCTGACTGGTAAGTGTCTCTGTGCAGCTGGGAGTAGCAGTGGGCAGGCCTTCCAGCAGTTCTCCCAAAGAGCCCACCTGCACCAGCTGAGCTGGGAGCATTAATCTGGGGAGTTGAATAGCTGCACTCGGTGAAGAGAGCCGTGTCCATACAGCTGTGGGGAGAGATGGTGATAGAGGCTTAGTTTAATTGTGCTTTAAAATTTGTTTTTGTTTTTCATTATAATGGTTCATATGGAGTTTAATACCAGTTCTTTAAAGCTTTATTTCTGTTTAAGAATGTATCTTTGGTTCGATTCCCTGCCATATCAAAAAGATGAATATCAATGTAACATTCATCTTTCATACAGTGCCTTGATTCTGAAGTTTCTTTATCCGTCTTTTCTTTACTAACACATTTCGTACCGCTCAGGAGTTTTCTCATGTTTCCATACAGTGCCTCGATTCTGAAGTTTCTTTATCCGTCTTTTCTTTATTAACACATTTCGTACCGCTCGGGTTTTCTCGTGTTTCGCGCGCCATCTGTTAAGGACCGCTCACGAGTGTTCTCTTTTTTCACACCCATGGAAAAAGGAGCGAATCTAGATACTTATGTAAATTTTGTTTGGTCCCTCTTCATAGAGGAAAATGTTTTACACAGTACCATACGTTAAAAAAGTACTAGGAACTTTAATTGTTTTTGTAAGTAAAAATGTTATAATTATTGAAGAACAACACCAAAAGTGCATTATGATGATTTAAATAATGTGCAGTTTGTCCCTGGCGTATGTCTTAGAGATTTCTATGCGGTACGCAATGTGTTAATGCCCAGATTTCATAGATGATTGACCTGTCTGAAAGTTTGAAACTATATATAGCAATTTGAAATATGTTTTTTTAATACATTTTTATTGATAGTATTACAGAGATCCCACCCCCCCTGGTCTTCACCACCCTATTGCCCTTTGGTTTATTTCTTCTTGTTCCCCCAACCCCACATCGAGTGAAATGTGTTTTTATTGATTTTAGGGGGGAAGGGAGAGGGATAGAGCGGCAGAAACAAATTCAAACGGTTGATATGTAGAAATAACTGCATTTTTAAGGGTTTCTATATCACATGCTATGAATGTCTCTTGTATTTAGGGGGCTTGAAGGAATAAGCCTGTCCTTTCTAAAATGGTGTTTTTTCTTTCTTTCTTTCAGCTATTCCTCTACACAGCCGACTAGTTATGATCAGAGCAGTTACTCTCAGCAGAACACCTATGGGCAGCCGAGCAGCTATGGACAGCAGAGTAGCTATGGTCAACAAAGCAGCTATGGGCAGCAGCCGCCCACTAGTTACCCCCCCCAAACTGGATCCTACAGCCAGGCTCCAAGTCAATATAGCCAACAGAGCAGCAGCAGCTACGGGCAGAGTGAGTTGCTAAGAGAGAAAACCAAATAAGAGTGATTATGTTTGGAGTTTCTGAACGTGGGAAAATGGTCTTTATCATTGTTTGCTTTTTGACTCCAGGGTGCATCTTTAGGGCATAGCATCGTGGCTCATAGCTAGGATGTCCCAATAAAGACTTCGGTGCTTTTCTTCACTTTAATTGTTACTAGTAGACCTTGCATAAAAAGAAGAGATTCGTAACTGGCCAGAGTACATGATTGGCACTGGCACCCTGGTCTCTCTGGGGAACTTTATGCAGTGAATGAAGTCAGCATTCCTATGGCCTGCCCATCCCAACTCAGTGCCAATGAGCAGGTAGTTACTGAAGACTGCAGTGTGGACAGTCAAGTAAACGCTATCTGTGTTTTTTGTTTACGTCCATAGGAGAAAAAAAAGTTCCTCACAGGATAGTTTTATATACGTAGAGAAGTCATCAAAAACTCAAACCACCTTCACAATTTAATCTACCCAAGTTGTTGTGTATGTGGGGTTTTTTGTTTTTTTAATTAGGTTCCATTCATGGGCATGTGTTGTTATGACTATGAAATGAGTAGTGCTGCTTGATGGAGCCCAACCCTTAGCCATGTGCTAAAACCCTAAGAAACTGGCTCTATTTTTGGAGATATCTTATAATCCAGAACCCTGCAGACTTTTGGCTAGAGGGCTTTTTGTTTGGGAATGGTTTATTCTAGGCTAACTGTAGAAGGTTTACTTCAGCTTTGACGAACCAGCACTTTTTGTTGAACTTAAAAGAACCTATGATTAGAAGTGTGCTATCGAGGATGGTGCCTTGGTTAGCGCTTGGCACTTGAGAATTCTGTGATTCCAGGAGAGAGGACAACAGGCAGTGGTATAAATGCTGGTCCATGGCTTACAGATGTGACTCTTTCCTCAGGTTCATTCCGACAGGACCACCCCAGTAGCATGGGTGTTTATGGGCAGGAGTCTGGAGGATTTTCCGGACCAGGAGAGAACCGGAGCATGAGTGGCCCTGATAACCGGGGCAGGGGAAGAGGGGGATTTGATCGTGGAGGCATGAGCAGAGGTGGGCGGGGAGGAGGACGCGGTGGAATGGGGTAAGAGCAAACCTTTTCTCCTTTTACCTAATTTTGTTTCATCCATAGGATTTTCAATGGAAAGAAGGGACTGAAAGACATAAGAAATTTATTTCTACATTTCCATGGACAATCTGTTGAGCCCAAGCCATCTTCTAAAACATGGAAATGTCATCTTTATGGCATATATTAAGTGGCAGTCTGCTTTTTCCCTGCCAGTCTACTGGGTTGGGTTGGGGAGAACAAAGAATGGTTTTGAAATTAGAGCTTTCAGTTCCCTTCATGGTTTCCAGAGGTCAAAAGCCTCTGTGGGTAATAGACTTGGGATGGAACACACACACCCTTCTAACAATCTAGGTTTTTAACTAATTGTCTCTGAATGGTTGTCTTGAAATACCTGGTGTATATACTGCTAAAAAGGAATGCAGCTGTTTTCCACAATGTTTGTCCCCAACTTCTGTTTGTACTCCGAACTGTTGAACATAATGCTGAAGATCTTGGTCCCCATAACCCCTTGAACTACAGCCTGAGGTGCACCTGGTACACAGAAAAATCCAATAGCTTTTTGCAGAGTAATGTATATAGTTAATTCTAGTGTTACTCCTTATTGGAGATTTTAAGAAGTCTAAATCGGTTTGACCATTTTGATTGATGGCACAATCTGGTTTAGAAAACTTTGTTTAGATCAATAACGTAACCCTGCTACCTGTGCCTGCCCTCCCCCTCCCTTCTCCCATCTCCTCTTTCCTTTCTGGTATCTGTACTTTGATGAAGGTGAGGTATAATGTTGGTGGTTAACATAATCCAGAAGGCTTAGTTCTGTGTGTGTTCTGTCCCGATATAAACTAGTATAAAAGTTACGCAGAATGCTCTATTAAGTATAAATTGGATTTGACGCCACTGTTCAAGGGAAAATTGAATAGGATTTCTTTTATAGAAGTGGGCTTCAAAATTAAATAGATTTAAAATTTTTATCTATTAGCAAATCTGTTAACTATTGAAAGGTACTGATATTCTGCATAACTTAAAAGTCTTTGGTGAAATCTTTATTGGAAAAACAATCATTTTTACAACATGCAAAATTTTATGAATAATTTGGTATAAAGTAAAATCAATCCTCTGATTTGGAGAATGTCATTCCATTATAAAGGTTTCACTTCTTTATGGATGTTTTAAAATAGACATAGACACTTGAAATTACTATCATCACGTCTCCAATCACCTAAAAGTCTTAGTATGTTTCAATTGCAAAACCAATTTTAAATTTACTCATTTTAATACTTCAGAAGTAATAAATTCTAATTTTGCTAGACATTGCTGGGAGAGGGGCCCGCTCTTCCTGGATGAGAAGTCTCTCCTGGAGCCGTAGGAAAAAGTCATGGCTTTCCCCATAGGTTTTTCAACAGACTGGGCAGCAGTCCGTTGGACCCTTTGGGGACAGGACAGGGGCACCCCCCCTCTTTTTTATTGTGGTGTGGTGATGGTTTTCAGTGTCTTCTGCAGGTAAGGCACTCAATGTTGTTAACGTGCCCTTTTTCATTGCCTCAGTATTTTGATATTTTCATTGGCTGTTAAACGTGGAAACTTTTTAACATGCTTTGTCGCATTTATATGCTACAGGTTACAAAGTGAGAGCCTTGTATACACTTCAATACTTAAAAAGTACCCGTACTCAGTACTCAGCCGGCAGCATAATGAAAAGTGGGACTAGACACGGTGTCCATATGGAGAGGAAAAATATACATAGAATATTTTTAACAAAATGTTTTCATTGTATAAATGGAATCCTTCTGTAACTTTGGTAACTGCATACTTGTTGTTTGGTAATGAACCAGAGGAGGTATAATAATACTCTAGAATTGTGTAACATTAAAGTGTAAACTTTTGTGTTTAAAGAGAGAGAACATTTTATGGTGTGTACTTTAAAAAAAAGGAGACAAAGCTGCATGCAACAGCTTGAAATTGTATATTCAGGTATTAAAGGTGCAATACTGGTTAGAGAATACTCTGGGCCTCCCACTGAGGAGCTGCCTTTATTTAATTTAAAGAAGGAAAAAAGGCCCAATTCATAGTTTCTTCCCCTTTAAAGTATGTAAGGCAGTCACTTTATCCTGCCATTGTTGTTATTCTCAACTGATATGTCTGTAAAGTTGCACCCCCAGTCCATTTAGCCTTGGAATTGGTTGTAAATTTTCTTTTCACAGTGATTGTAAGTTCATTAGTGCCCTGAAATGTATGGCTTTATGCTGAAGATGGCTGGATGCGTCCTCTGGTGTGTGTTGTAGTCATTTAGTGTAGTTGTCTCCTTCTTTATTCTACTGTGACTTGTTAGGGAGCCCAGGGTCTCACTTGGTTCTGCCCTGGGAGAGGTTGAGGGTGCACCTTTATGAACATGGAAAGGTTCATTACCAGTTGTCCCAGCTTGCTACTCCTCTCTACACCAAGCTCTCTCTGTTTTTCAGCTGGTGGGGTGGGTGTTTGGGATCCATTTTCCCCCCTCATTTGCCAAGTATTGCACTATTAATACCAGCCCCCGAAATGAAAGGAACCAGCCACACTGGTGTGTACAATCAGACAAGCAAGGTTGTATATAAAGGAGATTTGAGCAAGCTGCCCTGAAGAAAGGCATAGTGACAAGATGAGAGAGATGCATTGTTTGGAGATGTTTAGCCAGTGCCCTTCTTCCCCACGAGCCCCCCCAAGGCTCAGAGCGGTACTGGCTTTTAAAGGGAAAGGCCTTCATTTCTTCGTTTATCCCCCCAGCAGCGCTGGAGAGCGAGGTGGCTTCAATAAGCCTGGTGGTAAGTTTTTGAGTATTACCATGGATAGTGTTTAAAAAAAAGTCAGTTTTTAGAAAACTATAATTTTTTATTAGTTTCATAAGCGGTTTAAAAATGATCTATACAAAAGAGACTAATGGGTACTGCCGGCATTGTCTTAGGGGTAATAAGGTTAACCTATGGTTACAAAACAAAGGGTAACTTGAAGTATTGATCAACTGCTTCTGTAATATGGGGGAGAATACATTTTTTAAATTTGGTTTATTTGGAGGAAAAATTTTGACTTAAATTTAACACTAATTTGGCACATAAGCATTGAGAGTGTATTTGGTTAATGGTTTAAAAGAAAAAACCCTAGAAACCTTTCACAAATGTTAAAGGGGCACTGCTCCATTTTAGCGGTGCGGGTCATTTTGAATTTAATGAAGCCCCATCAAATGGTGGTATAGTAGATAGTTATGTGTGTTTGTAAGGTTTTGTAGCTTGCAAGGCATGCACTAATAATATTTTATATGATCTTTCCTGGTTGGCAGGACCCATGGATGAAGGACCGGATCTTGATCTAGGTACTTTTGAATTTTTATCTTTTATACTTTCACGCTGTGCTTTATACACGAATAGCACACAAGTGAGTATGTGGTAGAGTTTAGCAGCCTCATCATGAATGTGATATTCTTGGTGTCAAGGGCAGTTTGGGGCTTCCTTTATGAAAAGCATCTACTCGCCCCAGCCTGTTTGGCTTATTTGGTAAAGCATCGGGCTGCAGACTGCAGGGTCCTGGGTTCGATTCCAGTTAAGGGCACCTACTTTGGTTGCCAGCTTGATCCCCGGCCCTGGTCGGGATGTGTGCGTGATGCAACCATTCAGTGTGTGTCTCACACATCGACGTTTCTCTCTGACTCTCCCCCTCTCTCTAAAATCAATGGCAAAATATCCTCGGGTGAGGATTAACCCCCCCCAAAAAAGTATCTACTCATAATAGCCTTAAACAAAATAAACCAGAAGTTTCATGGCTTTCTTATTAGTCTGTTTAGTAGTTCTCCTAGTTTTGTGATGAATACTAGCAGACAATAGGGACCAGTTGGTTAATAAGCCCCTATACATACATGACAGTAACTCCCTTCTGTCTTCTTTATTCTGGAAGGCCCACCTGTTGATCCAGATGAAGACTCTGACAATAGTGCCATTTATGTGCAAGGTTTAAATGACAATGTGACTCTAGATGACCTGGCAGACTTCTTCAAGCAGTGTGGAGTTGTTAAGGTAAGTTAGAGCATAACCATGCAATCTGGCAGGTGTTCAACCACAGCGCATTTTAAAGAGACTCAATTGCTGTTAAGAGTAGTTTCTGAAGTTGACTGATTTTTCTTTCTGGATGTATTGTGGTTTGTTCTTTAACATACTAAAAAATCAATTTTTTGAGTATTTTTTCAAAAAAAATAGTTTTAACTTTGAGAGGGAGAGAAACACTGGTTTGAGAACGCAGCATCGATCGGCTGCCTCCTGCACGCCCCATACTGGTGATCGAACCAGCAACCCCTTGGTGTACGGGACGACATCCAACCAACAGAGCCACACCGGCCAGGACAAAAACTTTATTTTAAAAAGTGCTAAACATGGTTTTAAGCATACTTGATAACTTGGCCATAAGGCAGTACCATTGTGGGAATATATGGGGGTCAGCCAGAAAAAAGCCATTGGAGTTTACATATAGCAGGGAACATAGTCAAAAAGGAATATAGTATGTTAAATGATAGAGGAAAATTATTTCCTCTAAATTATAGAGGAAAACAATACAGCAAGGAGCGCAGGCATAAAAGAAAAGGAACAGAGGCGTCCATACAGCTCGGAGTGGAGAAGGTATTTCAGAATAATGGGAATAACAAGTCGGGTCTGGGGCAGGAGCTTCCCTGGCAAACTCGAGGGAGCTGGTGTGACTAGAAAGTTTTGATCTGAGTTACTGGAATGGTGGTGGGTTGTTAGATGGGGAAGACTAAGAAATGGATTTTGAGACAGGAAGGTAGGGTCCCTAGAACAAAAGCTCAAGGTTTGGGAATCTTGTATTTCATTTATTAAGTACATTCTCTTAAAAACAGTTGGGTTGATTCTGGGCTTTTACTATATAAGCCATGCTGCAGTGAGCATTCTTGTACACAGCTCCTAGTGTGCGGTATGCTAGTTTCTCTAGTGTGTGTACAATCATTCTTGTTATTCACGGTGGTTCTAAAAGTCACTACAAACACGTGAGTTAATGAAGGCATATCTCAGGTAGGTTATAACCCTAAAAACAATTCATCCGGTAGTTCTTTATTTTACAAAGAGAAAAGGAAGTTCCATCGTGGTGACTGCCTTAATTGGTATTCAGATTTTCCCAGCTCACCTCAGCATTGGATCTCCCTGCGCTGCCTGCCCCTCCCCTACAGTGTCCATCCTTGGGTCATCTGTAGAGAGAATGGGAATGAGAGGGCAGAGTGTTGTCTTGTGTGACCTCAGCTGAGTGAGCATGTGCATCAGGCAACTTAAAAATTTTGCCACTCCGCCCTGACCGGTTTGGCTCAGTGGATAGAGCGTCGGCCTGCAGACCAAATGGTCCCAGGTTCGATTCCAGTCAAGGGCATGTACCTTGGTTGTGGGTACATCCCCAGTGGGGGATGTGCAGGAGGCAGCTGATCAATGTTTCTCTCTCATCGATGTTTCTAGCTCTCTATCCCTCTCCCTCTCTGTAAAAAATCAAATATATTTTTTTTTAAAAAAATTGCCGCTCTGCATGTGTACACAAAACCACAAAAGTGCCAGTAGTATTGATTTTGGAGTTTATAAATTTTTATTTTTGACCCTCTGTAAAAAATCAAATATATATATATTTTTTAAAATTGCCGCTCTGCATGTGTACACAAAACCACAGAAGTGCCACTAGTATTGATTTTGGAGTTTATAAATTTTTATTTTTGAGAGCAGGCAAATTTGTATATATTTAATCCATGAAGGATGAGGATCAGCTGTACCCAGGCATAAAATTGCTTAAGGTATGTACATGTTTAACTTCACAAGTTAATGGTATGGCCAACCACTTACAACAGTATTACTGATTCACATTCTCACCACTACTGGGAATCATGGCTTTCAACTTGCTAATTTTTCGATTTGCTTTTTCCCTGTACGCCATCTTCTGGGAAATGTGTTTGTGTCTTATTTTTCATTGGGTTGTCGATTTATATTATAGTTTTTTATATTGTCTGAATGCTGAATAGAAAGTTCCACCCCTACCTGGATCTATTTCTTGGTTGTCTTGTGTACTTTTTGTTAATTTGTGTGATCCTGTGTTAATAGCAGATAATTACTATGTCGTTGTGCTAAATCTTAGCTAGTAAGACAAATTATTCTGCTTTGCTCTTTTTCTTCAGGAATGTTTTGCTATACTCCTTGCCTCTTTTGTATACATTTTGGAATCCATTTATAAAGCTCCTTAAAACACCAAATTGGGTGTTTACTGAATCTATAAGACAGCTTGAGAAATGATGTTTTTATAATACTGAATCATCTTTTTTTCTCATGAACATTGTATGTCTCCATTTATGTCTTATAATGGAGATTATAAAAGTATATGTCCCTTATTAAAGCATAGGTATCAGTTACAACATGTATATAAGCATTGTACCTTTTATATTTTTTTTAATTGATTTTAGAGAGGAGAGAGAGAGAGAGAGAGAGAGAGAGAGAGAGAGAGAGAGAGAGAGAAAACATCAGTGATGAGTGAGAATCATTGATCGGCTGCCTCCTGCATGCCCCACACTGGGGATCAAGCCCGCAACCCTGCTGGACATGTCTGACCAGAAATCGAACCGTGACCTCCTATTTCATACATCAACACTCAACCACTGGGCCACGCCAGCCAGGTGCACCTTTTTTTTTTTTTTTTTAAGCCCTATAATCAGACTTTCAAGCATCTCTAGGTATAAAAACAAATGTACAGATTGGACTTGGATCATGTTCACATTTAATACAAAACACACACATGAAGCCATATTCTTGAACGATGTGGCTCCTGAACTTAAGCCAACTGCATCTGTTCTGGCTCTGGAGGAAAAACCAGCTGTGTTGTACTTAATTACGAACACACAGCCCTATCTACTGTACTTAATGATTTGAAGGCTGTTTTTTAATGCTGCTTTTTAACTCTGCAAGTCCTTTCTTAGG
The DNA here is from genome assembly GCF_000412655.1 of Myotis brandtii. Taxonomy (NCBI): domain Eukaryota; kingdom Metazoa; phylum Chordata; class Mammalia; order Chiroptera; family Vespertilionidae; genus Myotis; species Myotis brandtii. Next base: position 3,526,186 of record NW_005361573.1, read on the forward strand.
TGGTCCAGCATGGATTCCATCGCTGGGTGCCTATAGTGTGGGCACAGACAGAGTGGAGTGGGTGCAAGGACCAGGAGAAGGCGGCTAGGGAAGGAGTGGGACCCAGACTGTTCACAGACACACTTTGGGATTTTGAGCCTATTTTGGTTCTTAGGATAAAACACATCTGGGGGAGGGGGGGAATAATTTTATATATTTGTTGTAGCAATTTAAGAAATAAGTCACCCATAATTCCACCACTCAGATAAATTAACATCTTACTGAACATAAGTTTGTGAAAGATTGTTGCCTTTGACAAGGACTTCTCTGAATTTCATGTGGACTTTTTCCTCAAAAAACAAGTATATTATGATCACAGTCTCCTGTGCTGTTTGCTGCCTAGATGAACAAGAGGACGGGCCAGCCCATGATCCACATCTACTTGGACAAGGAAACAGGGAAGCCCAAAGGCGATGCTACAGTGTCCTATGAAGACCCGCCAACGGCCAAGGCGGCTGTGGACTGGTTTGATGGTAGGACCCTTGGCATCAACCAGGGTGTGCTCGCTGCATCTAACTGCCTGCTGCAGGGCCGCCTGTGTCAGCTCGCAGGGAAAGAGGGCTTTGCTAGTAGATTGAATTCTGACTGTTAGGACATCATTCTCTGACGTGGTTCTCTAAACACAGACATCAGGAGGTACAGAAAACCCACAGACATGTTAGCACTGTACTTTTTAATTTAATTTATCTATGGCCTTGACATTGATGCTGAGATTTTACTTCAGGCAAAATCAACCCGAACGTGTCAGAGGACAGGTCCTGGCCCTCCTCTCTTGGCACTTCCTGTTCTTCCTGTCCCTACTTCCCACCCTGCGCTGGACAAGGGTGCCACCCCCACCCCCAGCTTACTTTTCCTCGAGGTTTTAAGTATGTCTAAAGGCTTTTTTCTGGTCCTTCCATTAAGGCTCTTAGATTCTGGGCAGGGCCCACTGGTGCAGCAGGGTGAGGGGGGTAGGTGAAAAGGAGTGGTCTCCCTTGCCTAGTCCTTCAAGAAGGAAGGAAGAGTTGAAGGTTGGGAGTAATTGCTGTTGTGTTGTCTCGTTCTAGGGAAAGATTTCCAAGGAAGCAAGCTGAAAGTGTCCCTTGCTCGGAAGAAGCCGCCAATGAACAGCATGCGGGGGGGCATGCCGCCCCGAGAGGGCAGGGGGATGCCGCCGCCGCTCCGAGGAGGTAGGCACTGACACCTGCTTGGACCTAGTCCGCGGCTGCATTGAAAGTTTTTAAGACACTTATCTTGGAGAGATTTGGTTTCTAGAGTGGACAAGCTAATTAGAAATATAAAAGGGGGACGTAATATTAGACTACGGAATGCTGGCAGTGAACATTTCTGGGAGTGTCGTGGCCGGTGTGGCTCACCTCAGCATAGTCCTGTGTCCTTCCAAGGTCTCGGGTTCGATTCCTGGTCAGGGCACATACCTAAGTTTCGGGTTTGATCCCAGTTAGGGCATGTGTGAGAGGCAACTGATCGATGTATCTCACATCAGTGCTTCTCTTTAAAAAAAAAGTTTGTGGGAGTAAAAGGAAGTGGAGAACATCACCTTGGTTAGTCAGAGAGGCTGGAACACTCTGCCTGGGTGTCAACCCTGGGGCTGTTGCATTTATGCCGCTTTGGTCTCTTCATCTGTATGAAAACACCTGCCCTCCTACAGCTGCTCTGGGAGCTGACTGTGGCTTCCCAGCCACACGGCTCATACCTGTGCTGTTCAGGACCTTGGGCTTGTGGGAAAGGGGCCAGATGGGGCCATGACGACGGTAGCCATTTCCCTGAAGCAAACCTGGTGCTATAAAGGGTGGTTGTTCTTTATTTCAGGTCCGGGAGGCCCAGGAGGCCCCGGGGGACCCATGGGTCGAATGGGAGGCCGAGGAGGAGACAGAGGAGGCTTTCCCCCAAGAGGGCCCCGGGGCTCCCGAGGAAACCCATCCGGAGGAGGAAACCTCCAGCACCGAGCTGGAGACTGGCAGTGCCCCAATCCGTATGTACTTCTCTTGGCACATTGATAGCCTGCTAGTGACGTCACTCCACATCTTGCCCTATTCCCATTCTGAAGAGAAGTAGGATGATGACTGGCTGCTATTGGGGGGGAGCGGGGGCTAATCAGTCACTTACCAGCTGCTTCAGAACCTCCTAAAGGTCACAGTTCCACTGGACTCTCGAGTCACAGGTATGAGGTACAGACGTATTGCTGGATCAGACACGTCCTATGGTGCGTTGCTGCCTGAGGCTCTAGTTCTGAAGCCATTTTGTGTGGAGTTTGACCCAGGACCTATTGGTGGTGGAGAGTGAGCCTGCTGACAGGTTGTCTTTGCTTGTTCAACTTCCTTAGCTCAAATAACTGATGCTTCCTATTGTACAATTTTATGCAGGGGGTGTGGAAACCAGAATTTCGCCTGGAGAACAGAATGCAACCAGTGTAAGGCCCCGAAGCCTGAAGGCTTCCTCCCGCCACCCTTTCCACCCCCGGGTAGGTACAGGTTTGGGGAGCATCCCTCAGCTTCTTGGTACTAACCCTCTTAGTAGCTTGGTGGGCTTGGTCACCCACAGCTGTCCACTGCTCAGAACCAGGTCAGTGGTTGCAGTAAGTGCATCTGGGCCCTTAAGTGCCGTCATCACTGCTAAATGGTGGCCAACCCAGATGTCCCGACCAAGTGAGGGCTCTGCTCCGGGAGAAGCGCAGAGCTTTTGCGTCCACCCGTTCTGTCTTGCCACTGATCTGTCCTTTCTCTTACCTCAGGCGGTGACCGTGGCAGAGGTGGCCCTGGTGGCATGCGGGGAGGAAGAGGTGGCCTCATGGACCGCGGTGGTCCTGGTGGCATGTTCAGAGGTGGCCGTGGTGGAGACAGAGGTGGCTTCCGTGGCGGCCGGGGCATGGACCGCGGTGGCTTCGGTGGAGGAAGACGAGGTGGCCCTGGGGGTCCTCCTGGACCTTTGATGGAGCAGATGGGAGGAAGAAGAGGCCGGCGTGGAGGACCTGGAAAGATGGATAAGTATGTGATGGTGGAACCGGCTCTGTCCGCAGGCAGGAAGCTCCCCCAGGACTCGGGTCTGTGGAAGGGCTTCCTTTCCTTTCCCCGTTTTAACCCGCGCCCCTCCTTCCCCCCTTTTCTTTCCCCCTCGTAGAGGTGAACACCGTCAGGAACGCAGAGACCGGCCCTACTAGATGCAGAGACCCCGCAAGCTGCGTTGACTACCAGATTTATTTTTTAAACCAGAAAATGTTTTAAATTTATAATTCCATATTTATAATGTTGGCCACAACATTATGATTATTCCTTGTCTGTACTTTAGTATTTTTCACCATTTGTGAAGAAACATTAAAACAAGTTCAACGGTAGCGTGCCGAGTTTTTTTTCCTCTCCTTTTAAAGATGGTTGTTTAACTAAGACTAATGGGAACCCCTTGTGAGCATGCTCAGTATCATTGTGGGGAACCAAGAGGGCCTCCAACTAACTGTAACAATGTTCATGGTTGTGATTTTTTTTTTTAAATAAAATTCCAAATGTTTATAAACAGTCATCCTTCTCGGCCTCTGTTCCGCAGTTGCTGCCTGTCTGCTTGGGGTCGGCCCCTGTCCCCCAGGAGTGGGGTGCCTTCAGACAACAGGCATCTAAGGGTCGTGTGAGGGGAAATCTGAAATGGTCCTGACGTGAAAACAAGCCAAGGCAGCAGCGTTGGTCATGGTGCTGCCAGGCAGGAAGGGGGTTGGCCTGTCACGTTGACCCTGGACCATCTCTGGAGGGGATGTCACAGCCCAGGTCTGTACTGCAGTGAGGGCCGCGGGGGGAGGACCTGTCACTGGCTTGAAGCCCCTTCGTGTCACGGGGACCTCAGTGCCACTCGCAGGCAGCGGCGTCGCTGAGGGGGCAGCGAGTTGGCTCTGCGCCTGCAGGAAGCGCTGCCTGGGAGAAGCCCGAGAAAGGGGTCATTCTTCCTACTCGGTGACATGTGCTTCCTTAATGCTACAGGGTGAAGAGTTTTAAAATTTGGTCAACAGCCGATACCAAAACAGGCCACCTTTAAGATTTAGTCCCTGGTCGCCTTGTGCAGGGTCAAATGTCAAGGTTTTTTCCAATGGGCACGCTTCCGGAATTGGGCCTTTTCGATCAGTCTTACCACCTGTGCTTGTGTGATTTCAGTCAAAGATTGAGACCTACCTGGGAAAAGAGGTTTTCCAAGTCTGTAGCAAGTTCATCGCCAGCAGATGTTAGGAAACCAGCAGCCTCCACACGTCCCCAGTCAGGAAAGACAAACTCGTGTCCGAAGGTCCAAGGAGAGTGTCTGTGAGCCTGGGGAAGGAACACGGGCTCTGCGCCTGCAGGAAGCGCTGCCTGGGAGAAGCCTAAGAAAGGGGTCGTTCTTCCTGCTCAGTGACATGTGCTGCCTTAATGCTACAGGGTGAAGAGTTTTCAAATTTGGTCAACAGCCTGATACCAAAACAGGCCACCTTTAAGATTTAGTCCCTGGTCGCCTTGTGCAGGGTCAGATGTCAAGGTTTTTTCCAATGGGCACGCTTCCGGAATTGGGCCTTTTCGATCAGTCTTACCACCTGTGCTTGTGTGATTTCAGTCAGAGATTGAGACCTACCTGGGAAAAGAGGTTTTCCAAGTCTGTAGCAAGTTCATCGCCAGCAGATGTTAGGAAACCAGCAGCCTCCACACGTCCCCAGTCAGGAAAGACAAACTCGTGTCCGAAGGTCCAAGGAGAGTGTCTGTGAGCCTGGGGAAGGAACAAGAAGCATTTGGAGAAAATTACTTCCCTTCCATGCCTGCCCCTGTGGGAGCAGGGCTTCGGAATCATCCGGAGCTGCATGGCACTCTCCCTGCTCCTGCTCCGGGACGGACTGCACCTCACCCAGCCCCCCTGGACATCCATCTCCAGTTCGTAGTTACCAGGTCAACACCCACCTCTGGAAAACCCTCCTTAAACCCGTCATTATCCCCCTCCAGCTGCCACCGTTTCTCCGTTCCTTCTAGGACCCACTTGTAATCGGTCTTGCCTCTGCTGACACAGCAGCTCTCCAGTCACCACCAGCCTCCCCATTGCCGAGTCAATGACCCTTCTCAGTTCTCCCATCACTGCCCCCCACCCCACCTCTAACATGGGAGAGGCCCACGGCCAGGGGTAGGTCACTGCCTGGCCGGCTCCCTCCGTCTACTGGTGGGGCACCCTCTTCCCCAGCGCCAGCTCCTCGGTGTCCGCTGGGCTCAAGCAGCGCCGGACCCTGCCCGCTGCTCCCTCCACCGCATCTCGCAAACAAGCACTTGCCCCCGTGCCTGAACCTCGGAGTCCTTGGCTCCTTGTTCTCTGGAACCCACTCCAGTCCCCTCCCGACCCCTCAGGTCCTCTTCACAATGCAGAACAGCGCCAGCACCCACCACAGTCCAGGCCCCGAGCCTCTCCCTGGGTTCCCTCTCCCGCTTGCCTTTTCCCCATGCTGGCCAGTGACTTCTCGCCATGGAAAGTCGTCACTATTGTGGAAACCTGGGGACTCCCACCACCCCTGTCGTGACCCACTGGGCCCTGCAGCCCCGTGACAGCTGCCCGCTCTGCCCACTGTAGTCGCGGCACATGGGCCAGCACTGTTCCTCCAACACCTCAGCTGTGACAGGTGCACACCCAAGGCCCAAACTTCACCCGTGCATCGTGCAAGCACCGCCTCAGCACGTTTAACTCCTAACGACCCTTGGAGATGGGAGGTATGCTGATCCAGTTCCTCAGAGGAGGGGTGGGGCTTGGCATCGAGGGGCCAAGGTGAGGGTGAGGGCACCCTCTTGCCTCCCACACATGCTCCTTTCGGAAAGGCTGGGCGCTCTTGGCCCGCAGCCAGCGCTGAGAGGACAAGCAGCCCTTACCGGAAGCGGCTGCACAGACATCCATCGCAGCGGGCACTGGCTGTCTCCCACCTAGAGCTTAGGCTGTCCCAGGAGTGGCCTCATGTCCCTGCCTGGAGAGGGGTTTGTCACTAGCACTAAATGAATGGACCTGTAAGAGGGGTTATGTTCCAGATGCCCAGGCCTAGGGTGGAGGTGTTTGTCAGAAAGGCCAATTTCCGCCAAAAGAAACTGGACCGCGTTGGCCTCAAGTGCCCAGTCGAGCTGTGTCTCAAAGGGCTGTACCAAGCTGG
>NW_005361573.1:3542033-3543847 GCF_000412655.1 Myotis brandtii
GTAGGGGGCGGGATGGGCAGGGGCAGGAGTAAAAACAGAAGAGGTGAGAGAGAAGTCAGAGGAAAAGTCTTGCCTCGTTTCCACAACCTGCTGAAAACTCAGCTCCTGGCCAGTCACGCTTAGAATAAAAATTTCCAACACAGCCTCGTGGGCCCACTCAGCCACACCTAGAGGCCTGGGCAAAGGTTACGGAGTCAATGGGGTGACTAATCTCTGGCCCACACAGGAACAAAGGCCCGCAGGAAGTGGCTCATCTGCTCCACAGAAGGAACTTGGGGCTCCAGGGGCTGTGGGGCCAAGGACAGAGTGACCAGGACTAGTGGCCAAGGCAACCAGGAGCTGAGCCCAGACACCAGGACACTGAGCCGACAAAGGACTCAATCTGCCCTAATGTTGCCCCACTCCTCACAGAGCTGTGGGGTTTGGGGTGAGCAGAGTGTTGAGACAGGCCAGTAAACCAGGACAACTGGAACAGGGAAACTGAGGCAGGTAGTTAAACAGCAGTTTACAGCCACCTAGTAAATCCTACCTTCCCTCAACCATGGACACTCAAGAGTAAATGGTTTGCAAGGAGGTAAAAGACTTGTACTCAGAGAACTAATTGTACTCAGAGGACATTGAGAAAAGAGATAGAGGAAGAGGGAGCTGAGCCCCCAGACACCAGGACACTGAGCCGACAAAGGACTCTCAATCTGCCCCAGTGTTGCCCCACTCCTCACAGAGCTGTGGGGTTTGGGGTGAGCAGTGAGCAGAGGTTGAGACAGGCCAGTAAACCAGGACAACTGGAACAGGGAAACTGAGGCAGGTAGTTAAACAGCAGTTTACAGCCACCTAGTAAATCCTACCTTCCCTCAACCATGGACACTCAAGAGTAAATGGTTTGCAAGGAGGTAAAAGACTTGTACTCAGAGAACTACTTGTACTCAGAGGACATTGAGAAAAGAGAGGAAGACAAACAAGTGGAAGAATATACTGTGTTCATGGATTGGTAGAATTATCATTAAAATGTCCATACCACCCAAGGCAATCTACAGATTCAGTGCAGTTCCTATTAAAATACCAACAGCATGTATCACAGATCTAGAATAAATACTCCAAAAATTTATGTGGAACCAAAAAAAGACCCCGAATAGCTGCAGCAATCCTTCTAAACAAACAAAAAATTTTTATTGATTTCGGAGAGGAAGGGAGAGGGAGAGAGAGAGAGAAACATCAATGATGAGCGAGAATCATTGATTGGCTGCCTCCTCCATGCCCCACACTGGGGATCGAGCCCGCAACCCGGGCATGTGCCCTTGACCAGAATCGAACCCAGGACCTTTCAGTCTGCAGGCCAACGCTCTATCCACTGAGCCAAGCCCGGTAGGGCAACTGCAGCAATCTCAAGAAAGAACAACAAAGTTGGAGGAATCACAGTACTAGATATCAAGCTATACTACAAAGCCACTATAATCAAATCTGCCTGGTAGTGGCACAAGAACAGGCATATAGATCGATGAAATAGAACAGAGATCCCAGAAATTGACCCAAGCCATTATGCTCAATTAATATTTGACAAAGGAGGCAAGAACATACAATGGAGTCAAGACAGCCTCTTCAATAAATGGTTTTGGGAAAATTGGACAGATACATGCAAAAAAAATGAAACTAGACCACCAACTTACACTATACACAAAAATAAACTCAAGGTGGATAAAAGACTTAAATGTAAGACAGGAAACCATAAAAATCTTAGAAGAAATCATAGGCAGCAACATCTCAGACATCTCTCGTAGCAATATGTTTACAGATACATCTCCTAGGGCAAAGGAAAC
>NW_005361573.1:3544417-3548395 GCF_000412655.1 Myotis brandtii
GCACTGCTGGTGGGAAAGCAGACTGTGCAGCCACTGTGGAGAACAGTATGGAGTTTCCTCAAAAGATTCAACATGGAGCTGCCATTTGACCCAGTGATCCCACTTCTAGGAATATGTCCATAGTAACGTAATTTACCATAGCTAAGATCTGGAAACAGCCCAAGTGCCCATCAGCAGATGAATAGATAAAAAAAGCTGTGGTACATTTACACTGTGGAGTACTATGCAGCTGTAAAAAAAGAAGGAACTCTTACCCTTGGAGACAACATGGAGGGACCTGGAGAGCATTATACTAAGTGAAATAAGCCAGTCAGAGAAAGACAAGGATCACATGATCTCACTCATACGTGGAATCTAATGAACAACATAAACTGGTGAGCAAAATAGATCCAGAGACAGAAACATAGAACAGAAGGCAGAACCTCAGAGGGAAGGCAGAGGAGGCTGGGTGGGTGGGAGGAGATCAACCAAAGAACTTGTATGCGTATATATAAGCATAACCCATGGACACGGACAATAGGGTGGTGAAGGCCTGAAGTGGGGGCGGGCTACAAGGGGACAATGGAGGGAGGAGGGGGACATATGTAATACTTTCAACAATAAAGATTTAAAGATTTTAAAAAATATATAGTAAATGGTTTGTACTTCTCCTCCCCAACCAGAGGGAAATAGCTTAAACTCACCCTACTCAGGGAGACAGCAGAAATCCAATGGTGCCATTTGCCAACCACACGCCAGGGACAGATGAAGTTACGAGAATAAATCTCATTTTGGTGCATCAGCATCAAGCTGATGAATATTCTATTGATCTTCCCCCTAAGATCTCCCCTAGCCGTCCAGCCTTTTAAACAGCTCAAGACAAAGGACCCAGTGCACTCTCCCCTTCCCAGGAGCCTGCCCAAGCTTCCCCACCCGCTTCCTGCCTGCATTGGAGCCACAGCATCTCTGAAACTCCAAGGGACTCCACGAGGCTGGCGACCAGGGCAGCAGCAGTTCGTCCCAGACAAACCCCCAACCCTGTCCCCAAGGCCCCCTTTTCTCTGACTTCTCAGTGAGCTGAAGCAGCCCAGCCCTTCCTTGTTCAAGGTCCCAAGTTTTAATAAATGTCCTCTAAACTCCACCTGTTGTGAAATCTTTCCTGCACGAAGTAAGGCACCCACACCCTACCGGCCAGCGCTGGGGAGACCCCTTTCTGGTACGCAGGTCCCCTTTCCCGTAACAGCGGGTGGAGGGGCTGGAGGGACAGGAGAGCAGGGGCTCCAGGGCTTTCTGGTTTTGCTGCTCACGGAGAGCAGGAGGCAGCTCAGGGAAGCCGGGGTCCCACAGCCAGGGCAGGAGAGTCGTCACGGGTGGACCCACATCTGGGCAGAGCAGCCTGAAGTCCCCTGTCGGTTACTCACACCCTGGGCTGTGCCACAAGCTCAGACTAGCCTGGAGAGCTTCCAGGGGACCCAACCGGCACCCCCGCCGGGCACCCGCGAGGACCTTGCTTGAACACTGCATGGCCATCACCTGACCTCCAGCTGCAACCAGGCTGAGCAGCTGCTCCCTGGCACCCAGCATGGGGGGCAAACATTTTGGCCACGTGTCCACTGGCCAAGCACCAGGCCGAGCCTGCACTGGAGCCACAGCATCCTGCACCCCGAGGTGGCCTGTGAGGTCGGTGGGGCCGGGCTCAGGACAACCTTAGCCGACACCTCCTGTCCCCCCAGCAGTTTCTGTGACTTTCCTTGGTCCTGCGAGGGACAGACGAGGTTGCCACACAACAGAAGGGGTCAAAGTCAAGAACCTCCATGGCCCGGGCCACACGAGTCAGCACCACCCCTGCCACATGTTCTGGCGCCGGAACTCTGAGGTCTGTCCTCTGGAGGCAGGGAGACCGCTCTGTCCCCTCCTCAGGGAAGGAGCTGTGAACCAGGGGCTGCTCTAGGCTCGGGTGGGGGTGGGGTCATGTGACCTCTCCTCCGTCCCGGGCCCTGCAGGGCAGCAAGGAGTGAAATACCTGCACAGCAGCTGCCCGCACATCCCTTGCCCCCTCGGGGCCTGTTTCCTTAAATTATAAAACGAGAACACATATAAACACGATCTCCTAGGATTATGTTGAGGATTAAATTACTTAGTGTCCACACCCTGATCTCCCCTGACACCCGTGTTCCCTGCCCGCCTCCAGCAGCCTCTCCTCCCCAGGTATCAGCAGCCCCAACCCTGTCCTCACATTCTTACTCCACATTCTGTCAGCTCTCCCTGCAAAATACAGCCAGAACCCAACCCGGCCCTGGGGCTCCTGCCCGCCCGGCACAGCAGCCACAGGGAACCTGTTAAGACCAGTCAGGTCACACCCCTCCTCTGCTCTAAACCCCTCAAAAGAGGCGTGGCCCAAAGTCAACTTGATCTGCTTCCCATTTCTCTATCTTCATGTCTCCCTCCATCTCCCTTCACTCCAGCCTCACAGGCCTCCTTCCCCTTTTCCTCGAACCCAGCAGCCACATGCCCACCTCGGGGCCTCCGTCCAGATATCACAAAGCTCCCATCCTCACCTCTACTGATCACTGATTTAAAATTGCAGACCCATCCCACCGCCCCCCCATGCACTCTGGACTCCTCCCCTTCACCTGGCTCCCCGTCTCTCCTCCCCAGCAGCTGCCTCCAAGCCCCAGAACTAGCTCTGTTTCCTTGCCTGCTTTTTGCTCCAGTGCTAAGAGACTCAGCACACAGCAGGTGACACGTGAGCGTCCGCCATTACTACTTCTCACTCTGTGGTGGGGGGAGGGCACTGGAGGAAGGGTAGACCCGCATGGGGGTGAGCGCCCACTTTTTGCAAGGTCATGAGGACTTGGTGAGATGATGCATGTGAGCAGCCTGGCACCAGGAAGTCTGGCACACAGTAGGCACTCAAAACAATGCCCCTTGCCGAAACCGGTTTGGCTCAGTGGATAGAGCGTCGGCCTGCGGACTGAGGGGTCCCAGGTTCGATTCCGGTCAGGGGCATGTACCTGGGTTGCGGGCACATCCCCAGTGGGAGATGTGCAGGAGGCAGCTGATCGATGTTTCTAACTCTCTATCTCTCTCCCTTCCTCTCTGTAAAAAATCAATAAAATATATATATATTTTAAAATGCCCCTGATCCTAGAATGAGGGTATTCCCCTAATAGTCATGTTCAAACCCCCAGCACCATCTGCTCTCCTGACTGAGCTCTAGTTTGGGCATAAAAGTGTCCCTCATAGAGGTGACTTCAGGTCAAGGGCACAGAGCTGGTCTGGCACACAGTGGGCGCTTTAGTCTCGGCTATTGTTGACTGTGCTTCCCCCCGCTACCTCCCCCTCCAAGCTGGCCTAGTCTGGCCAGCAAGGCTGCTCCCAGCCAGGCCTGGTGTCCCCGCCCAGCCGGCCGCAGCAGGAGGCAGGACTTCCCAGGATCCCAGCCAGGCCCCTCCTCTGCAGTTTGAAAAGAGACAGGGGGTGGGGGAAGTGGGGGGGGGTGGTTAACGCTCCCAGCTGGGCTGACCAGGCTGCCCAGACCCTCCTCTCCCCTCGGAACCTCCTGACCCAGGCGACCAGAAGTGCTCCCGGTGCCTGGGACCGGGCAGGAGTCACAGGGTCAGATCCGCTGGCCTCAGCCCCCCACCCGCTGCGCCTCAGTGTCCCAATCCAAGAAATGGGTTCCCCGAAACTCGGGCTTAAAAACAAACATTCAATGTAGCACAGGACGCTGCCTGGGCACCACGGGGGCCGCCTCCCACTCCCTGAGGCTGGCTCTGCCAACGGAGAGCTCGAACCCGAACCCGAGAGGTGGCTCCTTATCTGGCCCAGGGAGGCCCATTCCAGCCGGAGGTGACTTGGCAGTGCCCGGCTCTATCGCTTCCGGAGTGCATCTCAGGAACAGGCCCTGCGGCCTTCTCCGGGGGGACCACTAAAGGGGGGGGGTGCCGGACCCCTCCCCAGGAGACCAGGCGGGTGGGAGGGGCTGTGGGACCGGCC
>NW_005361573.1:3548957-3549860 GCF_000412655.1 Myotis brandtii
GGCCCCGGCTGGGTCTCCACCGCCCCGCTCACGGGTCTGCAACCTTGAGGGCCTTCCCGCCCTCTCTGGGCCTCAGTTTCCTCATCTGTAAAATGGAGACGTTATCTCAGCCCGCTCAGCCCTGGCTGAGGTCAGTGAGGTTCCTGTTACCGCCGTGTCCTTGTTACGATGACACGGCCCTTAGGGAAGGGGCTGAGGGAGGACCCCGACCTGCCCAGAGGGAGGGTGTCCGGCGGGCAGCTCCCCGAGCAGTGGAGCGAGCCCGCCGAGTCAGGACCTGGGCTCCTCCCCTGCCCGCTGGGCGCCTGCGGCTGGTGGGCTTCCTCTCTCCAGGCTCAGCTCTAACCGATCACATGGGGGGAAGGATGGGTGCCCCCCTGCCTGGGAGGGAGGACTCCACCAGGTCCCCCAATCCACTCTCCACCCCCCGAGAGCCAAACAGCACTTATGGACACTTAATCGTTTGTAAAAATGGCCCCATGAGGTCCGAGGAGGAAGGTGGGGTTACTGTGCCCATTTCACTGATGAGGAAACTGAGGTCCAGAGGAACTGCTCACAGCTAAGGGTTCAAACGCAGGCACTGGGCCTGAAACGGCAGGTGGGTACAGGTGGTCGGTGGCTGAGGCTCTGCTGAGTACTCGCCGCGCCCTCACAGCAGCCCCGTCTGTCTGTGTCCCTGCCCACAGTGACTCCGCTGGCCCGGGCATGGCAGACCCAGTGGCGAGCATCGCAGGCTCGGCCGCCAAGAGTGTGAGGCCGTTCCGCTCGAGCGAGGCCTACGTGGAGGCCATGAAGGAGGACTTGGCCGAGTGGCTCAATGCCTTGTACGGCCTGGGTCTGCCCGGCGGGGGCGACGGCTTCCTGATGGGACTGGCCACCGGCACCACTCTGTGCCAACACGCC
>NW_005361573.1:3550288-3551951 GCF_000412655.1 Myotis brandtii
GCGGCTGCACCTGGGGCTCCCACCCGAGGGCCCCGCATGACGCCCATGGACCTGCGCAACCTGGACGAGCTGGTGAGTCCCGTCCTGCTAGCCTCTCACCCTGCGCTGTGCCAGGACCGGACGGCAGAGCCGGTGCCCACAGCTGGTCCCGAACCTCTGCAGGACAGCCTGTCCCGGGGAAAGGATGCATGTATTGAGCACTGAATGTCTACCTCGCACCCAGGAGATGAGCAGACTGACAGAGGGAGAGGTCTTGGGGAGGTCACGAGCCCCAGCCGACCTGGGATACAATCGGAGCCGATTGCACGGGTGCCCGCCTTCCTTCACCTGCTAACCAGGCACCAGACAAGGGCGGGTGTTCCTTCATCCAGGGGCCACATGCTCTGAGCCCCTCCCGTGTGCCCTCAAGTGCTAGGCAATCACATCCACGTTGCTCCATGTGAAGTGGGTGCCCGGGACACTTGGCCCTGGACAAGGTGCCTGGCGCACAGTAGGTGCTCAGTGGTGCCTCAGGAAGCTCCCAGGGGCTCCACTGGCCCCTCCCACTCCCCCGCGCCCTTCCCACATCACTTATCGGGGAAGCCAAACCCAGAGCTGCTGCTGGGAGCTGCAGAGTCAGTTCCACTTGAGCACAGGGGCGGCCAGACCATGCCCCCAGCTCCCTCTCCCCCCGGGACCTCGGTGTCCCTGACACCCCCGCAGCCAGGCCAAGTTTCCTCCTTATCGAGGGCTTGGGGCTACGATGTGCCAGTTCTGGAGGGCAACAGCCGGATGGCGTGGGCAGAGGCTGCCACCCACCCCCGTCCTGGGCCAGGGTCACCCGAGGCTCCACCTGCTCATTTCCTCCGCTCTGCTGTGGGCAGGGAGGCAGGCGGGGCCGCCCACATAGCCAGCCTGGCAGCTCAGGGCCTGGAGGGACATGTGCGTAGATGTCTGCTCACCGTGCGGGTGGCCTGTGCGTGCATGTTGGTGTGTCTGTGGTATCCCTGCCTCAGTGCCAAGTCCTGTAACCTGCCTCCTGCCGGGACCTGGCCTCCCTCTGGGCCTCAGTCTTCATGTCTGTGAAGTGGGTGAAGGGGGAGTGGGGATGGCTCCAGGGCTCCCCCCAGGCTGAGGGGCTTTGGGGATGTGCCTCGCTGGGGTCCCAAGTCCTGGCCTGACCACAGCCCCGCCATCTGACAGCCAAAGGGGAAGGAGAGCTGGTGAAAGGTCAAGTGCAGAGGCTGCACGACGTCTGGGGCCACAGAGTCCAAGCTCCACTTCCCCGGAAGGACCTCCTTCCTCCTGAGCCTGGAGTGACTGACAGCAGGCTCTGGGAGGAGGGGCTTCCCCCCTGACCCCCAGCCTCTCCTCTGGCCTCAGGTGAGGGAGATCCTGGGCCACTGCACCTGCCCGGACCAGTTCCCCATGATCAAGGTCTCCGAGGGCAAGTACCGCGTCGGAGACTCCAGCCTGCTCATCTTCGTGCGGGTGAGAGAGGGGCTGCCTGCAGCAGCCGCCCCAGGGCTGGGCTCCGAGGCCCCCGGGACAGGCTGTGACCGGCCCTTGGCGGCTCCCACAGGTGCTGAGGAGCCACGTGATGGTACGCGTGGGTGGCGGCTGGGACACGCTGGAGCACTACCTGGACAAGCACGACCCTTGCCGCTGCTCCTCCACCGGTTGG
>NW_005361573.1:3552959-3555000 GCF_000412655.1 Myotis brandtii
GGAAGCTCCCAGGGGCTCCACTGGCCCCTCCCACTCCCCCGCGCCCTTCCCACATCACTTATCGGGGAAGCCAAGCCCAGAGCTGCTGCTGGGAGCTGCAGAGTTAGTTCCACTTGAGCACAGGGGCGGCCAGACCATGCCCCCAGCTCCCTCTCCCCCCGGGACCTCGGTGTCCCTGACACCCCCGCAGCCAGGCCAAGAGTTTCCTCCTTATCGAGGGCTTGGGGCTGCGATGTGCCAGTTCTGGAGGGCAACAGCCGGATGGCGTGGGCAGAGGCTGCCACCCACCCCCGTCCTGGGCCAGGGTCACCCGAGGCTCCACCTGCTCATTTCCTCCGCTCTGCTGTGGGCAGGGAGGCAGGCGGGGCCGCCCACATAGCCAGCCTGGCAGCTCAGGGCCTGGAGGGACATGTGCGTAGATGTCTGCTCACCGTGCGGGTGGCCTGTGCGTGCATGTTGGTGTGTCTGTGGTATCCCTGCCTCAGTGCCAAGTCCTGTAACCTGCCTCCTCCCGGGACCTGGCCTCCCTCTGGGCCTCAGTCCTCATGTCTGTGAAGTGGGTGAAGGGGGAGTGGGGATGGCTCCAGGGCTCCCCCCAGGCTGAGGGGCTTTGGGGATGTGCCTCGCTGGGGTCCCAAGTCCTGGCCTGACCACAGCCCCGCCATCTGACAGCCAAAGGGGAAGGAGAGCTGGTGAAAGGTCAAGTGCAGAGGCTGCACGACGTCTGGGGCCACAGAGTCCAAGCTCCACTTCCCCGGAAGGACCTCCTTCCTCCTGAGCCTGGAGTGACTGACAGCAGGCTCTGGGAGGAGGGGCTTCCCCCCTGACCCCCAGCCTCTCCTCTGGCCTCAGGTGAGGGAGATCCTGGGCCACTGCACCTGCCCGGACCAGTTCCCCATGATCAAGGTCTCCGAGGGCAAGTACCGCGTCGGAGACTCCAGCCTGCTCATCTTCGTGCGGGTGAGAGAGGGGCTGCCTGCAGCAGCCGCCCCAGGGCTGGGCTCCGAGGCCCCCGGGACAGGCTGTGACCGGCCCTTGGCGGCTCCCACAGGTGCTGAGGAGCCACGTGATGGTACGCGTGGGTGGCGGCTGGGACACGCTGGAGCACTACCTGGACAAGCACGACCCTTGCCGCTGCTCCTCCACCGGTTGGTGCCCTCGGCCGGGCAGGCGGGCAGGGGGCTCCTCTCTGTGGCTCCACCCCTCACATGCCGCCTGTCTGCCCCCCTGCAGCGCACCGCCCGCCCCCGCCGAGGACCCAAACGTTCTCCCCGCAGAGGGTGTCACCCACTCCCAGCCCCCGAGCGGGCAGCCCAGCCCCAGGGGGTGAGCGGAGAGGCTCCCGGCCAGAGGTGATGCCCATGAGCTCACGAAGCGCCAAGGAGGGGCCCGAGACCCCACTCAGGTGAGAGGCAGGAGGACATGGAGGTGAGAGGTCTAGAAGGCGGGGATGGGGGTGGGAGCGTCAGCCCCGGCCAGGATGATGCAGGAGCCTGTGACTCACACCCTGGGAATAGTTCCCGTGGGTGGGGGCAGGCCTAGCTTCCCGTCTCCATGGCAACCCAACCAAACTAACAACACAGCTGGGGCGGGCCCTGGGGCTGGGTGGCAGCCAGTTCAACCAACCCTGCTTCCCTCCGGCCTGGCCCAGGAAACAGGAGGGCTGGAGCTTAGGGCCCGGGAGGCCTTGCTTCTTCCGCTGCCTTGGGGTTGGGGGGAGGGGGAGGAGCAGGGGAGCGCTGGCTGCAGGAAGCGGCTGCAGAGCCTCACTTCTCCCTGGAAGTCCCCAGGACAGACACGAACCCCCACCAAACCCCGCAGCACCACAGGTGTCTTCCCACCTCCTACCGACCACAGGCGTGCTTCTTCCTCTCCCTGCCCTTCCTGCTCGCCAGTCCTCTTTCCATGACGCCCCGTCTCTCTTGTTCCCCCGCCCCAGGGCCCGGGATCAGCTGCCCCCGCATCCCCGCTCCCGACGCTACTCTGGGGACAGCGACTCTTCAGCCTCCTCCGCCCAGAGCGGCCCCCTTGGTGCCCGAGG
>NW_005361573.1:3555457-3555707 GCF_000412655.1 Myotis brandtii
GGAAGCTCCAGGCCCTGACTCGGCCTACTGTTCCTCCAGCTCCTCCTCTTCGTCCCTCTGCGTCCTGGGTGGCAAGTGTGGCCAACCAGGGGACTCTGGCCGGGTGGCCAATGGGCTGCCCGGGTGCCGGGGGCCAGCCCTGTCAAGCTCTTCCGATGAAGGCAGCCCCTGCCCTGGTGTGGGGGGGCAGCCAGATGCATCTGGGAGTCACCTGGCTGGCCCTGAGCCCCCGAGGACCTGGGCCCGGGGC
>NW_005361573.1:3555961-3556908 GCF_000412655.1 Myotis brandtii
CCGCCGCCCATCGGAACCCACGGTGCCCGGGGCCTGGCGTGCCCTGCACTCGGTCAGCCCACGGGTGGAGCCGGATTCCTGGATGTGACGGACCAGCCCAGCTGCCTCCAGGCCCCGCTGCTCCCTCTTCCTTTTCCTTTGTGGCCTTAACCCTCCGCATCAGGGAACACCCACCCCCGCACCTCTCGGGTACCAGACCTCATGGGACCAGACCCCTTACATGGCACAATGGGACCTCTTGTACATTCCGATCGGGGGATGAGCATCGCTATTTAATTACTAATATTATTGAATGCCTTAGAGGAGCCCAACGAGGACCCTCCCGTGGCCCTGCAGAGCCTGACAGTAAAGTTTTGTTCCGGCCACTTGTGTCTGTTTCTTGTCTGTTTCATCCTGGGGGCCATCACACCCTCGTTACATGCTGGGATTCTGGAGTTAACTCCGGGGGCCAAGCCTGGCAACTCGGGTTTCTAGACGTAAAACGACCCTGCCCATCCCAGAAACGCCAGGTGCACTTGCAACGGTTCCCTCTTTATTATCTCCCGGAAGGTGTGGCTTAAGACTCGGCCCAATGAGGCTCCCGGAGCCGCCTGCGAGCTTCCAACCAGATTCACAGTCACGTTCCTCAGGCTCGTGAACGACTCAATGATACCCAGAAGGTACTGATCTTGTCTGATGAGGCTTGTGCCTGTCTGGGTCCAATTGAAATTCAAAAAAAAGGCCTGTCGCCCAGGAAACTGGGTGGGAGCTCCCCCCATCCAATCAGGGAAGAGACTGTCCTGTCCAATCCGAAGGAAGCTGGGCCAGCTCCTCCAATCCAGGCCCCTGGTGGGTCCACTCAAAGGGTCAGGCTCCCCCAGCAGCTTCGCGGTCCACTTTGGTCACATGAGGCTGCAGTGTGCGGGGTGCAGCGCCCCCTGCAGGCGCAGGGCGGGGTGAGCGGGCCG
>NW_005361573.1:3557356-3558730 GCF_000412655.1 Myotis brandtii
AGCCAGGAGGGCGGAGGTGCCGGGGACCCCACGCCAGAGAATTCCCCCAGTGGGGACGTACACTCAGGAGCACCCTCTCCTGCGGCCAGAAACCCCCAAGCGAACACCAGACCCGTGAGCGCCAAAGACCTTCCCATGCAAGGACGAAGGCCCAGCCCAGCAGGCCCGAGACCAGGCCCAGGACAGCGAAAGGGCCGAACCCCGACCCGGGGGCAAGGCCAGGCCCGACGGGCAAAAGCGCGCCTCCTTCCCCTCCCCACCAGCCCTGCCCTCACCTGGTCTCCGCAATTCGCTGCCGAAGGGCCTTCACGTAGTCGAAGCTGTCGGGGCTGCAGATGTCGTAGACCAGCACGAAGGCATCCGTGTCCTGCAAGCTCCAGTCCTTCGGGCCCGGCCACTCCTGGGGGCGGGAGGCCGGGGTGGGACGGGGCCGTTTCCCCCTGTCCTGTGCCCTGACTTCTGCGGGGGGGTCTTGACACTAAACCCACAGGTCACGCTCATCCTCCTCTGAGCCCTGGGCCCGACTGTCCCTGTAGCCAAAGCTGCTTGAAGCTGGTCGGCCACCAGCCCTCCCTCACCCCAGGTCTCCTCTCCGCCTGCCCTCTAGTCTCTTCCTCGTCCTTCCAGCCTTTAACTCGGTCAGGCGCCTCCCCTCGGCTTGGCCCAATGAGGCTCCGGGGCAGCCGTTTTCCCGCCCCTAAAGCGAATTGCAAAGCCCGTGGCCTGGCGTGGGCAGCTGCAAACGGTTAGGCCTCGAGGACTAACACACGCTCTCATTTGCACCTGGGATGCTGTTGCCACTTCACTTGTCCGATGGGTTCAGCCCAAGTGCCGCCCTCCCTCCTGGAAACCCTGCCTGCTCCTGCCTCTTCCCCTCTCCGAGGACTGAGTCTGTTCTGGACTTTCCACAAATGACTACACGAGTCTTTGCTCAGGTCACAGACAGGAGGGAGCATAGAATGGCACCCCCTCCCCGAAAGGGCACCCCTGTGTTTGGCCCCAACTCTCCCTCTGCGGCTCCGTTCAAGGCCCTGAACACAGGATGCTCCACCCCGCACGGAGCCAGACCCCCAGGTGGAGGCGGCACAGACGGAGGCACTTTGCACATCGCCAGGGGCCCCGGCTTGTGCGCCTCAGGCCAGCGGGAAGGTGGGACACACAACACGGGGGCACACGTTCATCCTTCAACCCATAGGCACCGTGTGCACCCTCGTGTGCACCGAACCCCCCCCCACACACACACACACACACTGTCACGCCCTCCGGCCGCTACCTCGAGGCCTCCGGGTCTCTGACCGGGTCCAGCGCCGTCCCCGTCGCGGATGCTCAGGTCGTAGACGGCGCCGTCGAGCAGCACCGCCGGCCGGTAGAGGC
>NW_005361573.1:3559564-3595790 GCF_000412655.1 Myotis brandtii
GGCTCCCTGCTCCGTCCGCATCCATCACCTCTGAGACCTGCAGGGCCGGCCCTTCACCAAGCGATTACGTCAGCGGCCCCTGCGCCCACAGCCGCAGCCCGGACTCTCTGAAGTTGGGGGGCAGTGGTCTGAGGGGCCCTCCCACCCTCCGGCCACGGGGGGAACTGGTCAGCACCACCCAGTGTCAAATGGCCATCGTGCAGGGAGGGGCGGACGGAGGGTGCTGAGCCCAGGACCGCCAGGTGCCAGCAGCGGAGCCCCGATCCCGGCCCAAACCCGGTGGAAAGAATCAGAAACCGGTTGACACCGCCTCCGCCCCTGCCAAGGCCCAGTGTTCCGCCTGCGTCTCCACCTGTGGTCCTGCCTCCCCCCTCCCCGGAGCCGGTGAGAAGCTCCTTCCCCGCAGGCTGGGGGAGTCTGGGGGTGCCAGCTGCCCTCCCCTCTCCGGCCTCCTTCCTGCAGAGGGGGCTCCCCATCCCTGACCAGATGCCCAGGCACCGGGGAAACGCACTTTCCCGTCTCTGCACTGGCCGGGGTTTCACTTACTGCTTGTGCCCAATGGCCAAAGCTGGAACAATTCAAGCAACAACATAATGTGGTTTTGGATTAAACCCAAATTATAAAATAAATATTTATGCCTCCAAACAGATATAATCGATTGAATAAAGAAGGATGGGTGCAGAAACACATCTCCTTACGAAAGAATTGCAATGGCTTCTGCAGCACCCCCTGCCCCGCTCCTCCCCGAGTGTAGGCTGCACTTGAGGACTTGCTCCCAGAGCACAGACAGGGGAGAAAGTCACTTCACAGCACAGAAAGCTGCACCCACCGCCTTAGCCGAGTGACCCGGGCTAAGGGGACAGTGAGAAATCCTGCCGATGGCCTGGACCTGTGAGATGCTAGGAGGTGAAGGCCACCACTTTGATCTTAAAAACTCATAATACCAGTCTCACCCTGAGAAAAACATCAGACAAACCCAGTGGAGGGATAGAGAGTCTACAAAATATCTGACCAGTACTCCTTGAAGTTACTAAGGACCAAAGGGTCCCAGGTTCGATTCCCAGTCAAAGGCACAGGCCTGGGGTAGGAGGTTCAATCCTGGCCCCGGTCGAGGCATGTGTGGGAGATACCAATTGATGTGTGTCGCTCTCACATCGGTGTTTTTCTTTCCCTCCCTCCCTCCATCTCTTTCACTCTCTCTAAAAATCAATGGGGAAAATATCCTTGGGTGAGGATTAACCAAAAATAAAAAATAAAAATGCAGTGGCCCATGAATAGACAGATTTGCTGGTACAGAGCAGAAGCCACAAAAGCATATATATGTAGTATATGAGAAAATGGCATTTCAGATCTGTGGGATAAGATGAATTATTCAGTAAATGGTGTGAAGACAACTGGGTAACCATCTGGGAAAAGAGGAAGTTGGATCCCTAACATAAAGCCCAGATGGAATCGGATCAAAATGCAAAAACTAAGATCAGGTAAGTATAGAAAGAAGAAATTAAAAGATTACATAAGAAATAATTTCAGCAAGGAAAAGGAAAAAGCAATAACAAAATGGGGAAAATAATGACAAAGCAGGAAGAAAAGGACCAATAACCACACAGAAAAACGGGCACGCCCTGGCAGGTGTCATCCCATGCACCAAGAGGTCGCTGGTTCGAGTCCCACTCGGCACATGCAGGGGTTGCAGGCTTGATCCCGCACAGGGGGTGTGCAGGAGGCAGCCAGTCGATGTTTCTCTCTCATCAATGTTTTCCTCTCTCCCTCTCCCTTCTCTGTTTCTTTTTTTTAAAATATATTTTATTGATTTTTTACAGAGAGGAAGGGAGAGAGATAGAGAGTTAGAAACATCGATGAGAGAGAAACATCGATCAGCTGCCTCCTGCACATCTCCTACTGGGGATGTGCCCGCAACCAAGGTACATGCCCCTGACTGGAATCGAACCCGGGACCCTTCAGTCCGCAGACCAACGCTCAAGAGGGATAGAGAAACTGGTCAGGGCCCTTCTCTGTTTCTTAAAAAAAAAAAATCAGTAAAAACATCTTCTTTAAACAAATATGTATTTTATTGATTTTTTACAGAGAGGAAGGAAGAGGGATAGAGAGTTAGAAACATTGATCAGCTGCCTCCTGCACATCTCCTACTGGGGATGTGCCCACAACCAAGGTACATGCCCTTGACTGGAATCGAACCTGGGACCTTTCAGTCCGCAGGCCGACGCTCTATCCACTGAGCCAAACCGGTCAGGGCCCTTCTCTGTTTCTTAAAAAAAAAAAAAAATCAGTAAAAACATATCTTCTTTTTAAAAAATATATTTTATTGATTTTTTACAGAGAGGAAGGAAGAGGGATAGAGAGTTAGAAACATCAATCAGCTGCCTCCTGCACACTCCCCACTGGGGATGTGCCCGCAACCAAGGTACATGCCCTTGACCGGAACCGAACCTGGGACCCTTGAGTCTGCAGGCTGACGCTCTATCCACTGAGCCAAACCGGTTAGGGCAGTAAAAACATTTCTTTAAAAAATATGGTCACAGGTTTGTTTGTTTGTTTTTTTTTTTTAATATATTTTATTGATTTTTTACAGAGAGGAAGGAAGAGGGATAGAGAGTTAGAAACATCAATCAGCTGCCTCCTGCACACTCCCCACTGGGGATGTGCCCGCAACCAAGGTACATGCCCTTGACCGGAACCGAACCTGGGACCCTTGAGTCTGCAGGCTGACGCTCTATCCACTGAGCCAAACCGGTTAGGGCAGTAAAAACATATCTTTAAAAAATATGGTCACAGGTTTGATTCCGGTCAAGGATACATACCTAAGTTGTAGGCTCGATCTGCAGCCCGGGTCAGGGTGATGCGGGAGGCAACCAATCAATGTGATTCTCTCACATAGATGTTTCTCTCTCTGTGTGTCTCTCCCTCACCCTTCCTCTCTCTAAAAATCAATGGAGAAAAAAAATCCTTGGGTGAAGATTAACAAAAGAGAAATGAGCAAAAATTATAAAGATAGCTCATAGGAAAGGATATACAAATGGCTCAAAAACATACAAATGAGCCCTGGCCACGCAGCTCAGTTGGTTAGAGTGTGTTCCCAATACCTCAAGGTTGTATGTTTGATTCCCACTCAGGGCACATACAAGAATCAACCGATGAATACATCAATAAGTGGAACAACAGGTCAATGTGTTTCTCTCTCTCTTTCTCCCCCTTCTTTCTCTAAAATCAATAATAATGATAATTAAGAAAATAAAACACGAACAGAGGCATGCTTAAAACACAGTCAGATACACTTTTTCACCACCAGTTTGGCACATATCAATACGCTGAGTGTGTGAGGACACGGGGACAGGCATCCATGGCTGGCTGGGAGAACGTAAGCTGGAGAGTGTTTAGCAACAGCCATCAAAATGACAAACCTTTGACCCAGCGATTTCCATCGCAGGCACTGACTGCATATGAAAGTGAACATTCTTTGCAGCATCACTTGTAGTAGCAACACTGCAGACACAACTCAACAGACATCTCGGGGGCACTGGATCCTGGTGGTACCTCCACTCACTGGAAAGCCATCCACTGTTATAAAAAGGCATTAGGACTCTCTGTGATGGACTGATAATGGAAAAGGCTCCAAGATTTAAGCTGCAGAACGGGTGTATTCCATGCTAGCACTTGTGTATAAAAAGGGGGGGGGGGGAACCACGCTAGACACCATTGAATCTCTTTGGAAGGTAACATTGATTTCTTTGGAGAGGAAAAGAAAATTTTTTTTCACTTCTATCCTTTAAGCCACGTGAGTGAATTACCTCTGCAAAACAAGAACTAAAATAGAGAATGTAAAATGCTTACACGCTCTGGCCCAGTCACTCTGGGGCTAGATTCTGCAGCTCAAACAAGGATGTCTGTAGAAGATGTTCAATGCACCGTTGCTGGGACGGGCATCAGATGGAAACAGCCTGAATGTCTGCCAGCTGGCACTGGCTAACGGCAGCCGTCCACACAGGGAGGACTGAAGTGGGTCCATTTGGACAATTAGGTAAGAAAAGCAGTGCAGGTAGTGTCTGGAGTGTGCTCCCACTTGTTTATAAATAACCCGTGGATTTGCTTTCATACGTGCACAGGATATTCCTGGAAGAAACCCAAAATCTAGCAACCAAGGCTGCCTCTAGGGAGGGAAACTAAGAACGAGGGAAGGGTGGGAGGGAGACCTCAATCCTTTGCGTGGCTGATCTTACCATGGTCCAGAATCACTCCGTAAAATAACGAAAACATTTCAATATTAAGGAATTATTTAAAAACAACAAAAACAGCAAACCACTAGTTGAAGATTAAAAATGTAAAATGAGCCCGGCTGGCATGGCTCAGTGGCTGAGGATCAACCTATGAACCAGGAGGTCGCAGTTCAATTCCAGGTTGCAGGCTCAGTTCCCAGTAGGGGGGAGAAGGGGAGGGCATGCAGGAGGCAGCTGATCAATGATTCTCTCTCATCATTAATGTTTCTCTCTCTCTCTCCCTTCTTCTCTGAAATCAATAAAATATAAAGTAAAATGAGGTCATGCCACAGGCCTTAGTAAGTGGCTGGCAGATGGGCTGTTGAATTCCTCAACCGGCTGGGAAGGCCCAGGATGCCAAGGCCCCTGAGAGGTGTCAGGCTGAGAGTGGGGAGTGCCAGGGGTGGGGGAGGAGGCACGTGATGGGTCCTCACTGAGGGGAGGGAGGGACCGGAAGCTGAAGGCACTGGCTGGATATTCCTAAGGCACTTTTCCTAGAGCCTGGGCCTCCTGCTGTTTTCCGATGCAGTGATGTGGTGGAGCCCAGCGTGGGGAACCGTCTCAGTTTCTCTCTGAGTATATTCAGATGGCTGGGTCCCATCCTGCCAGGCACCGTGTGCGTGGGAGAGGGCAAAATCACGGCAAGGTCCTGCCCACAATTGCCCGAGACCCGGCCACAGCTTGAGTTAGGAAGGCAAACTCAAGACGTCCAGTGACAGTGCAAGGCCCTCTGTCCAACCAGGCCAGCCTCTCCCCGGCTCTCCTCCTCACCCCAGGGGCTCAGTGCTGGGCCTCGTTCCCCATCGTCCCCCACTGAGGACAGCTACCCTACATTCAACTCTTCGGCGCTGGAGCGGTGCCAACAGAAAGCTCTGAGGTCCCTGATGGCTGAGCCAGCCGTGCACTCACAGGGTGTTGGGGTGGACGTCGGGCCCCCAGTGCGGCAGGAGCAGCAGACCACCAGCAGGCAGGGTAACAGCCTCTCTCCTCTAGAACTCAAAACCCGGCCCTCGCCCACAGCCCGAGGGGACTCCAGCCCGGGTATCCAGGGCCTTCTGAGCCTGGGGACTTTCCGGTGAGGTGGAGCTAGGGTTGTGCAATCGTGGGCCTAGGCTCTGGGTCCCTAGGACAGCATGACAATACACAGGGGTCGGAGGTGGGACAGTGGAGGGCCAGGTGTCCCTGCCAATGCCTGGTCCCCAGGCAGCTGGGAAGGCAGCCATGTGTCAGAGGTGGGCAGGGTGCAGGAAGTGGCTGGGGCTGGAAAGGCAAGGGACCGGCTGCTTCTCCCTCAGAAGCAGGCTGAATGCCTACCAGCCACGAGGCCCTGAGAACCCCGAGCAGCTCTGCCGTCGAAGCCCTGCCCAGGGTCTGGCTGCCCTCCCCTGAAAGCTAGGCCAATGCCAGGCCCAGGGCCAATGGAGCATCCCTGGTAGCAGCTGTCAGCTCAGTTCCCACACTCAGCCAGCTGCAGCTGCAAGGTGGCGACAGCGTGCCCAGACAGGCCTGGTGCGCAGCCTGCCCGCCAGAGCCCGCCTCCTGCAGCCACTCCCAGGAGCCTCCCTGATGATGGCAGGGAGCTGAGGGAAACCAAACCATGTCAGCCCTCTTGGCCAACATCAAAAGGCCAGACGGTGTCTGCTCGGGTAGAGTTGAAATCAAGGGTGGGAGAGGTGCCAGGGAGACCAGCAGGACCCAGAAGTCAGTGTTTAAGGACAGGGTGGAGGGAGACAGTCCTCAGTGCCAGGGAGGCCTGCAGCCACTCCCAGGAGCCTCCCTGATGGCAGGGAACTGAGGGAAACCAAACCATGTCAGGCCTCTTGGCCGACATCAAAGGCCAGACGGTGTCTGCTCGGGTAGAGTTGAAATCAAGGGTGGGAGAGGAGCCAGGGAGACCAGCAGGACCCAGAAGTCAGTGTTTAAGGACAGGGTGGAGGGAGACAGTCCTCAGTGCCAGGGAGGAGCTGGGCACAGAGCTCAGCACAAAACCCTGGACCCCAGGGGACCCACACCCCGACCGGAAGGGCCTCAGGCAGGACCTGACACACTGGCCAGGGACATGCTTGATGTCATCGTTTTTATTCACTTTCACTTTCTGAAAATAAGAGTAAACATACAATATATAGTCTCTGTTTATATATATTAGATATAGTTACTGCAGGGCTCAGAAGATCACCCTCAACCAGCTTTCAATTCTGACATTTGGGGGAAAGGGAAAGAAGTGTCCGTGATTGCCAAAAGCAGACTCTTTATTATTAAACAGCAGTAACAGGAAAACCTAATGCTCTGTCAGACACACTGACACTTGGGAGGCCAGGAGGAGGGTAGCAGACGTGAAGGAGAAACGCTGGACAGGAGGTGCCCCGCTTACCGGCTCTGGGAGCCCAGGGCCCCTCGGCTCTGGGAGCCCAGGCAGTGACCGCCCTCAGGGCAGAGAGGGAGCGAGTGGGGGTGGGAGGGGTGTGTGCAACTGCCAAGGGAGCAGGGGCCTGGGCAGGGCTCTGGGAGCGTCTGCCTGGTCTCCCCATGCTGGTCAGCTCTTGGGAGGCTGTGGCCCAACAGGCATGACTGCTGGGCCTCGGCTGGATGGACGCAGGGAGAGAGGTTGGGGTGGGGAGGAGGTGCAGGTCATGGGAACCCCTGATTGACAAAGCAGCCCTCCTGGTACCAAGGGGACCCTCCACGCACACCAGGACAGCCTGGCAGGGCCCGTCCCACTAGAGTGGGCAGCGGGGGAGGGTCGCTACCACCAACCCCAGAGAGACTGAGGGGCAGGGCGCTTCCTGGGCTGGGAGCCTGAGGAGGGAACTTCGCACTTGCCCTCAGGCACCAGGAAAGGAAGAGAACTCTGGGTCTCCCTGTTCAGCCTCGGTGACCGCTCTGGCTCTGTCTCCTTTGGTCTCCTCCTCACTGACCCTAAATGTCAGCAGCAATGGAAGAGGGGTCCTCCAAGCCTGGGAGAAACTGAGATTTCGCTCCAGGAGGGGGGCCACCCTGCCCTGAGGACCCAAGCGGGCCCTGCAGTCAGGACCAGGAAGCCCTGTGGGTGGCCAGGGGCCTTGCCAGGCCCCTCCTGGGAGGAGGGACTGTCACCCCACAGGGGGCTCCTCCATGGGCTGGCAAAAGGCTGGGGTGGGCCCTGGTCGGGGCCTCAGTTCTTGAGGATGGTCTCGTAGGCCTGGTACACGTGCTGGGACACCTCGGGTGCTCGACACTTCAGGGACAGCTGCAGGGGAGAGAAGGCCGCACTCACTCTGGGCTCCTCTCCGGGGCTGTCACTTACTAGGCTGGGAGGGAACACGTGGGAGGACAGACAGGGTGGGAGCCAGATGGAGGTGTGGTGTGCACACGTGGCTTGGTGGCAGCAGCGTGGCTGGGCAGCTGTGTGGTGAAGGAGAGGGGGCGGCCGCCGCAGCCAGCCGGGTGTGGACCAAATATACTTGCAGCCCACACACCTGCTGTCTGTCAGCCACGGGCCCTATGGCAAGCAGCGTGAATCAGCAGCCGGAGGCTGTGAGGGAGGCCCAGCCCCCACCCTGCAGAGCTGCCTGGCTCCCACAGCCATGGGAACTGAGGTCCCTGGGGAGGTATTGGGGGCGGGGGGCAGGGAGGGAGCAGGCTTCTGCTCTGGGAGATGGTGGGGGCGCCGGGGGTTCTTCCTGATTTCTTGCACAGAAAGCAGGTACGCCAGAGACTTGGCCTCAGCTCTAACTGCAACAGGAGCTGGAGAGCACAGGTAGAGGAGCCACAAGTGCCACCACCCCTTCTGCCAGAATTGCTGCTCTGAAGGGTGCAGTTAGGAAGGGGGAGGGCAGGTGGCACCAGAAACCAGCAGCAGTGGCCCCAAGGGGCACAGTCTCCTCTAAGGGCTCTGTGCACACTGTGTGTGCTGGGAAGTGGGGTACCAGCTCCTCAGAGGGGGCCACCTGGTTGGGAAGCAGCGGGGTGTCAGCAGAGGGCAGCTAGCTCTCCTGCCTGCAGCCTGGATGGGGACCAGCAGAGTGCGGAGGCCAGGAGAGCCGGGGGTGCATTGGAGCCAAGCCAGGAGGTGGGGTGTGCAAGGTGTGGCTGGGGAGGACGGAGGGGAAAGAGGAAGAGAAAAGCAATCCGCTAACCTCCAAGTCCTGCACCACGGGCATCAGCAGGGAAGGTGGACATGCAGCAACCAAACACAGGGAGACGGAAATTACCATCACTGAAGCCACCACTGCAGCCTTCACCCAACCACAGAGCCAAGGCCGCTAGCGGGGCCCGGGGAGCAGTGTCTGGAGGGCCATGCCTGCCAGAGACTTGGGTGCAGGGGAGAAGCAAAGCCCGGTGCTCTCTGGGGCCTGGACCAGCAGCCTGGTGTCCAGGACAACCACGCACTACACAGAAGCCATGTCCTGACGGGGTCTGACTCAAAGGCTGGGAAGGACAAGCTGCTCGGAATCACCATCCTCGCAGGCGGGCCCTCAGGCAGGCCACTGTGCCGCCTCACAGCGCCCAACTGTACAGAATCGTCTAGTCCAAATCACCGTCCTGAGACCCAGCTTGGTGTCTTATTTGGGTAACTTGATGGGACTGAGTTGAAAGCTTTCTAAGATCCTTTAGGGACAGAATTCTGATGCCCATTCACACCAGCCTCAAAGGGACTCCAGCCTGGCTGGGCTAGTGTCCTCCATCAGAGCTGCCCCGGGACCTGGGGGTGGGCAAGAGAGGCTGCCCAGGACAGAGGCCCTAGGCTGGCAGGGCGGGAGCGGGGGCCCTCACCATGAAGTTGGGGTTGCCCGGCTGGATGCGCAGCTCCGCCAGCACCCAGATGCCATTGGTCAGCTTCAGGGACTGGTAGAGCATGTCCTGACCCTCCACGTTCCTCTTGGCGACTGTGAAGATGTTGCTACTCTGCAGCCGGCTGCTCACGGCCTCTGGGGGTCAGAAGGCCCCCCAGTCAGTGACGGGGGAGGGATTGGGTGTAGGTGAGGGGCAGTGTGGATGGGTGGGGGGGTGCTCAGGAGTCCTACCCGCATTGAGGGGACAGTCTCTGATCTGGAACTGGGCTTCGTTCTCATTGGGAATGTCCTTCCACGTGGCCAGGAAAATCTGCCGGTCTGGGAGGAAGGGGGAGAGAAGACGGACCTTGGTAACTCATGGCCCCGGGCAGTAACACTGAGCAGGAAACGGGTCTGCCTTGAAACAGGACAGGCATGAGCTTTGCTACAGCAGCTCCTGCCTCCTGAGCAAACCCTCCGCCCATGCTGCTCCCAAAAGACCCCGGGCTTCCTGCTTCGGGGCCTTAGCTCTCCCCCCAGCACCCACAGATGCCTCCTCCCGCTCTGGCCCTGAGCAACCTGCTCGTTAGTCAGCCTGTGTTACAGGACTTCGGTGGTGACTGACACATGAGGGGGGCAAAGTGCTCCGCGCAGCGCTGAGCTGGAAGTGAGTCCTCTGGGCTCTGGGCTGAGTCGCTCAGGGGTTCCAGCCAGGGCAGAGGAGATGGGCATCAGGTGTGAGGCATGGCCTGGGCTCCCTGCCTCGAGGGCCCAGGGGACAACTGTCTAGAGGCCAAAGGCAAGGCGGAAGGGCAGAGCTAGAGAACCTAGGAGTGAGATGGTTCCTGCGCGGCAGGCCTCCTGGTGGCCACAGTTGGCCTGACAAGACCCTGGCGGCCCCCATGGAAGTGTGCCCGTCAGTGCAGGCTCAGCAGAGAAGCTGGTGACTCACAGGTGCTGCTGTGGGGCAACCCATCCATCTATTCCAGGAGCCCCAGGGCTGACTTCACGACTCACCCATCTTCCCGTCCTCCACAAAGAGGATGTGCAGCGGGTACAAGGTGCTGAAGTAGAAGACATCAATGTTGTTCTTCACAGCCACCTAGGAACAGGGGGCCCGAGTCGGTCCCTGAGCCTGGCCCCCACCTCTGAGGCCCAGGAAGGGCCCACGCCCTGTGCCCCAGACCTGATCAGATTCCCTCACAGGCCTTCCCTGGGAGCCATGCCCTTTGTCCCCTCTGCTCAGGCCTCCTGGGCACATGTGTGGCCAAGAGCAGGACTCCACACACACACAGCACAGGCCCAGACCGTCCCACCAGGCTCCCCGCAGGGTGGGTGTGCGGGTAAAGACGAGGGGCGTGGTCCCGCCGGAACACACCTGGAGGTTGTTCAGAGGCTCCATCTTCATGACTGAGCCCACCGTGTTGAGAGGCAGGGAGATCTCCACGGTCTGGTTGGGGCTGAGCGGCGCATGGACCTGGAGGGGGGCAGCGGGGGCCAGACCAAAGCTGTGGAGAGAGAAGTCCCCGTAGGGACGGCAGGGGAGCAGGTGCTGACACATGGGCTCCTCCAGCCCCAGAGCCGGGGCACCGGTTGGCAAGAAGCCTCTCCTGCAAGCCGGCCTCATGCCAGGCTCAGGCCCAAGCCAGAAAGACCAACTTCTGACCCTGACCCTCCAGCCCGCAATGGCCTGGCGCAGACAGGAGCAGAGTGTCAGGCGGCTGCAGGCTTGAGCCCATCTCTGCTCCTCTTTGTCCTCTGGGCTAGGCACTGGGCAGACACAGTAAGCACAGCCTCGCCCTGCCCCTCAGAGCGCTCCATCTAATACCTGGGTCTACACTTCTTCAAACCTGAAAACTCCGCGCCTGCCCAAGTTGCTGCTGCCCATTCCCATCTCCCAGGAGGGAGCTGACCATCCCAAGTGACACAGAGGAAAGGCCTGCTTCTAGATAAAGCAGCACAGGGGCCCATCAGGAGGACCCCAGGCGTGTGAGTCACCCCAGCCACAGGCTCTGGGAAGATATGTAACAGTTATGATGGGCACCATGAACTGAGCATTTGGAATTACACCAATCCCTATCCTCATAAAAAGAATGACAGGTATAGAGTCTCCCAGCTTCCGGGACACACAGATTCAGGGAGGGTGAGTGGCTCTGCCTGAGACAGAGCAGGAGATGACTGGGAACCGCAGGCCCTGGTGCTGGCCCGGCACTCCGGGCTTCCGGGGGCTCCACCACAGCTGCTGCGTGACCTGCTGAGCCCAGGCCATCACCTGCTCACAGAAGAGGATGGCCCTGACCTCCCTGGGCTGCCAGGTGGCTCCAGGGAGACAATACTTTGAAAGCCCTTGGCATAGGGCCTAGAACTTAGGAAGCTCTCAACACACAGTAAGTTTGTTTTGAGTGATCACAGGACCACCCCTTGGAGCCTGGAGTGTCTGTGGCCTCCAGGGTCACATGAGGGTCAGTGGGAGAGCAGCTGCCACCCTCCCTGGTATGACAGAGGGTCAGGACCCCCTGGCCCGAAGGCTCTCCCTGAGGAAGCAGCCCCTTCAGTCAACTTCTTAGAGGCTCAGTTTGCTCATCACTAGAGCTGCTCAGGAAGAAGAATCATCAGGAGAGGCTGCTCAGTTCCCCGGGAGCTCGGGCCTCGCCGGCCTGGTGCATGGAGACCCTCATGGTGCCAGATGGCAGACCTTCCCCCGACCCCCCGTGCAGGGGACCTGCTGGGGATGAGGAGCCTGGAGCAGCCACCACTCCCCATCAGCCTTCTTAGAGCTGGGAGCAATTCAGGGCTGGGAAGGAGGCCCCAAGCTCCTGTTATGTGGGGTGTTGCCAAAGGCAGGCTCCTCGGCTGTCAGTAAAACACCTCTTCGGGCAGGGGAGGAAGGCAGTGGGGTGTTGCCAAAGGCAGGCTCCTCGGCTGGAGCTGGATTTCTGTCAGTAAAACACCTCTTCGGGCAGGGGAGGAAGGCAATCGAAGGGGAGAAACCCTACCCCTTGGCCCAGTACTTCGAAGTCCACATTAAGAGGTCACTGGGGGAGAAATCAGACAGTTTTGGTCTGAAGTGTGGTTGTGAGGAACACCCACCTTCACCAGGAAAAAGGGCCCAGGCCCCTGCAGCCTCAGCTCCGACCTGCAGCCACCCCAGGGCGCTCAGCAGGCTGGCCGGGGGGCGCTCACCTGTTGCGGTTGAACTGGATGGCGAAGTCGGTCATGACCTGCAGGGCCTTGTTGGTCAGCTGCAGGTCCATGGAGATGGAGCCCACCTGGCGGGTGAAGGTGCCCAAGATCTCCAACCCCTTGGCTTTCATGGCGGGGAGCCAGATCTGCAGGGAAGGCGGTGGGCAGGGGCTGCAGTTCGCCATTTCCCCAACAGCCTCCCTGAGAGTCCTTCCGCTCTCTCCCCTGCAGGGGCCTCCCTGCCTTTACCACCAGGGGATGACAATGTGTATCTCAGCAGGAGAACAGCCCTGCAGGGCCACCCGGGGCCACCACCACTGGAGCAGCTCGGGTAGGGAAGTGCTTGGTGTGCCCAAAGGCTGGCCCAGATTCTCAGAGGAACACTCAGGAAGGAGGCCGAGGAAGGTGAGGACAGCCTCCTGAGGAGCCAAGGAGGGCCACCCGGGGCCACCACCACTGGAGCAGCGCGGGTAGGGAAGTGCTTGGTGTGCCCAAAGGCTGGCCCAGATTCTCAGAGGTCAAAGAAGGAACACTCAGGAAGGAGGCCGAGGAAGGCGAGGACAGCCTCCTGAGGAGCCAAGGAGAGCTGAGGCCCAGAGCCCAAGGCCATCCTGGGCCTCCGCCAGGGCCGTGGGCCTCCCTGGCCGTCACAGCCTGTCCTCTCCACAGAGGCAGGGCTGGCCTTTAATTGCGGAAACTGGTCTAAGGACAGTACCTAAGGGCCCCTTGCTGGCAGGCCCCCTGCTGTTTGGCTGCCCTTGTCATCCTGGTCTCAGCTTAGGAGCTGCCTCTTCCGAGCAGCCTGTCCCCTGGCTCCTTCCCTAGTGGTACAGGGAGTGTTTGCTGAGCAAAGAGCTTGAATTAAAGCCCTGCCCATCTGCTGGTGTCACCCTGTGGACATGCAAGTGCCTCTCAGGCTGTCATCTCACTCAGATGGCACCCAGCAATGGCAAAAGGCTCAGGCCCTCCTGGACAGCTTCCCCAACATGTCCTGTTAGCAAACGTCTCATCATCTCTCCAGCTGCCAACTCCAGGCACCTCAGAGCCATCTGGGCAGTAGCCTTCAGCCCACCCTGACCCTATGCCAGGCACCTCTTGGTTCTTGGGTCGACGCTCAACCTGGGCTTATTGATTATTTTTTAAATTACAGGTGTAGGTAGGTGCACAGTCCACAGATCTCATTTAAGGACAGAGAGGAAGCGGGCATTATAAAACGTCTATTATCAATGAGAGGCACTGGTTGGACAGCACTGAGAAGCGCTGCTCCAACTAGATGGGACTGTGCTAGTTCCCTGGAGGATGCCGGCTCTCCCTCACCTCCAGGCTTTCCCGCAGGCTGGAGCCCTCTCCCCACTTTGCCTGGCTAACTCTGACTTGATCTGCAGGCCTGAGCGCCAGCTTCCCTCTGGGATGCCTTTCCCTGGCCACCCCATGCCTGACTCAGCATCTCTTCCCTGGGCTCCCACAGCCCCCAGCTGCCCTGGGCATGGTGCTGGCAAACTGCGGCTCCTGGAGCCTGCCCCGCTGGCCTGAGCAGATTCCGTGGAATAAGCCGATTTAGGAGCCCGCACATCAGTCTCTAACTTCTCTCCGCTCTTCCCACGAGAGGAGGCATGGTACTTACTGCTTTGGGGGCCACATATGATCCTGACAGGGTGCCCACGCCACTGGTCAGGTCAAAGAGATCACTCAGGCCACTGCCCATGGGTGCACCTAGGTTAGCTGGTACTGTTGCTGCTGGAGGTGTCACGAAGTTGGGGCCCCCGATCTGGAAAGGAAAGAGAAGGGGTCAGTGGCAGGCACCGGAGGCAGGGTCATCAGGGGCCTGGGATGAGTGTAGCCACCTGGCTCTTTAGAAAATAGGGTGGGTGGGCCAGGAGGGGGCCCCACAAGGCTTCTGTGACATCAACTCTAAGTTGCAGAAATAAGAAAGAGTGAGGTGGGTGGAGAAGAGAGGCCAAGCTCTCCTGTGCCCTGCAAATCTCAAGCCTTAGGGGTGACCTCTAGGAAAGCTGGGGACACTTGTAAACACTCAGTCCACGGATAAAAGGGGCACCGGAGGCACACTGCTGTGAGAGGGCTGTGCTAAGGAGACGGGAGTGTGCCCTCCAAGATACCAGAGAGGGCCCAGGGGGACAGAGAGGGCCAGCGATCCTCAGGATGACCAGGCAAATTGTCACTGGGTAGTGAGGATGGGATGAGGAATTCATGGATTTGGGGGCCCAGGGGCAGGTGGACTGCCAGGACAGAGGCTGCCAGGACACTGGATAGAGGCCAGGGCTCAGCAGGGAGGGCCTGCTTTGACATCATCTGCCTCTTGAGATGTTAGGCCAGCGCTCTCAGGAGCAGGGACGAAGGCTTGGTGACGCAAGGGTTGAACCGTACCCCTTCAGGCTCATCCCCCATCTCCAAGCAGAAGCAGGCAGGGTGAAGAGAACAGGCAGCCACATGCAGAGAGAAAAGCCAGGAAGGAAGACATACAGAGAGACGAGGTGAGGGGGGGGCGGGTAGAAAGAAGGAAAGAGAGAAAAGATTAGTTACTGCCGCCCCATCCAAGATGAGTCTGGTGCAAGGCTGTGCCAGGACTAGGAGGGGCCTAGACTGTTTCCATGATGAGCACTAGCCCCCGGGTCTGACCCTACCACCCACATCCTGTGCCACAGCCTCGGGATCTGAGCTGGCATGACTGAGTGACACAGGTTCTGCTGCCCGCTCTACCTGTCTCTACCAGCTCCTGAAGGAGTTCCAGGGAGATACCCAGGCCAGTCTCACACCACCTTCCTACAGGGGAGCAGAACTGTCCCTGTTTCTCTCAGGCCCGCTGGGCTGCTGCCGCAGCTGGTGCAGGGTTTGGGGGTACATGGACACAGATCTGGCTCCTTCAGCCTTACAGGGCCAAGGTGCCTGCAGGGTCAGACGCGGGGGAGGGACTAGGACTGGCCTAGCCTGCCCCAGGTCTCTTGGGGCTCAGTGGCAGGACCAGGGGCTAAGTCCTGTGTCTGCCATTTAGCAGCTGTGCTCTCTCGGAGGGAAAGTCTCCTGACCCCTTTAGCCTCAGTTTTCTCACCTACACGTAGGGAGCTACATGATCACCTTCAAGGGCAGAGGTGCCCTGCACAGGGCGTTCAGTGATTGCTCCTCGGAAGAGCATTACCAATGGCATCTAGAGGGGTTCCCAGGACATACCAGGCTGTCAAGGCCGCCACCGAGAAGGTCCACAGCTCCCATTTGCACCGAGGAGGTGGCCAGGGGTGGGCCGCTCACTGGGGGGCCGAGGTCCAGGTTGAGGAGGTCACCCAGCAGGTCCCCCTGGGCGGGAATGACATCTGGCTGCTCACCAGAGGGCGCTCCAGCAGGGGCTGTCTCAGGGCTCTCTGTGCTCTCGCTCCTTCGGGGACGCAGGAAGGAGAGGATCAGAAGGGTTGGGGGCAGACGGTCTCAGGGAGGTCAGAGTCCCCAGTCTCCAGGGTCCTCCCCCAGGACAGGCACTGGGTCTCCTCATTGTCCCTTAGGGGCTGTCTACATGCCTCCTCTTCCTCCCATCCCCCTGCCTGTCCATTTCTCAGCTGTCTAAGCGATGCAGCTTCATGGGGAGGAGAATGGTATTTCCACCACTCCGCCCACTCTACCGAGAAGACTGGATGCCAGTCCCCAGGGGACTTGGCAACCAGGCCAAACCAACCACCTGGAGCGGCAGAGGAGGAAGGCGAGAACAGTGCTCTGGAGTCAGAATCGTCTGAGCCCAGCTCCGGGCTGTGGGACGCTGCACCAGGCACGCCCACTCTCCATGCCCACTGTCCTCGCCTGTTAAATGGGGCACCTCTCAGATCTGTTGTAAGGATCAAACGAGGTCACCTAATCAACACCTGGTGTGTAGTCAGCATTCGATAAGAGTTGCTGGAATTATAATTTCTCTCAGACTCGGGCCTGAGCACCTGTGCTACTGAACTGAGAAACCGGCAACTGGCCCACTTCACTCACGAGGCGGTGCGGGGCGGCAGGCTCTTGTGCACCACGCCCCGGCCCCCCTCCACAAAGGCGCTGGGCGGCTTGTGGTAGACGGAAGCCAGCGTGCCGATGTAGCAGATGAGCTCGTCCAGCAGCGTGGGCTCGATGAGGTCTGTCTCTTCTGAGATGAGCGGCTTCTCGGCCAACACCACCTCCTTGGCAGCCACTGGGTCTGTGGAGAGCAGGCGCCAGTAGATGTAGCCACGGTCCCGCAGGTCTGGGTTGTCTGAGTCCTGGGGGCATGAGAAGCTTGTGAAACTCAGAGCACAGCGACCGGGGAAGGGGAGGTTCAAATGGACACGGCCCAGCAGCCTGCCCCCCCACTTTCCACTCTTGCGCACCCTAGCAGGCCATGCCCACTCCTATCTCCGTTCCCCACTCCCCTCCATGGCAGCCTGCCCTCCCTGCCTGCATATGAACCCTCTGGTTCTCATGACTTCCCTCTCCCTGCTCATTTACACTCTGTCTCAACTTCACTCCCTGACCCCATTCCATCTTTTTTGTCGGTGACTGAGCCAAACCCACGGCGGTGCCAGTCTTAGGGGCAGGACCACCCAGGTCTGGCTGCTTGGACTGAAGCAGGGAGGCTAGGACACCCACCTGAGTGGCCAAGCTGAGGACCTGCTGCACCAGCTCCTGGGTCTCCGTTGGCTTCTTCAGAAAGAGTTTCACTATGGCTGTCAGCAGCTGTAGCTGGACCTGCAGGGAGACAGAAATGACAAGGAAAAAGGGGCTTCATATGGGACAGTAAGAAACCCAAAGAGGGCCTTGAAGAGGAAAAGGGTGCTGACGGCCCTGGAAGCAGAGACCAGCTTTTCCGGGTTTGGGGGTGGCCGCAGAACACACTAAGGTGAGCAGAGGGTGTTGGCAGTGCTGAGCAGCCAAGACCACTCAGGAAGCAGTGGCCACTGTACTATTTGGCAACCCCAGGCAGGCCAGGGGATGCTGCCCTGCCCGAGGGCCCAGAAACCCAGGACTCCAGGCCTCATGGTGCCTCAAGGAGCTCACAGCTTAAAAAGGCAACATGTGTAGCTGGGATGCTTCTTAAAGGGACCATCTGTCAATAACAGAGATGCTGCCAGTGAGGCCCAGGGCACCAGGCCAGTTGGGCCCCCAGAGCCAGCCTGTTGTTGAGCTGTGCTTCCACCAGACGGTGGGCCATCCCTGTCCAGTCCTCGCTCAGCCTGCGCCTCTTACCTGGCTGCTGCCTTCCCCTGAACTTGCCTCCTGCTGCCTGCAACCTGGCCAATCCCTCCTCACCCCCTTGGATCTCACGTTGCCGCAGCCCCCACCCCCTGCTTCTGCAGCCTCCTGACACTCTCATAGCATCGACCCACAGGATGGAAATGCCGTCCCCTGGCGAGAGCCCTTGAGAGCAGGCAGATCATGTCTGTCACAGTTGTATCCCTGGTTACTGTGCAATCTAGTGCCCAGTGCATAGCGGGCACTAAGGAAAAACATGCTGACTGAAGAAACAATTCTCTGCACATCTCATTTTTGTCAGTCCTGGGACAAGAAGGCAGCCTGAGGGCTCTTGAGCCAGGGTTCTGCCAAAGACAGGCCTGAGGCCTGTCAGGCAGGAGGGCACCTATAAAAACAAAGGCTAATTACACTGGTACATGGGGTGGGCTGACAGCAGGAGGCAGGGGGGAGGGCAAGTGGTCTGTGTCTGGGATTAGATGAACCAGAGTCCTTGCAATTTGGTTACACGTGGGTCAGGGGAGCAGGGGGCTGGCTGTTTTCAAAGCAGGAGGCGGCCCTGGGACTGGCTTCCAGCCCTGGCTCGAACCCCTGGCTGGCAGTGCAGCTAAAGCCATTCACCCTGTCAGTGAGGGAAAGTCAGTGAGGGAGAGGCGTGGCCTACTTCACGGGGTTCTTGTGAGCTCTGAAGTCTAGCAGCTGCCTTGGAGCTAGAGTTAGACTGAACACCTCAACGGAACTCTGGTTCTATCACTTCCCCGCTGGGTGGCCCTGTACAAGTCAGTTCACTTCTCTGAGTGTGTTTCCTCATCTATAAAATGGGCATATACCTCATAGGGTTAATGGAAGAGTCAATATGACAACAAATGTAAAGAACCTATTGGGTATTCTGTTCAAGACACAACAACTGTCATCATCCTCATCAATACCAGCATGGCCGCCACACAGGGACTCTTTTACCAAGTTCTCCCCAGCCCCAGTCAGCTGGCTGCCTGGAATCGTTCCTCACTGCCTGGTGTGCTATGCTGGCTGGCAGCTCGGGTCACAAGTCCAACTCCTCCCAGCCCCTACCAGCAGCCCTCCTGCAATGACACCATCCAGGCAGGGGCCAGACGTAAGCTGGGATGATGACGCACCACCCTGGCTAACATTTTCTGAGCTTCCCATCCATGGCTGGAAAGGCCAATGAGCCTAGGGCAAGGAGCTCAAACAGACAATCTAAAATAAGTTCCTGCCCTGGCTGGTATGGCTCAGTTGGTTGAGCATCACTCCGTGCATCAAAAGGTCAGGGTGCATGCTGGAGGCACCGATTAATGTTTCTCTCTCAATCGATGTTTCCCTCTCTCTCCTGTCTCTCTAAAATACAAATTAATTTTTAAAAAAGATAAAATACATTCCCAAACTGCAAAATACTAAACAAGTATTCTTATAAAAGCTTTGAACTATATTGTGAACCCAAGAGGCAAAGAGAGCAGGCCAGTTAAACTAAACCACCACCACCACACAGCTACTGTTTGCTAAGCAACTTTATATTTCTCCTGGGAGCTATGGTTTAGTACTTGCTAATTCTGTGTTTAAGATGACTTTATAGAACATAAGAACCACAAAGAGTAATACTTGATTGTATACGTGCGTGTTTACATGAATAGAGGTATGTGTATACCTGCTGGTATAATCCTAAACTCCCTCTCAAGTATCCCCAAGAAACCAGTAAATAACATTAGTGATCCCCGGGAGAACTGGCGGCCAGGAAAGGGGTAGGAAAGAGAGTTTTCACTATAAATGTTCTTTTGTACCTTTCCAATTTTGACCCGAATCAATGTATTAACTATCAAAGAGAAATAGGAAAACCAAACCGGAACGCTTTGCCTGCTTTCGGTGCACACCATCACAGACCGTTCTCGCACGTCCCTCCCTGAGGTACTAGCGGTGGGAGGGAGAGGGGCCACACCTGTCCCCCCACAGCACTTTCCTGTCTGTCCACACCATCGATGCAGTATTAGCAGGGGCAGGGCCCTGAGGCCGGCAGGCTGAGGGGAGGGTTTCACAGCAGGACGGATGGCAGTGGTGCCACTGCCAGGCATGACCCACCCCTGGCTTGAGCTGGCCTGCGTGACGGCTCACCTGCGTGCTCTCGTCATGGAAGCCCTCGAGGAAGCTCTCCAGCAGCTCGTCCGCATTGTCAATCCGCTCAGCATACTCGCCCACAATCCAGATCATGGCAGCTCGGGCCTCGGGCTCATCCAGGGAGTCCAGGTTCTCGCACAGGGTGGCGATCACGCTCTCATACCTGGAGACCAGCACACAGTCAGCAGTGAGCACTGAGGGAGCCCGGCAGCGCAGGGGAGGCCCAGCAGGGCCAAGAGAGACAAGCAGATGCCCCCACCCAAGGCCCCAAGAGGTGAGTAAAGGGAGCTGAGTTTTATCTGTTACATTTTAGTTATTTTGGTCTGGGGAGCAGAGAAGGGGCAGCAAAGGAGAAATAAAAAGCCAAGGGTTTCCTTTGAGAATGCTGCCTGTGGCCCAGAAGTAAGGAAGAGGGGAGAGGCTCCTCCTTGCTTTTCCTTCCCACAGAGTCGCAGCAGCCTCGCAGGGAGGGACAGGCACGTACTTGTTGGGGTATTTGCGGAAGATGTCCTTGATGACCACGATGGCTTCCTGGACCACGTAGTTCACCTTGGTCTGGATGAGATCGAGCAGCGTGCTCACGCAGCGCTCTGCAGATTGCTGTGTGGGAAGAGGAGAGGGTGGGTAAGGCCCCGGGACCCATTCCCAAGAGAACTTCTAACAACCGTGCCTTGGCCAAGGGCTCAGTCCTGCCTTGCCCACCTTCCTTGTCACAGTGGGAGCACAGGACAACAATGATGCCTTGGGACAGCAGGGCATAGGGAGATAGAGTTAGACTGAGGGGGAGGCCAGTGGAGCTTCTGAGAGTGGGAGAGTCCTTGGAGCTCCTCTAGGCAAGCCCTGAGGACAGAGTGACCATGCACCAGCCTGACCTCACCTCACTTCTACTTTTTTCCCCAGATGGTCTCCTGCGACAAAAAACGCTTAGAAAAGTTCTGTTTAGACATCCCCCCCGCCTGCCCGCTTCCCCCAGCCCCATTCCAACATGCTGCGCTAATGCCCTTGTGGGAGAGATCTCAGGAGGCATCACAGGTGCCAATGGGAAAATGTCGTAAGGGACTGAGGTGACCAGCTGTCCCAGGATCTCCCAGCCTCCAGTGGACCCATTTAAGGAGTCAACTCAGTGGTCAAGGAGCATCTCCTTAGGCAGAGAATGGTACGGATGAGATGTCAGGACACGGGGGTTTGCAGAGCCCTTGGGAGCGTGGAGAAAGGGGCACATGGTGAGCTGAATCATGCATGGCCCTTTTCAGAACCTTTGACAGGCACAGGCCCTGACCCAAAGCTCCATGAAGTGAAGGTTAAGTCTACCAGGGCCACCACCAGCTGGGGCTGCCCCATCAGCATAGCTAAGATGCAGGCGAACCCATGTCATGGGTCCATTTCATTTGCAACAACTCGAAGGCCTAAAGGAGATTACAGAATGAGCCCAACCAAACCTGCACAATGGTGCCTTGGGGACTCTAGCAGTGACTCACAGGCCTTCCTGGACCACAAGAAGCTGACAGATTCTGCTAGAATCAGACCGGCTTCCTGCTTTCAGCTCCCTTCCCCTCCCTCACCCCCAGCTGAAGAGAGTCCCAGAGCCTTACCTCCACCTTGATGGCGCAGCGGCCAATGGCTCGCACAGCCTTCCGTACAAAGTCTACATCCACCTCTGTCGCATACTCTTTAAGCTCTGCCAAGACCTGTGGCCCCAAAAGAGAAGATGGGATTGGAGGGGATCTAGTGGGGCAACCACCTAGAACACCCCTGGGCAGTGGGGATGCACAGACCCCTAGAAGGATGAGATTCTGCTTCTTGCTAGAGGTGGAAGCCCTGAGGGAGGGAGAAAGCTGGCAGGTGCTCCAAGAGAAAAGCAGGGAAGAACTAATTGGTAGGGCTGGACAGCCCTTGTTTAGGTTGACCTAGCTAACACACCCACCTAACTACCACTTTTCAATGAATGGATAACAACAGGGAGAACAAATTCTTTATCACAACATTTGTTTCATGCTTGTTTACAAAACCCCATGCCCTGTGCTAAGCACTCTTCACGGATGAACTGTTAACAGTGAGACCAGGCGGCCTGCCCAGAGACCACAGCTCGAGGGTGGTACTGCTGTCCACACCCACGCCCATGCCCCCAGCCACCACCCTCTGCCGACCTGGGCGATGTTGGCCTGGGAGGCCAGGCGGATCATGATGTCCAGCTTCTCTAGCTTCACGTAGATGGGGTCATTGTACTTCACAAAAAAGACT
Source organism: Myotis brandtii (assembly GCF_000412655.1). Lineage (NCBI taxonomy): Eukaryota > Metazoa > Chordata > Mammalia > Chiroptera > Vespertilionidae > Myotis > Myotis brandtii. Next base: position 3,581,346 of record NW_005361573.1, read on the forward strand.
TTCATCTCGTGCTTCAGGATCTCAGGCCTGGTGGCAGGGCAGGGCAGCCCAAGGAGCAACAAGCAAGCAATTAGTTCTGAGAAAACCTCTTCACATTTGTGGGGACATTTCTGGGGTGTGAGGTGAAGCCTGACATCCATGAAGGCAGTGGCCACCATGGCTGCACGCTTCTGGGCAGAAGGCCTACTGACTGGCTTGAGCAAAGTGGTGACTGGTCATTGCATGTCTAACCACATCCAGGAAGGGAAGGGAATAGGAGCAGGAACAGCTTGCATTCTAGAGGGAGCAGGGAGCAGGCGCTGGGCTTGGGGACCAGGCCTTGGTTCCATCCCAGCTTGTGCCTCAGGCACCTACGACCTCACCCAGGTAACGAGCATGACACTGTGCCGGAAAGCAGCACCACTGCAGACCCTGTGGGGACATTTCTGGGGTGTGAGTGAAGCCTGACATCCATGAAGGCAGTGGCCACCATGGCTCTACGCTTCTGGGCAGAGGGTCTACTGACTGGCTTGAGCAAAGTGGTGACGGGTCATTACATGTCTAACCACATCCAGGAAGGGAAGGGAACAGGAGCAGGAACAGCTTGCATTCTAGAGGCAGCAGGCACCAGGCACTGGGCTTGGGGACCAGGCCTTGGTTCCATCCCAGCTTATGCCTCAGGCGCCTACGACCTCACCCAGGTAACGAGCATGACACTGTGCCGGAAAGCAGCACCACTGCAGACCCGTCTCTAGTCTTAAAAAGTCCCGGAGTCCCGGACCTCAGCTTTTGGGAGTGTTCTCACCTTTCCCTAAATGAGAAAGGTGATTAACTGTTTGTATAAACAATATGTTCTACGCGAAACCTGCTTTCCTGCTGCATTTTGTTGCTGAGGGAGGCGTGTGCTCTATGTGACCCCATCCCCGTGGAAGGTAGGGAACATAAGGAAATCTGTACATGGACTCCTCCAGATTCCACCTGGACCCAGCTATGTACCCTCACTACATCAATAATTTATCTCAGCCGGAGGACAACTACGTGACTCCCATGAGTCCTAGTGAATCTGAATGGGGGTGGTCCTGGGACCCCGGCACAGACTCCTACATAGCAGGGCTGCTGTGAAGCAAGATGATCAATAGCCTGCCTCAGAGGCACTGGCTACACAGGAGCCATCACCAGTGTCACTGCTCCTCTGGCACCACCCACATCTTTGAGATGAGGAAAGCTGACAGGTGGAGAGGCTTGCACCAAGTTACACACGTAATGCTAATAAGGATGGGAACAAGATGGCATTCACCACCCTCTGCTCTTACTCTTACACGTTTCCAGAACAGAAAAGAGGAAGGCAAAGGAGTGAGGACAGAGGGTGAAGGGAGAAGACACACAGAGAAGGAGGAGGGACCCTGGGAACTCTGTGCTGCTGTGCAAGCTGCAGGGAGGTCCTGGCAGAGCAAAGAGCCTCCGTCGTGCCTGTGGGGGCAGCAGGATCCGAGCTGGGGGGCAGCAGGAAGACGTGATTTCCGCAGTCAGGACTTGGCACAGCTGCCCAACCACTTGTCGGGACTGCGCCAGGTGGTGCCTTGGCAAAAGAACATCTTAAGAGATTTGCCATGTTAAATATAGCCCAGGGAGCCCTTCACACTGATCAGGGTCCGTACGTCACTGCACGTTACTAATCCCACCCTGCAGCTGCGACTCCCTGTCTTACCCCTTGGTCTAGGCCAGCGGTTCTCAACCTGTGGGTCGCGACCCCTTTGGCGGTCAAACGACCCTTTCACAGGGGTTGCCTAAGACCATCCTGTATATCAGATATTTACATTATGATTCATAACAGTAGCAACATTACAGTTATGAAGTATTAACAAAAATAATTTTATGGTTGGGTCACAACATGAGGAACTGTATTTAAAGGGCCAGAAGGTTGAGAGCCACTGGTCTAGGCACTGAGAGTGCTTTCCGATATTTAATTCCCAAACCTGCACAAATGTCCCAATTCCACTGATATCTCTGGGCCCCCAAGAATGTCCTCAGAACCAGACTGACGCTACAATGACAAGGAGCGTGTGCTGTCTTCCAAGAGAGAATGTCTACGAGGCCCCTGTTCCCATGGCCTCACTCCCACCAACGGGGCTACTGTAACACACAAGGATCATGAGTGAGTTGCTAAGAAAGCCATTTGACCAAAAAGGCTGGTAGAACTCCAGCGTTCAGCTCTACTCTGCAGAGCTGCTGGGCTCCCTCACTGGATCATTCCAGAGACTTCCTCCTGCTCTGGGCCCTTGATGTGGCACTCCTGATTGCTTTCAGCCCCGCCCACTGCGGGCATCAGGCGCTTTCCCTCATAGGATCAGTGGCTTCCTGCTGCAACTGTTTCCATGGGGCAGATGGAAACAGGTTGCACAGCATTCTGAGCGACTTCACATACCCCTCCCCTGGCCCTGAGGCTGTTGCAAAGTTCACACCATGCCTCACCTCCTGGAGTCCTCCGACTTCTGGGAATTCTGGGATTTAACTAGCACTACAGACTCTGTCTCCAGGAAAAATCTACAATCACACACACACACACTCGTACTCCCCATTTCCAAAGGGTTCTGCGGACTGTGGAGTGATCCATTGTCTGTGGTTAAGAAGCTCTAAGCTAGCCCAGCTGGTGTGGCTCAGTGGCTGAGCATCGATCTCCCCATTTCCAGAGGGTTCTGCGGACTGTGGAGTGATCCATTGTCTGTGGTTAAGAAGCTCTAAGCTAGCCCAGCTGGTGTGGCTCAGTGGCTGAGCATCGATCTATGAACCAGGAGATCACAGTTTGATTCCCAATCAGAGCACATGCCCGGTTGTGGGCTCGATCCCCAGTAGGGGGTGTGCAGAAGGCAGCCAATCAATGATTATTTCTCATCATTGATGTTTCTATCCTTCTTTCCCTCTCTCTTCCTCTCTCTGAAATCAATTACATATATGTTTTTTTAAAAAAAGAAGCAGCTCCATGCAAGCCTTTACCTGGCCTGCTACCTGGTTAAGCTAAGCCAGGGTTTCTCAACCTCAGCACTACTGACATAACAGACAAAACAGTTCTCTGTCCTATGCATTGCAGGATGTTCAGCCGCATCCCTGGCCTCTACCCACTAGATACCAGTAGTACCTCCAGCTGTGACAACCAAAAACGTCTCCAGATGTTGTCAAATGTCTCTGGGGACAAAGCTGTCCCTGGCTGAGAACCTCTGTAAGCTATTGACTTCCTGCACGGGGACATGTCCATTTCCCTTTAGGGCCCTCTTCCCAGCAGCAGAACCCCAGCAGAACACACTGCATGTGTGAGGCAGTCCTGGTACCTTTTCTGCACGATGAGGTTGATGTTGCGCAGGGCCACGTACTGCAGCTCAGGCTCAGCGGACAGCAGCGTGACCAGGGGCGGGGCCAGCTTCTTGAGCAGCGTGCCATAGTAGTCCAGATCCTTGGACAACATCTCCATGAACTTCATCAACACCTTCACAGCAGACAGCACCACAGCAGAGTTGGCGTGGGAGAGCCTGGGAGTGACCCGCTCACAGATACTGAGGTCCGTTTCAAGGGGATAAAGAGGAGAGACAGACAAGGGGCAACACCCTGTTTTTAGTTATCAAGATAGCACTTCTTTTTTAATGAAAGAGCTAGATCTTGGTTTTGCTGCATGTAAACTGAACCTAAGCTCCAATTTCCTCCCCTAGAAAATGGAGATGATGCCAACTTCACAGAGTTGCTGGGGCCTACATGAGACAATGCATGTAAAGCACCAGCAGAATGCCAGGCATGTAGCAAATACTTGATAAATGTCAATTCCCCTCTTCCCCACTGTGAGGATGTTCAAAGTGGCAGAATATCACGTTGGTTAGGACCAAGGGTCAGGGAGTCCGAGCGTGGTCACCCGCACAGCTTCCTCCATCTAAGGGGGTTTCCTTACTTGTAAAATGGGAACAATAATGGGACTGACTTTACAGGGTTGCGTTAAGGATTATCAGATGCATGGGAAGCACCAGCAGAGCCTCAGGTTCCCAGTGAGAATTCAGTGAATGGTGGCTCTGATGCTGTGCACCTCCTTCCCTCAGCCCGAGGTGACCAGGGTGTCTGTCAGTTCCCAGGTCAGGTCTTGGCTTCTGTCTTTGCCCACAATGAGCAGTGCGCTGACTGCCTGAAGGAACCACTGACAGCCTGGCTCTGCCCTCCCTCGGGCTGTCTGAGGATGGTCTGTGGGCAAGGACCTGGGAAGAAGCCCTCTAGAGGCTTAAGGCTCAGCTCATGATTAGAGCACCCCCCGCCCCCAACCTCCTAGGACCAGCGCCAGCTGGGCTGGCAAGCAAGGGGCAGCTTGCTCACCTCTGGGCCTCTCGGTCATCCTTGGGCGTGTAGTTGGCCAGGCAGTCCAGGATAAAGATCTGGCCCCATTCAGTGCACTCGTTCAGGGCTGTCAGCAGCTTGTTAATGGACTGAGGGTTCAGGTCGAGGAGGTTGCTGCTGGGGTGAGACTCGGCAATCTCTGAGAGGGCAGCTACTGCATTTGCTACCACCTAGTTGAGAGGGTGGAAGGGGCAGAGGCTGAGGGCACTGCTCACAGGCCAGAGGGCAGTGGAGCTAATGAGGATTATCAATCAGAGGTTGAATAGCCTGAAAAAAAATTACCCGAAGGGTAGGAGCACAGAGACCCACTCTAAGCACTCACCCTACTGGCGCCTCTGTAAACTGGCACTAAAATAAGTGCACTTGCCATTCAAGAAAAAGAAGAGGGGAAACAAAGGAAGATCTAGCTCCAGGTGCCTGGCCACAGAAAGCATTCCCTGGTCCCTGACACACAGCCCCCATCTACCAGCTACAACAGCTCCCATCAGGGCTGTCAACAGTGCTCTGAGCTAGAAGGTCCCTGTAGAGCCCCCGGGGCTGCAGGAAACACCTGGGGACGAGAGTGCAGAGGGGCCTGCCAGGTGAAGCGCTGGCCCGCAACCCATTTTCACCAGAGCAGCTGTTCTGGTGTGTGTTCTGCCTGGCTTTTAACTTTCCCCTATGACAGTGCTCCAATGGCCATCCCTGAACTGGCCACTCAGCGCCGGTGTGTGATCAGTGTTTCTGTAGGAAACAGAGTGTGCTGGCTGGGCTGAGAGGTTTGTGCATTTCATATCAAACAGGGCCTGAGAACTGCCCTCTAAACCGCTGCCACCGCCGTGTGTGAGGAGATGAGTCCCACTCCCAGCTACGCCCTGGTGCCCAGAGTCCAGGCTATGCTACTTCCGGGGTGACCTCTAGGTGGGGAAAGGGAAAAGCACCTCACATGAGAGCTCACCGATGGTCTTGGTGAGAAGACAGTGACAATAACAGTGACTAGAAGGAGGGTACTAGTCTTGGTTGCATGCCCTGAGTGCCAGCTGTACTAGCCACGTTACCTTTATAGCTTAAGCCTCACAGCACTCCTGCCAACCATGCAGAATTAGAGCCACCTCACCGATGAAGAAGAGGGCTCTGGAAGGTTAGGCAGCTTGCCCAAAGTCACACAGCTTGGTAGAGAGAGCGCAAAGAAGGGAATCCAGACTAGTTCGCTCCAAAGGAGGTACCCGAACCACGGCCGGCATGAAAACAATGACCCCACCCAGCAAGGCTGACTTCCAGGAACTGGGGACTGTCTGGTGGGGGGTCAAGCCAAGGTCTTCCCGAGCAACGCACGCAGGAGTGGTGGAGGGGCAGAGGGGATGGAGCAGCTTACCATGGGGTTAGAGTCGGAGATGAGGTCTTTAAGTGTGTCCAAGAAGCCCTGGTCCTCGACCAGCTGGGCGTTGATATCGTGAAGCTTGGCCACACACACAGCCGCTGTTTTGCGAACATATGGGTCCTCATCCTTCAGGCACTTCCGGAGTGGCTCGCACAGGTACTCTGTGATCTTGTCTACGCGGATGCAGCCCATGGTCCGCACGGCCAGGGCACGGATCAGGGGGTTGGGGTCCTCACAGTCCTGAGGGGGACCAGCCATTAGCCAGGGGCAGGAGTGAGCCGAGCAACATCAGATGGCTGCTGTGGGATCTCCCACCAATTGCAGCCAACAGCATCATCAGTGCCATGGATGGGCATCTAGCGTATGCCAGATACTGTGCTGGGCCTCTGTGCTTGGCCACCTCTGATCCTCACAGCATACAACACTCTTCCCGTTTCACAGGTGAAGGAGCGAACCTCTCAGGAAGGTCGCTAGCTCACCCAGTCACAGAGTGGAGCTGTGATTCAAACCCACATCCATCCAGCACCACAGCCTTCAGTCTTGCCACTGGGCCACAGAACCCTTCCTTTGCCCGTATCTGGGCATCCACTGGGTAGGGGAGCTAAGGTGCACAGAGCTGGCAATTCAAGTGCCTGCTCGCTCCTCGGTCTGGAGGACGGAAAATGCAGTAGGAGTGAGTCTAGAGGGAGACATAAAAGCTCGCAGACACTTGCTGTATCCTGCCCTCACGCAGGCAACGCCTCACCCCTGTGGCACGCAGGGATCAACAAGGCGTGTGCAACTCCCCATGGAATGAGTTAGCAGGGGCTGCACCCTCTGATTTTCTGGAGAGCGGGAGCCCTCTGCTGGAAGATGAAGCCCTTGGCTGGGAGTCAGAGGGCCTGGAAAGGAGCCCGAGTGTTCCTACTCAGGGCCGTAGCGCCTCACCCCAGGAGATCAAGGAGGCATGGAACAGTGAGCACCCATACCCCTCCCTCTCACCAAGCTCCTACTCACCTTCACAAAGGTGTTGACGGCCATGATGGCCATGTCAGGCTGACTCTTGGCATAGTTCATCAAGTACAGGTACACCAGCTTCTTCAGCTCCAGGTTGTCCGTCTGCATACAGTTTACCACATCAGGGAAGAGGGCACTAGAAGGTCAAAATGGCGTCAGTGTGGGGAAGGCCGAAGAAAGGAAGAGGAAGATTTTCCAGGCAGCTAATGGGGAAGGGGGATGCGGGGAGACAGTGAGTAGGAGGAAAAGAGGAAGATAACAGGACCTCCTAGCAAAAGGGAGAAAGAACATCACTATGCTGTTACCATGAATATCTATTAGTAAAAATTGAATTCCAAAGGATGATTTTAAAAATGAAAAAAAGTCCTTTTTTCTTTTCCCAGGGGTCAAAGATGAGCTCTGGAGCCCATCAGCCCTGGTTAAAGCCCAGCTCTGCCTCTTGTTAGCTGTCTGAACTTGGGAAAACTCCTTCATCCCTGCCCAACCCTGACTCTCAGTTTCCTCATTTGCAAGAAAGGGGAAACAAAACCCCATTTCTCTCTCCTTCTCCCTTCCTCTCTGAAATCAATAAAAATATATTAAAAATAAAAAAGAAGAAACATCAATGATGAGAGAGAATCACTGATGGGCCGTCTCCTGCACACCCCCTACTGGGGATCAAACCTGCAATCTGGGCCTTTGCCCTGACTGGGAATTGAACCGTGACCTCCTGGTACATAGGTCAATGCTCAGCCACTGAGCCACACTGCTGGGTGGATTATCCCCATTTTATAGAAGATGATATGAAGCTCATAAATGTCAAATATGGGAATTGTAAGGAACTGCTGGGAAAACATATCTGAAAGTATTCTGCAGACTCTCAAACACGGAGCAAGTGTTAAGTTGTTGTAAAATCCAGTCCCTGCCCTTGACTTTACAATGTGGTGGGCAGGTAAAGACAAGTACACATAAGAGGAGAATAGTCTAGAATTAGTGCTGGGTGACAGGAACATAGAGAAAATGTTGCATTCAGGGCAATGGGCTGGGTGATGAGGAAGGCAGCAGGGAGACACTGAATGGGTTTTAAAAGATGGAAAGACAAGCTGGGGACATGGAAAAGGGGAAAGGGACACGCCAGGCAGGAGAAAAGCATGAACAAAGGTGTGGCAGCAATTCTACACGACTGCTCAGGCAACCAGATGCAAACCAGAGGCTGCCAACTGGCGCCAAACCCAACAAACTCCATCTGCAGGTGTGTTTTACGTGGGCAGTGTTCATTTCTTTGTGTAATATCACCTGGCAATCTGAAGCAGGGAGATTTCAAATGAAAAATCCAACTTCCCATTCTTTGGAAAAACCAGAAGACCTGGCTGCACTGGTTCATTTTCCCCAGCTGGCAGCAATCCTCTGTGGTTTCTGACAGGGCTCGTGCCACATCCACTTCATCGAGCACTGCCTTTCAACCTAGTCCACTTCACTCACCCCATTACTGCCTGACTCCACCAACATTGGAGATCATGACCCCGCTGCAAACAAAGCCTTCTGTTCAGAAAGGAGGTGCATGAAGGGAGCTGGATGAGGGGAGATGGGGGTCCCTAGGGAAGCCCTAAAGGAGAGATCTGAACTGGACCCAGCTGCCACCCAGCCTCCTCCTGCACACCTGACATCTTTGCCCACTGTCATTGATGCAATCACTTTCTTCACCGCCTCCTTCTTCTTCTCCTTCTTGTCGCTGTTGAGCTCTGCCTTCAGCTCGAAGATCTCCCCTGAAAGAGGAGGCAGGCATGAGTGATCCATTCCCACCTGCCAGAGGGTGACTCCCAGTCCCCGACTTCCAAAAGAGTGAGAGGGAGGCAGGTAAGACACTCCAGGCTACCAGCTGAGGGCAGTTTTAAGCCCCTGGCCTTGGGTGGGGCAGGCAGCAGAGAGACAACTGTTAGGAGAGGAATTATCAAGATGAAAGCTTGGAGGTCACACTGGATTGAGGAGAGAGGAACTGTGAATGCTACAGGGTTCTGAGGGAGACAAAAAGCAGGAAGGCAGATCCTGCTCACCCAGATGTCTAAAGACACACAGAGGGAAGCAAAGTCCTTTAGCCACCCTCACCCAAAGCCCTCAAGGCAGTGTGTAATGGGACCTGGGGGCTTAAGGTTTGAGGGGAGAGGGTAGGATTTGCTTGTTTCCCACATTCGCTTTTCCTGTTTTCCTAAAACCTCCAGTTAAAACAGCTCACTCAGGGTTTCACTTCCTGTGCCACAGTGGTTGCTCAGCTCTGAAAATGGGAATTCAGCTGCTCTATCTAACATGCAATAAACTGTCTTAAGAACTTGATGATCTGGAAGAAGCAAATGAGGAAGTAGGGTTGTTTGGGGCCCTGCCATGGAGAGGTAGCCAGAACCCCGATAACCCCAGTAAAAGGTTAAGAGGGCTGACTTTGGAGTGATGGGCTCTCTAAACAACAGCCACCAGCATTACCTGAGCCTTTCCCTAAGCCAAGTGCCACACTAACTTCTTCCCACACTTTTCCTCATGTCATCCTTACAACAACTCTGCATCTCCCCCATTTTACAGATGAGCAAACAGAGGCTGTAAGAAGTCCAGTAACTTGCCCAAGGACACACACCAAATAAGAGGGAGGGCCAAGATTCAAAGCCAGCTCTGCTAGCTCCAGGACACTCACTTTGCTTCTCGGGACCTGTACTCTCGTCTGTACTCTCTCCCTTGACGGGAGCACTGAATTTTCTCATTTAACACAGATGTGAGTCACTCATTTCAGTGTGTGGCACTCAGTGGACTGCATTAAGGGTGGTCATTGTTATGACTAATTTATCACATGACCCTCTGTCTTGGCTATCTCTTTTGAAGGAATAAGAGCCCTAGTCCCTCTCAAGTTAGTTGGGCCGGGGCGGGGGGGTGGGGGGGGTGAAGCAGACTATCACGTGGGACGTAAGAGCTGAGGAAGCTCTAGATTAGATGGATTTACAGTGAGAAAAAGAAAACTTAGCAGGTTTTTATCGTGACTGAATAACGTGGTGTTTACCAAAGAACTCGAAAAACAAGGTTAATTACGAACAAACGCACAGCACAGCCCAGGGCAAGGCCAAACTGAGGGCATTGCTCAACAGACAGGAGGAATCTGCAGACCTTGCAGTTCAAATTCATGGCTCTGTAGGGCTGAAGGAACCCATACCCTTCTCCTCCAAGAGACTGTGGGGGCCCTGTCTCACAGCTGTGGAAGCCAAACAGACCATGATGACTTTGACCCTGGGCCCTGCTGCAGGGCTGCCCCTGCTTTGCTTGAAACCTTTGGCCGGTTATAGTACAACTGGCCGTCAATTGAGTCACCTTAGCTCCAAGAAGGCTGATGAGGTGAACTTGGGATCTCCCTGCATCTGAATATCTCCTTCCTCAGTGACCAAGCCTACCTCCTCAATCACATATGAGGCATCTGATTCTGTCTACCCGACTGCCACCCACCTAGCTCAGGCACCATCATCTCCACCTCTCACCGGAGCTGTGGTACTGGTCTCCCTACTCGTCCACCAAGCTTCACTTTTTTATTAGACTCTGCCTTGGATCTTCCCTTGCTTAAAAACCATCACTGATGTCAAATTTGGATCCAGGCATCTCTCTACAGACATTGTCCTCAAAAGAAAACCCACATTAAAAGACCCCCACCACTGACACCCCAACACACTCAGCACTAAGTTCACCCCCTCCAGCCTGCTCACCAGGCCATGCATGTCAGACCCCTGCACGCCTTCCCAACCTCCCATCACACTCTTCAGTGACTTGTGCCCAACTGCTTTCCTTTCCCTGAATGTACAGTGGGCAGAGCCCTGGCTGAGCTCCGCTCCCCACCCCCACCCCGCCTTTATCAAGCTAGGTCCACCCAGGGCCCTCCCACAGCCTCCAACACTTCCCTTATCATAGCACCCACCAGCCCTTTAGAGTAGTTACTACTTAATAAGCTGTCTTCTCTGCTCAACCACTAGAACGCCCGTTTAGAGACTGTCTACTGCACATGGAAAGTGTTTAATAAAAAGTGGCTGGACCAATACGTGAAATGCTGAGGAGGGGCAGACTTCAGGTCCGGGCTCAGCTGACCCAACAACAGACTCTTTTCATCTGGTCAGCAGGCCAGTGTCAATCTCACTCGGAAGGAAGGAAAGGCCAGTCAGTAGATGCTTACAGGGTCAAAGCATATTTATCAGCTGCTACACAACTTCCATTTCCCGAAAAGCAGAAACAACCACAATATGCAACAATATAAGACAAGCTTAGCACATTTCAGTGCAGCAACTCAATAGACTAAGACTGAGTCGTCAGACCTGTGGGGAAATGTTTATGATAATGTCAAATGAAAAACAGGATATAAACTCTGACTTCAACCACATAAAACATGTGCCCAAGGATAAGGACCAGACACACACATATGCCGTGAGGCTTCTGATAGCATTGTGTGCTTTCTTTCTTCCAAGAAAAACAAAACAAAAAATCATATTTAACAATTTTAAGCCACGGGGAAAAGAGGGCTTTTTTTTTCTTCTATACTTGGAGCTGGTGTTCTTCCCTTCTTGAATTCTAAAAGAAGTGGTCAATTTCTTACACCATCAACCGTTCAATTTTCTGGAGCCACAGGGTTAAAAGATGCTCTGGATGATTCCCACTACTTAATTCTAGGCCTCCACACCCACTACAACTCCACCCACCCCCGCCCACCATCCCTGCAGGGAGCAAGCAGAAGAGTTGGGCAGGGAAAGAGTAGGACAAGACCCCACAATGAAACAAACTGTACCTTTCTTAGTTGTGGTGAAATATTTTGAGTCCGTCATTTTGGTCCCTTATCTGTGGCCAGACTCTGCAAGACAGAAGAGAGGGATGACTTTCCACTGTGTCCATTCCATTTTCAGTTACAGAGCACAGGAGGAGGAGGGGGAGAAGGATCCAGCACACGGTAGTATGGGAAGATAGCTTCTTTTTCTTTTTAATTGAACTTACTGGGGAGACATTGGTTAATAAAATTATATAGGTTTTAGGTGCACAATTCTATGATACATTATCTATATATTATAGTGTGTTCACCATCCCAAGTCAAGTCTCCTTCCATCACATGGTAAGAAAACCACACAATCCAAAAACCAGACATCTGAATGGAGAAAACTTACTCCATTCAAAGAGGCTTAAACATGTAATCCACTAACATCTTTCGTTACCATGTGCACAATTCTATGATACATTATCTGTATATTATAGTGTGTTCACCATCCCAAGTCAAGTCTCCTTCCATCATCATTTATCCCCCTTATATCCTTTTTAGTCTCTCTCTACCCCCCAAAGATAGCTTCTTATCTCTTTACTGGACAAATGAACTAGTAGGTAATGGCTGATCAGATTTTAGAGGGTAATTCTGAAGGATCTAGCAAATTTTTGAATGTGCATACCCTCTGACCCAGTTCTACTTCTAGGAATCTCTCCCAAAGAAACATTTGCACAGGACATAAGGGTTTTTACTACAGCACTGTCCACAGCAATGCACCATTGGAAATAACTTAAGTGCCCATCAATGAGGGATTGGCTAAATTCTCTGAAAGAACCTGCAGATTAAAAAGCACCTAACAAGCATGGTTACAGCCGTCCCTTCACGGTGCTCACTCTGCCCAGCACTGTTCTGAGTGCTTTGCATGTGTTAACTCATGAAAGCCTCACCACAGCCTCACAGAAGTACTATCATTGTCTATAAAGTCAAATGAGCTTGGAAAATGCCAAGTTTAAAAGGCTACAGAGATTTATTCTCTCCCCAAGTTTTCCCAAGTTCCTCTAACAGAGATATGCATTATTCATTTGTAGAGAGGGCTAGCATCTATACATTGCAGGCTCGATAGCACTGCCCAATGAGGAATGGCCAGTTTTCTCAGGATATCTCCTACAGTAAAATTTACAGTGGGAAGTGCTGTTCTAAGGCAATGGGACAAAGAAAGTACCCGGGCCCTCTTGTTCATTCAACAAACATCTACTGGGCACCTAACCTCGCTAGTTCTTCTTGGTCAACAGCTGAAAGATAAAAGAAGCTAAGCCCTGGCCAGTGTGGATCAGTTGGTTGAGTGTTGTCCCATGCACAGAGAGGTCACCGGTTCGATTCCCCAGTCAGGGCACGGGCCCAGGTTGTAGCTAGGTCCCCAGTAGGGGGCCTGCAGGAGGCTCCATCCCCAGTAGGGGGCCTGCAGGAGGCAGCTGATCGATGTTGATATTTTTATTCCTTCAATGTTTCTATCTCTCTATCCCTATCCCTTCCTCTCTCTCTAAAAATCAACGGAAAAAAATATCCTCGGATGAGGATTAACAACAACAACAACAAAGAAGCTATCATTAACCAAGCCCCTATTAGAGGCAGAGGCTTTACACACATTATCTCATTTAATCCTACCAAAAAGTTAACTGCTTTTAACCCCATTTTAACAGATGTTAAGTAATTTGCCCAAGGCCACATGGCTTGTAAATGGCTAGACTAGGAGACCATTTTAGGTCCATCTGAGCTCAGCCCCTGTGCTCTATTTTTTGTTGTTAATCCTCACCTGAGGATACTTTTTTCCACTGATTTTTAGAGAGAGTAGAAAGAAGAGAGGGAGGGGGAGAGAGAGAGAGAGACAGAGAGAGAAACATAAATGTACATAAATGTGAGAGAGACATCAATTGGTTGTCTCCTGCACGCGCCCTGACTGGGGACGGGGATCTAACCTGCAACCCAGGTACGTGCCCTTGACCAGGAATTGAACTCCCGACCCTTTGGTGCATAGGGCAATGCTCTAACCACTTAGACGCATCGGCCAGGGTACCTGTGCTCTACTGATGAAGGAATTCTGCTTCCCCATCTGATACGGAGGACAGAACTCTGACAGTGGCTAAGGACGCAGTTCAAAAAACCTTCAAGTGTAACCTTTCAGTCCCACCTGTACTTTCACATGGTAAGAAAACCACACAACCCAAAAACCAGACATCTGAATGGAGAAAACTTACTCCATTCAAAGAGGCTTAAACATGTAATCCACTAACATCTTTCGTTACCATGTGGGAGAGAGATGGTTACTGGTCAGACGAGTGTGACGGGTCAAGGATCATTTCAAGTCTCTAGAAACAAAGCCAACGTAGCTCTTCTTCAGCCCAGCTGTACTTTTCCAGGCTAAGCTTGTACTGTGGCAGGATGGCAACAGGGCTGTTCCCCAAACAAAATGCCCATAGATTTTGTCTCAGCGATCAGTAGGAAACAAATATGTACTGTCTTGGGGCTGCCTTACATCCTTTGTGGGTCCCATTAGGATAAAGGAATAAAGGCTTGGCTGACAACATGGTACAAAGAAAAAGACCGAATTCTACTTTGCTTCTGCTCTGCAAGGTTGAAAGGGGTGACAGTACTTTTCCGTGGGAGCTGTGGGAAAGAGCCGCAGAGGCCGCTGCATCTGATGATGCCAGTCCCGCGGTGGGGACTCTAATTGCCACTCCTGGCAGCAGGAGTCGGGGCTGGAGGCAGATCCACAAAGGGAGCACCCACATGTCTGGTCCACAGCTCTATCCATCCTCCCCCTTCACACCTGGCCCAGGGCTCCACACACGGCCAGTGTTCCGTTGATAGACTCTCTGACAGCTCTGTTATGCTATGTAACTATCTGGCATTTGTTTCCCACAGTTTGCTTACATTAAAAACAATTTTCGCCCTGACTGGTTTGGCTCAGTGGATAGAGCGTCGGCCTGCGAACTCAAGGGTC
>NW_005361573.1:3595969-3602605 GCF_000412655.1 Myotis brandtii
TTTTCTTCTGAGTGCACATAAAGCCATTTCCTCAGAGAAACCTCACCAACCTAGAGATTCTTTCTGGAGTTCTGAAAATGAGCAAATGAACTCAACAAGATAAGGGGATATCTACCACACAATAAAGGGCTGCATGGCTTCAGAAGTCACAGACTTGAAAGCATAACTGGTAGAGGCACCCAGAACAGGACAGTACCTGTGTAACTCAAGGTGAAGTTTAGTCTAAGAGGCACCAATGAAGGCAAACGGGGCTAAGAACCACAGGCCAAAAGAATCACAGAAAGTAAGAGACAAACCCCTCCCATGTTAAATCTAGAAGGAAGTCCAAGTGGACCAGGCAAAAGCTACCTTAGATGTCTAACTTCAGCACTGTCCAGAAACCCCCCTTCCCCAGCAGAGGGGGCTGAGATGGCTTTCCCCTGATCTGCAGGCTCAACTCTGTATTCGGAGCATTCAATTCCCAGAACATACCCTGCCGGTGCTGAATCGGTGTTATACGCCACCACCCAGGAGGAGGAAAGGGAGGGAAGTTTGGGGGATTAAACAAAGCAACAGAGTTTCAGGGTCAGTCAGGTCAAACCACCATAGCTGCTGATACCCTGACAGCATTGAGCTTTTGAGGACATTTCCTTTTACAGGTGCTAAGCAACTATGCACTCACAAACTCAAACTGCTGCCCGGTGTACTGCCTGCCACTTCTCTGCAGTATCTATTTCGCATATTCCTCTGCAGAGGGCCCGATGGGACTGGTGATGCAGAAACTGTATCCCTCTGAAGTTGTTTTATATACAGGAAATTAAAGCAGAGGAGGAAGGGGAGGTGGGGAGAAATGAAAATGCGTTTGCAAAGCTATCCCAGGACACTGATTCAAAAACCTCATTTCACTGGGAAAGATCACCTGCGCCCTGTGGATCTACGGAGAGTGGCTATCTCACTGTGTCCTTTCACTGCAGTTGCGTCTTGGATGTCAGTGCAGGGGAGATTTTTCATTCTCTCTGCAGGAACGGAAAAAACCCTACAGTTCAGTCCTAAAGGAGCTCAGCCTTGTAGATGCCACAGAAAAGACTGCTGGCACCGCTCAGCTGTCACCACACATCACTGGAGGCCAAACGGGCCAAGACCTTGTTCTTTGATGAATCTGATTGTGTACAGGAGCCACAATTGAAAGCAGGCAGCCCACTGAGGCCAGAGAGAGCTTAGGGTTTGGATTCCATCTTTGGAAGTGGTGGGGCGCATTCAAAAGCAGTAATTGGAGGGAATTTTTGGTTGGGAAACTGCTCTGGCCAGTGTGATGAGTCACTTTTGCTAAGACAGCATTCTGGGCCGGGATACTCCTCAACCGCAGCATCTACAGGCCAAGGAATAGCTCACAGGGATGGCACAGTCCAAATTAGAAGAGGAGCACACCTGGAGGACTGGTTTTGTCTTTCAGGAGCAACTGAAAGACACGTAAGTGTGCACACCCATCCTTGGAAGATGACTTTGAACCCATAATCACAGGACCAGTTCCTGTTAATCTCACTTTTTAAAAAAATCCTTTGACATGCTTGCTTTCTCCTGCCACTAGCTTTTAAAAAAAGGAACTGAGAAATAAAATCTAAAACACAGTAGTTTTCTCTTATGTTTTCTAGAGTTATAAAAGAAGTCCTTGGTGAGAATCACTGATATATCATCCAGGGACAGAGATGTAATATAATCTAAGAGTGTAAAAATGAGGTCCTAGGAAGAAAAGGGAAGGGGGAAAACTCATAAAAATGTTCCCAGCTAGCCCTGGCTGGGGTGGCTCGGTTGGTTGGGCGTCACCCCATGCATGGAAAGGTTGCCAGTTCAATTCCTGGTAAAGGCACATTCATGAGCTGCGGGCTTGATAGCCGGTGGGGTGTGCATGAGGCAGCGATCAATGTTTTGCTCTCGATGTTTCTCTCTCTCTCTCCTTCTCCCTTCCTCTCTTTCTCTAAGACTCAATAAAAAATATTTTTAAAAAAAATTCCCAGCTAAAGATTGGATTTTTAAATTTTATTTTAGCCACTGGAGTTAGGGTTAGGTTTAAGAAAAAAAGAAAGCCTTCACATATCTAAATGTAATTTTATTAACTAGAGATAAAAAACATCTGTGTTTTAAGCTAATGAAATGAATTTAAATCTATAAAAAATACATTAAGAAAATGCATAGTGATATATTTCAACTAATAATAACAATAATTTTAAAAAGGGAGTACTGTACTTAAGTTACAGTTCACTTCTCTATAATTCAACTTCCCCTCCTGAAAATGGGGCATCACCACCTGCTGCTCCACTTATATCACATATTTTTTTCTGATGGGATGTGAGAATGAAAGAATACTGACACATAAACACTACAAATATTGTGGGGTTCCATTTAGTATATGAAATTCTCGAATAAGTAGGAGAGGTAAAACTAACCTACGGTGATAGAAGTCAGATCAGTGGATGCTTCTAGGAGGGAAGGACTGGCTTGAAGGGGTCACGAAAAAACTCTAGGGGTGATGGAAATTGTTTCTTGATGCTATTTTGTTGTATTGCTCCTTCAGATTCCTACTTGTTCCGATCGATGGCACACGCACTTTCTGAGCAGCACTTCAAAATGTACGAAGAAGCGGAAAATTGGGTCTCTGAATGGTCTGCCTCAAACAAGAAAAGTTCTATTGGGACGGTATCCACAAGTTACCTGAAAGATGGGGGAAATGTGTAGCTAGTGATGGACATTACTTTGAATAAAGCACTTTTGATGTTTCTCTTGAAATTATCATGTTTTCTTTGATTACAAAATATGCATTTTTAACCAGTTAATAGCTAATCCGTATTTTTAACCGGTATCCGCATTTTTAACCGGTTAACATCATACGCATACCGGTTAAAATGCAGATTAACTATTAACCAGTTAAAAATGTGGATTTTGTAATCAAAGAAAACATGTTTTTTTAAAAAAGTATAGTTTACTACCATTCCTCTTAAAAAAGAAAAACATAAATACCATGTACAAATGCACTGACTTTCCTTGAAAGGGTGAATAAGAAATGTTAACAGTGACTCCCTCCAGAAAGGAAGCTGGATTACCAAGGGATGAGTGAGAGACTGACCTTTCATCACTCACCTTTTTCTGTCTGGGGAATGTTATGTCCTGGGCCTGTATCGCTCTCTTAAAGACAATACAGCTTAGGAAACAATGGTACTTCCACCCCAAACACTGTTCCTCCCCCTGCGCTCATCCTTCAGTCTCAGCTCAAACATGGCTGCACCAGGGGGGCCTTCTCTGGACCCCAATGGCAGAGGCCTCCCAACACATGAGTCAATTCCTGTGGACTTCTTCACAGCCTCCTCACAACTCTAATTCGGAATCTGCCCTATTTAATGCTCTCTACCCAGTGACTGGAACTATGCCTGGCACATCCCAGGAGCTCACCAAATGTCTGCTGACAGAATTAATGAGAAGACAGGTTCTCAGAGAAGCTACAAAACCAAAGGCCCATAATCCATCAAGACAAGAGGACTCCCTGCTGAGTGCCAGACAACGATGACTGGACAGACCAGGAACATAAGGTTTAGCAGTGAACTTCAACAAACATGGCCAGGCTGATCCAATGCCAAGATGGCTGCCAGGAAATCTCGCTTTGCTACCAACAGCTGTGTGATCCTGGGCAAATCCCTCCATCTGAGCCTTACTGTTACCAACTGTCAAACAAGAGAATTCAACAAAATTAATGGCTTTTCAAGCCCTTCCTTGCTTTTAAACTGTTTAAAAAACAAAAGTGGGACTGCTCTGATTGATGTAGGGCGGGGGGTGGCTAGAGCCTGGCTCATTCCACTCTCCCCTTTCCTCACCTGGGCCCCAGACAACCCACTGCTCCATGGGACTGAGTTTGACACGCAGTCTATTAAATGACAGCTAAAGTCCCTCCCACACCTCACAATCTATGACAAACCTATTTCTTCATCAACGAGTGTTCTTCCTGGGTTTAAAACGAGGAAATGGACCATGATCATTCTCGGAGCATGACAAAGGACGTTTCCAAGAGGACAAGAGAAAAATTCCGAATGCCACCAGGGCCAGCAAACCCTATTAGGTCTTCAGTAGGAAGAAAAATAGTAAGAAGCCAGCCATTCCCCAAATGGCCAGCCAATGGCCCGGTGATGACTATTCAAGTCTCAGGGCAGCGATTCATGTCAGAGCAGCCCATGCCCTGCAATCGGATGAGAGGCATGACGTTGGCAGCACCAGCGCAGCACACTGCACGCTCAGTGAACTAGCAGTAAATTGACAAGGGAGACAACTGGTACTGTGAGATGAGCAGAGAAGACGTGTTAGGAAAGGCAAAGGGGAAAGAGTATTTGCCAAGCTCTGATCAGCTGCCAAGACCCATCTCTAATTCAAGGATATTCAGGCAGGGCATACTGATCCCCGGAAGCCCGCATTGGTGACTTCCAACATCAGTGTTGACAACTCTCACTTGTAAATCCTTGCCTGATGAATACCTGCTCAGAAATCTGCTCCAAGGCACATGTTAGCTCAAAGGCAGTCAAGACTAAGCTAGGAAGAGTGAATAAAATGGGCTAGGGTGGTGCCACCGTTTCTTCATTTGGAACAGA
The DNA here is from genome assembly GCF_000412655.1 of Myotis brandtii. NCBI lineage: Eukaryota > Metazoa > Chordata > Mammalia > Chiroptera > Vespertilionidae > Myotis > Myotis brandtii. The sequence continues at coordinate 3,600,577 of NW_005361573.1, forward strand.
AAAGCCAAACTTGGATCATCCCACATGTTTTGTCATTTCAATTCTCAAGGGCAGAGGTTGATTTACTCCACAAATATTCCCCTATTTTGTGTCATGCTCTGGATTATGCCCTGGCCCCTATGAAGCTTAGTGTTTAATAGAGATGATGATTCTACTCACCACCCAGTAACTCTACTCACGACTCCTCACTGGTCTGATCGTCTCCTTTTAAAAAGAAAAAGGTCCTCTCAGGTAAGTACACAAATTCACTTTACAGAAACAGTGAAGGTCAACTTGAAGATTAGGCCCTAGCCGGTTTGGCTCAGTGGATAGAGCACCGGCCTTCAAACTAAAGGGTCCCAGGTTCGATTCCGGTCGGGGGCACATGCCCGGGTTGTGGGCTTGATCCTCAGTGGGGGACTTGTGGGAGGCAGCCAATCAATGATTCTCTCTCATCATGGATGTTTCTATCTCTCTCGCCCTCTTCCTTCCTCTCTGAAATCAATAAAAATATATTTTTTTAAAAACTTATGAAAAAAATAAAAGGTTGAATCAGCAGTAGAGAAACCAGATTTCAGACTTATTAACTGAGACAATGTAGTCACCAAACTCAGACAGACAGGCTCTTTCCAGTGGCTCAATAACTAGGAGAAAACAAGCTGTTCTTCTTCAGGTGTGGCACGAAATTCAGAACAAAGATGGCAATGGTAGTAGTAATGGTAAACGGATGTGCATTATGGGCTGGACACTATGTAAAGAGTATTAATAAAATCACCAGTTTACAGATGAGAAAATTGAAGCCCAGAGAGGTCATGGCATCTTTCTGGAGTCACAGAGCTAGAAAATGGTAGTGCCGACACTCTCCACCCTTGCCCCACAATGGGGTCCCACGTGTCCCGTTCTGTCAAGCGAGGCAACTCCTCCACTTTGAATGAAGCCCTGCAGAAACACACACACTCCAGGCTAAAGGGTATGTAAAATGTGTTGCCACACATCCCTATAGATTCCCTCCATTGTTGAATAACAGGTTATTTTAGGACCAGTCCATCCAGTTTGGACAGCAGAAACATCAAGTTTGGTAACGTGCCTGGTGAAAGAAAGCCTGTCTAGATGAGCTTGCCAAGATGCAGGCCTCCTGGGATTTGGGTGAAAACTGATTGGTCAAAATCAATCTCCTAAGACCCATTAGCAATTAAAGGCTCAAATAAAAAAGAAACTAAAGGCAGGCAAATGCCACATGCAAATGTTCCTATATCAGCCCTGAGTCTCTAGAACCTAATTTTAGAACCAGGTGCCAGTTCTCAACTATCTACAAGCAATAATGTGTGGAAAGAGCTGCTGTCAAGAAAAAGAAAAGTTCCTCTGGACTTGAAAAAAAAAAAAAGGAGAGGCTTCTTCTGAACAATATTTAAATTAGTCAAAAAGGGGAGAAAGAGGCCAAAGACTACAAAGCAAAGCTCAACATCTGTTTTCCCACCTATACAATGGGAACACTCTCGGAAGATCTGTCAGGGTTTGCAGTCATCCATTCAGCATGTGTAACAGTGTGGAGCACCGCCAGCTCTGAGACTGGGACTCTGCCCGCACAGGAGCATGCACACAGTAGACAAAAGAGTACAAGCCAAAGTCCCTAACATGGCTTCATGGCTCCTAAGCCCTGTATGAGATGTACACCCCCTTCTGTCTCTCTCACACATACCCTCTCCATCATTACCTCTTGGAACTCTTCTCCCCTATTCTTCCCATCACTCCCTCAGTTCCAGCCATATGGGCCTCTTCGCTGACCCTGGCACAAAACAGCTATGTTTCCAGCACAGGGCCTTTGCACACATGGTTCACTTGACCAGAGAGACTTTTTCTTCAAATAGCTTTATGACTTAATCTCACTTCTTTTTTATGCCTTTTATTTTTTAAAGATTTTTTAAAATATATTTTATTGATTTTTTACAGAGAGGAAGGGAGAGAGATAGAGAGTTAGAAACATCGATGAGAGAAAAACATCAATCAGCTGCCTCCTGCACACTCCCCACTGGGGATGTGCCCGCAACCC